>NC_069500.1:299451011-299798511 GCF_027579735.1 Bombina bombina | reverse complement strand
TCCCAGCAACCCAGGCAGTTAACCCAAGAGCAGCCTAGGTGACAGGCCCGCAGGGGAGCATTGCAAACATTATCAACACAACACACAGAAAACCTGGCACTTGCCAGCAGATTCACAGTAATGTTTAAAAGCAAAACTGGGGGAAGTCAGTTACATTTGGCGCCAAAGGATCAAGCCCAGGACCACGACAAGGTTTCCCCCTTCTGCTGGCGAGTGCCAGATTTTCTGTGTGATGTGTGTGTGTGTATGTATGTATGTATGTATGTGTGTATATATATATATATATATATATATATATATATATATATATATATATATATATATATATATATATATATATATATATATATATATATATATATATATATATATATATATATATATATATATATATATATATATATATATATATATATATATATATATATATATATTCATCAGGATACTAAGTCCAGACAGCATAGTCTTTTTTTTATGTGCCCCAGCAGCTTATGCCCATAGACCCCCTTGTATAAGGGATAATACAGTAATGGTATTGTAGATTAGAACAGTCTCTATTGTTAGTACACCTGACAAACCAAACAAACCATTACCATGGGTGTCCCACAGTCCCAAAAGGGGGTTAAGTGCATAAATTCTTTAGTGTGTTTTCTAAAGGCACTACCGGTATGGGTCTAGGATATAACTGAATGCACATCAGTAAAACCGCTATGCGGCTGTGCCCACTTACCGGTCCTGGTGCCCTCGAATGTCCTAGGTAAATGTCGTTAGTGTTTTTCTCCTTCTGAGCGCAATCTGCTCCCTGGTTGTCGGTGTGAGCTTCCACATCTCTCTGAAGCAGTGCGTGTCAGCGTCCATGTGTTCCGCTTGTCCAATTAGGAGTTGAGTCTGACGGCAGTGACTCCAATGAGCTGTTAACCTCCTTAGATCCACGAACAAGGGGTGTAAGCTGTCAAAGCTGAACTGGGGCTGAAGAGCGATGTTTTTAAGAAACCTCCCCTGCTTGTCCTGATAAAAAATGTAATCCAAAAAATACAAAAGGTTTGCAGAGTCCTAGTGCCGAAACATGTTAGCGTTTCTTTTGCTGCGAATCTACAGATTTTATCTTTTTAGTATTTAATACATTTTTGGATGTTTTAACTGAATACTCCCTCTGCAAACCTTTTTTGTATTTTTTGGAAAATATATATATATATATATATATATATATATATATATATTAATAATAATAATAATAATAATAATAATAATAATAATAATAATAATAATAATAATAATAATAATAATAATAATAATAATAATAATAATAATAATAATAATAATAATAATAATAATAATAATAATAATAATAATAATAATAATAATAATAATAATAATAATAATAATAATAATAATAATTTTGGATCAGCAATTTCATTTTGATCTATCAAATAACTTAAGGACACAGTAATATTTCAGTAGTGAAATTAGGTTTATTGGATTAACAGAAAATGTGCAATATACATCCAAACCAAATTAGACAGGTGCATAAATTTGGGCACCCCAACAGAACACCCAATTATTTATAAATGAAAAACATGGAAATTGTCAGGGGGGCCTAAACTTTTGCATACGACTGTGTGTGTGTAATAGCTCACAGCTAAGATTTAAAATGGAAAGGTTAGTCACCGCATCTAGCCAAATGGGGTAAGTTCAGGCACCACGTCAAGGTCCTTTCCAACACCTGAGTCCCTAACACAGCCACACAATGCAGGCTCTCAAAGCCAGACAAACTGGGAACAAGGGAGGGGTGCACAGGTATATGTAATCTCCCAGCAAGATACAAAACACGGAAAGGGGGGGACTGCACTCCAAAACCGGACCAGGTACACATCCCATGACCCAGCAACATACCAGCCCTGGGTGCTAAATAGCACTCACAAAAAGCTGTGCCGTCATCAGAGTCATAGGCAGTTAACCCCAGACACACACAAATAAAAAAAATAAAAAAAATAAAAATATATATATATATTAAAAAAAATAAAAATAATTTGTAATTTGTAACTTGATTCCACACTATCACTAACTGAGAGTTAATTAGGAAATCGTAGTACACCAGACATGTGATCTTCTGATCACCGATAAAAGGTCTCATTGTAGATCCCGATATATTACTATAGCTGTATTATTTAATCTAGCATTGTATGTGGTATAAATCAGAGAAACATATGTGTACTAGCTCCTTTATCATGTACTGTGGGTGTTTTTCTCTTAAGCTTCACCATTTTCTCAATGGCAATTTTGTTTATGCTGATCACATGTTGCGATTCTGTTGTCACTGGTGTCTAGATACAATAATGAATTCACTATTATTTAGCTTTACATTACATTTGTTTAACTATATTGCAGTAAAATTGCAGTTGCTGTAGACCAATGTAAAAGGGTATTGACATATGGCATTCAGGTTTATGGTGCCTATGGTAAAAAAACATCCAGCAATTAATGCAGAAGTAATCCCTCTACTATGGTTAAGACCATCTGTTTATGCTTTCAATGGTTTAGACTGTTTGAATTCATTTTATCCATGCTATAAGAAGTCTGCTTAGCATTAATTTTGTTGTGAATACAAATAATCTTTTTAGCATGTTTCGTTGTGTATAAAACTAAGTAAAATAGATAATACTTGTTCAAGGAACAACTAGTATTGAATGTATATAACTTTTAAGATAAACTAAAAATATTGATTTAAAATGATTCAATTTTAACTTCAGATGAATATAAAATAATCTGTAGTTGGAGATAGAGAATACTAGCTCTTTTGATCTGTCTTTGATGTAGACTATTTTCTTTCTAATGACATGGTGAGTCCAAGGATCATCATAATTACTGTTGGGACTTTCAGTCCTGACCAGCAGGAGGAGGCAAAGAGCACCACAGCAAAAAAGGGACACTCAATCAAAATTAAACTTTCATTATTCAGATAGAGCATGCAATTTTAAACAATATTCCAATTTACTTCCATTAACAAAATGTGCACAGTCTTTTTTATATTTAAACTTTTTGAGTCACCAGCTCCTACTGAGCATGTGCAAGAATAAGTGTGTATGCATTAGTGAATGGCTGATGGCTGTCACATGGTACGTGTATGCATTTGTGAATGGCTGATGGCTGTCGCATGGTACAGGGGGAGTGGAAATAAACATAACTTTTAAAATTCTCAGAAAAAAAACTACTACTCATTTGAAGTTCAGACTAAGTGCTATTGCATTGTCTTGATATCTTGCATTTGTTGATTATGCAAATCTACTGTGTTGACTGGTCCTTTAAATATCATTTCCCCTACCCACAATCCCCAGTCATTCTCTTTGCCTGTAACAGTTGCAAGGAGGTGGTAAAGTTTAGGTGTCTGAAAGAATTTCTTCATTCAAGAGTTTATTTTAAAGCAGAGCAGGTTTGCTCTGATCTTTTTCTGGGGTTTAGCCGTAGGCCATGTCAGTCTCTAGAGCAGTGGTGGCTTTTAAGCATTAAGAACTTGTGGGGTATAATCCCCACTGTGCCTCTCAAATAGTTTGTTGCTGCCCTATTTTGAAAGCCTGTGTAGGTTTATTCAGTCTTTCTTTATTTTTCACAGGTCCATGTGAGGAGGATGCCTCTCAAACTTTGTGTGCTGTCCTGCTGCCGGGCAGATTCATTTTATGGTTAGTGCTACGTTTATTTTTTTATGTTAAAACATGGTTGGCACTTTAACAGTTATTGCTGTTTTTATATGGGACGTGTTTACTCTTTTCCAGTTTGGTGAACAGGATTTTATAGGGCAACTGTGTAGGGCACTGGAACGTTAGGTTTATTTTAATATATGGGCTCAGTGGTGTGTGCCGCTTTTTTGTGGCACTTTTAGATGAGTGTTTCTACTCTTGGCGTCTGTTTTCTCCATAGTAGGAGTAATGCCGGCCGGGAGGTTTAGTACGGTATGCCCACGATGGGCAGGGTTTGTCGGAGGCGGCAAGGAATTGCGTGCTTTCCTCTCTGTATTTCTGGAGTGCTGGAAGGGTTTTTAGTGCGGCTCTGTGGTCTGTGTGAGCGGCTGTTTTGCTGTCTGGAGGGATTGAGTCTGGATCGTTCTGGATCGTTCTTGTAGTTGCTCCGGTTTGCCAGCAGGACAGATAGGCACCTCAGCAGGGCTTGCTGAGGTGTAGAGGTTGCCTAAGTTATTTTTAATAATTGCTCTTCATAAAATATAAAGCGTTACTTTAAATTTTAAAGGGACATTAAAGTTTTTTTGCAATTAACGTTTAAAGTGACAGTTTATTTAAGGCTTTTCTTTTTACTTTTTGTTAATTTTTGAGTAAAGATGGACCAAGAGGCCCTGCAGGATTTTACTGTGGAACCACCAATCCATTTTTGTTCCTCATGTATTGAGAGAACATTGCATTACAGGGATAGACTTTTTGAATCTGAGCCATCATTGTCTAAGCTGGATGCTGTTCAGGTGTCTCCTGTTCAGGCTATGCTGCAGCTTTTTCTTCAGGCATCCCAAACCTTGTCGTCTTCACATGCAGTGCCCTGCATTTCCTCTTACACTCCGGTTGGGGTTATTTTGAAAGACATGGCTACCCACGTATCTTCTGCGGTTTCTGAGGCTTTGTCTGATTTCCCTTTGCTGCAAGGGAGGCGTAAGAGGAAGGATAAGGATTCAGTGAGTAAGGTTTCTGGTTCAGTTGTAGCTATGGCGAATGTTTCTTCCCATAAGTCTGAGGAAGAAGTTTCTTCTATAGCGTCTGAGGGTGAAATCTTCGACTGACAGTGTAATGCCTTCTTCTGATGCTGCAGTTGTATCTTTCAGGTTTAAAGGGACAGTCTACCATAGAATTGTTATTGTTTTAAAATATAGATAATCCCTTTTTATTACCCATTCCCCAGCTTTGCATAACCAACACAGTTATATTAATATACTTTTTACCTCTGTGATTACCTTGTATCTAGGAACCTTCTTCAAGCCCTCTGATCACATGACTGTGACTGTTTTATTATCTATTGTCTTAAATTTAGCATTGTTTTGTGCTAAATCTTAAATAACCCCCTGTGCCTGAACACAGTGTTATCTATATGGCCCACGTGTACTTTCTCTTTGTGTTTTAAAATGGATTTAAAAAGTATGTGATAAGAGGCAGCCCTCAAAGGCTTAGAAATTAGCATATGAGCCTACCTATGTTTAGTTTAAACTAAGAATACCAAGAGAAAAAAGCAAATTTGATGATAAAAGTAAATTGGAAAGTTGATTCAAATTAAAAGTCCTTTCTGAATAATGAAAGTTTAATTTATACTAGACTGTCCCTTTTAAGCTAGAGCACCTCCGTTTGTTGCTTAAGGAGGTTTTGGCTACTTTGGATGACTCTGACATGACTGTTGTGATTCCTAAGAAGGCTAGTAAGCTGAATAAGTATTTTGACGTTCCTTCTGCGGTGGAGGTATTTCCTGTTCCAGACCATGCTTCAGAGATTATTGCATGGGAGTGGGAGAAGCCTGGGATTCCTTTTTCCCCTTCTCCAATTTTTAAGAAGATGTTTCCATTTGTTGATTCTATCAAGGAGTCTTGGCAGAAGGTTCCAAGGTGGAAGGGGTAATTTCCACCTTGGCTAAGAGGACCACTATTCCCATTGAGGATAGCTGTTTTAAGGATCCTATGGATAAGAAGTTGGAGGCGTTACTTAAAAGGATGCATGTTCACCAGGGGTTGCAATGGCACTCTGCGGTGTATATTGCTACAGTCACCAGTGCGGCAGCATATTGGTTTGATGCATTGTCTGATTCTCTTCAGACATATACTTCTCTTGAGGAACTCCAGGATAGGATTAAGGCTCTTAAATTGGCTAATTCATTTATTACTGATCCTTCTTTACAGGCCATCAAGTTGGGAGCAAAGATTTCTGGCTTTGCTGTTCTGGCGCACAGGGCCTTATGTTCAAGTCCTGGTCTGCGAATGTGTCCTCTAAGTCTAAGCTTTTGGTGATTCCTTACAAGGGTAAGACCTTGTTTGGGCCGGGTTTAGCTGAGATTATTTCTGATATTACAAGAGGAAAGGGTCATTCTCTCCCTCAGGATAAGAGGAATAAGCAGAAGGGCCGTCAGAGTAATTTTCATTTCTTTTCGAAACTTTTCATGTAAGCCTTCCTCTTCCAAGCAGGAACACGCTAAGTCCTCCTGGAAGTCCAATCAGTCTTGGTCTAAGGGGAAGCAATCTAAGAAGCCTGTTACTGACTCAGGATTGGATCTTATGGGGGGGGGCAGACTATCTTTTTTCGCTCAGGCTTGGGACATTGTGTCCCAGGGTTATATGTTAGAATTCAAGACTTTTCCTCCCAGGGGCAGTTTCCTTCTCTCCAGGTTATCTGTAGACCAGATAAAGAGAGAGGTGTTCTTACGTTGTGTTCAGGATCTTTCTGATATGGGAGTGATAGTTCCTGTTCCAATTCAAAAGCAGGGTCTGGGATTCTATACCAATCTGTTCGTGGCTCCCAAAAAGGAGGGAACCTTCAGACCAAGTTTCGATCTCAAAAGCGTAAACAAGTACCTCAGAGTTCCGTCTTTCAAGATGGACACTATTTGATCATTCTTCCGTGGGTTCAAGAGGGCCAATTCATGACAACAGTAGATCTGAAGGCTGCGTATCTACATATTCCCATCCACAGGGACCATCACAAGTTTTAGAGATTTGCTTTCCTAGACTGGCACTTTCAGTTTGTGGCTCTTCTGTTCGGTCTTGCTGGCAGCCCGAGCTGGATCTCATGGCATCTTGTCAGAATGCCAAGCTTCCGAGGTATGGGTCGAGGTCAAGGGATCCTCACGCTGTGCTGATCGATGCTCTGGCAGTTCCTTGTAATTTCAGTCTAGTGTATGTTTTTCCTCCGTTTGCTCTCCTTCCACAGATCATTGTTCGAATCAGTCAGGAGAGGGCGTCGGTGATTCTTATTGCTCCGGCGTGGCCCCGCAGAATTTGGTATGCGGATCTGGTGGAGAGGTCATCTCTTCCACCTTGGAGACTTCCGTTAAGGGAGGACCTTCTTCTTCAGGGGCCCTTCCTTCAATCTCCAAGCAGTCAGCTTCAGAGAAACTAGATTTGGATGAACGCTTGATATTATCTAAGCGTAGGTTTTCGTAGTCGGTTATTGAAACTATGATTCAGGTTCGTAAGCCTGTGACTAGAAAGATTATAAGATATGGCGTAAATATCTGTATTGGTGTGAATCCAGGGAGTTCTCTTGGATTAGAGTTAGAATTCCTAGGATTTTGTCTTTTCTCCAGGAGGGTCTGGAGAAGGGTTTATCTGCTAGTACCTTGAAGGGTCAAATTTTTGCTTTATTGATTTTGTTGCACAAGCGTCTGGCGGATGTGCCAGATGTCCAATCGTTTTGTCAGGCCCTGGTTAGAATCTGGCCTATGTTAAAGTTTGTTACTCCTTAGAGTCTTAATTTGGTTCTTAAAGTTCTTCAACAGGCTCCATTTGAGCCTATGCATTCTTTGGATATTATGTTACTATCCTGGAAGGTTTTGTTTTTGGTTGCTATTTCTTCGGCTTGAAGAGATTCATGGGGTTTCAGCTCTGCAGTGTGAATCTCCTTTCCTTATTTTTCAATCTGATAAGGTGGTACTGCCTTAGGTTTCCTTCCCAAAGTGGTTTAGGATAGGAATTTTAATCAAGAAATTTTTCCTTCTTTATGTCCTAATCCTTCTTCTTATAAGGAGCGTTTGTTGCACAACCTGGATGTGGTTTGTGCGTTGAAATATTTATCGGCGAATAAGAATTTTCGCCAGTCTTCTTTATTCTTATTTGTTGGTTTTTCTGGTAAGGGTCAGAAAGCTACGGCTACTTCTCTTTCTTTGTGGCTGAGGAGTGTTATTCCCTTGGCATATGAGACTGCTGGACAGCGGCCTCCTGAGAATATCATGGCTCATTCCACAAGGGCTGTTTCTTCTTCTTGGGCCTTCAAAAATGGAGCTTCTGTGGAACAGATTTGCAAGGCTGCCACTTGGTCATGTTTACACACGTTTTCTAAATTTTACAAATTTGATACTTTTGCTTCAGTTGAGGCTTCTTTTGGGAGAAAGGTTCTTCAAGCAGTGGTTCCTTCTGTTTAGGTTAACTGTCTTGTCCCTTCCTCATCATCTGTGTCCTCTGGCTTAGGTATTGGTTCCCAACAGTAATTATGATGATCCGTGGACTCACCGTGTCATTAGAAAGAAAAGAAAATGTATACTTGCCTGATAAATGTCTTTCTTTCTTGACACCGTGAGGTCCACGGCCTGCCCTGTATTTTGCAGACAGTTTATTTTTCTGTAAACCTCAGGCACCCTCTGCACCTTATGGTTACTTCCTTTCCCTTTGGTCGAATGACTGGGGATTGTGGGTAGGGGAGTGATATTTAACAGCTTTGCTGTAGTGCTCTTTGCCTCCTCCTGCTGGTCAGGAGTGATCTTCCCAACAATAATTATGATGATCCGTGGACTCACCGTGTCAAGAAATAAATAAATGGATCAGGTAAGCATAATTTTTTTTTTTTTTTTTTTTTTTTTTTTAAAAAAAAGCTTCCAATCATGCTTAATTTCTTTGTCGTATAAAGTAACATAGAACAGTGTTGTGATTCTGCAGTTGGAGCGAAAACTTCCATAGTTTTCCAAACTTCCATATATTTTTTTTTTTTTGTATTATTCTGCTCAAATTATAGGACATATGCATCCAAACCACATATTATGTTTTTTTTTATCTTAAAATGTACAATACTAAAATGTGAAATTAATTTTAAATATAATAACACAGTATTCATTAAGAACTGTTTAAGCTTTAACATTTTGTATTTCCTGTAGGATCTTTAGTTGGGCTGGAACCAAAGAGTCTTGTTCCTATTTTGATTGAGGCTGAGGGCTACCACCAGGTTGGGCCAGATGAGTACTGCCGAGACTTCTTTGTGCTGTCTGTAACAGTTGCATTTGCAACACAATTAGAGCAGGTATGGTTACTTCTCTTAAAGGGACACTAACATAAAAAATGTAAAGTTTCATGGTTTAGATAATGCATGCAATGAAAAAAAAATACTTCCATTATCAAAATATACACATTCTACTAAGTATCTGCAAAAGTGCATAATATAAACATACATTTGTGATTGGCTGGTGGCTGTGTCAAATGATACAGGGGGAGGGAAAATTTAGATTATTCAATTCTATTGTATTTAGTGATCAATACAGGTATTCTGTAAAGACAAAGTTGCATCTTCTGGAATTGTTACCATTTACACATCTTTGATATGTGGTAGTGTTTTTTGTTTTTTAATTTAAAGTTTCATAGACTTTTGTTTATCAATTGTTAATTCTTGAATCAGATTTATTTTTCTCCAACATAGGTGTGTCCGGTCCACGGCGTCATCCTTACTTGTGGGATATTCTCTTCCCCAACAGGAAATGGCAAAGAGCCCAGCAAAGCTGGTCACATGATCCCTCCTAGGCTCCGCCTTCCCCAGTCATTCTCTTTGCCGTTGCACAGGCAACATCTCCACGGAGATGGCTCAGAGTTTTTTGGTGTTTAAATGTAGTTTTTATTCTTCTATCAAGAGTTTGTTATTTTAAAATAGTGCTGGTATGTACTATTTACTCTGAAACAGAAAAGAGATGAAGATTTCTGTTTGTAAGAGGAAAATGATTTTAGCAACCGTTACTAAAATCGATGGCTGTTTCCACACAGGACTGTTGAGAGGAATTAACTTCAGTTGGGGGAAACAGTGAGCAGACTTTGGCTGCTTGAGGTATGACACATTTATAACAAGACTTGGTAATGCTGGAAGCTGTCATTTTCCCTATGGGATCCGGTAAGCCATTTTCTTTTCAATATAAGAATAAAAGGGCTTCACAAGGGCTTTAAAGACTGGTAGACATTTTTCTGGGCCAAAACGATTACTTTATAAGCATATTTAATGGTTTATAACTTTGGAGAGTTATTTTAATCTTGGGAATTTTATTAAAAAAACGGCAGGCACTGTATTGGACACCTTTTTCACTGGGGGCCTTTTCTAGTCATAGGCAGAGCCTCATTTTCGCGCCACTAATGCGCAGTTGTTTTTGAGAAGCAAGGCATGCAGATGCATGTGTAAGGAGCTCAGATCCACTGAAAAAGCTTATTGAAGGCGTCATTTGGTATCGTATTCCCCTCTGGGCTTGGTTGGGTCTCAGCAAAGCAGATACCAGGGACTGTATAGGGGTTAAATGTAAAAATGGCTCCGGTTCCGTTATTTTAAGAGCTAAAGCTTTCAAATTTGGTGTGCAATACTTTTAAGGCTTTATGACACTGTGGTGAAATTTTGGTGAATTTTGAACATTTCCTTCATACTTTTGCGTATATTCAGTAAAAAAGTGTGTTCAGTTTAAAATTTAAAGAGACAGTAACGGTTTTATTTTAAAACGTTTTTTGTGCTTTGTTATCAAGTTTATGCCTATTAACATGTCTGAACTATCAGATAGACTATGTTCTGTATGTTCGGAAGCCAAGGTTCCTCTCCATTTAAATATATGTGATGAATGTGACAAACAAAGTAGGGACAATGATGCCACTGATAAGGAATCATTTTGGGCAACATTATTAAGTGAGGGGAGTAAGCATGGTACTGCATCATCTCCTTCTATGTCTACACCAGTCTTGCCCACTCAGGAGGTCCCTAATGAATCTAGTGCGCCAATCCTCCTTACTATGCAACAATTAACGGCTGTAATGGATAATTCTATTAAAAACATTTTAGCCAAAATGCCCACTTATCAGCGAAAGCGCGACTGCTCTGTTTTAGATACTGAAGAGCATGAGGACGCTGATGATAATGGTTCTGACATGCCCTTACACCAGTCTGAAGGGGCTAGAGAGGTTTTGTCTGAGGGAGAAATTTCAGATTCAGGAAAAATTTCTCAACAAGCTGAACCTGACGTTATTACATTTAAATTTAAATTGGAACATCTCCGCGCTCTGCTTAAGGAGGTGTTATCTACTCTGGATGATTGTGACAATTTGGTCATTCCAGAGAAATTATGTAAGATGGACAGGTTCCTAGAGGTCCCGGTGCCCCCCGAAGCTTTTCCTATACCCAAGCGGGTGGCGGACATTGTAAATAAAGAATGGGAAAGGCCCGGCATACCTTTTGTCCCTCCCCCTATATTTAAGAAATTATTTCCTATGGTCGACCCCAGGAAGGACTTATGGCAGACAGTCCCCAAGGTCGAGGGGGCGGTTTCTACTCTAAACAAACGCACCACTATCCCTATAGAAGATAGTTGTGCTTTCAAAGATCCTATGGATAAAAAATTAGAGGGTTTGCTTAAAAAGATGTTTGTTCAGCAAGGTTACCTTCTACAACCAATTTCATGCATTGTTCCTGTCACTACAGCAGCGTGTTTCTGGTTCGAGGAACTAGAAAAGTCGCTCAATCAAGCATCCTCTTATGAGGAGGTTATGGACAGAGTTCAAGCACTTAAGTTGGCTAACTCTTTTACCTTAGACGCCACTTTGCAATTAGCTAGATTAGCGGCGAAAAATTCAGGTTTTGCTATTGTGGCGCGCAGAGCGCTTTGGCTGAAGTCTTGGTCAGCGGATGTGTCCTCCAAGAACAGATTGCTTAACATCCCTTTCAAGGGGAAAACGCTGTTTGGCCCTGACTTGAAAGAGATTATTTCAGACATCACTGGGGGAAAGGGCCACGCCCTTCCTCAGGATAGGTCTTTTAAGGCTAAAAATAAAACAAATTTTCGTCCCTTTCGCAGAAACGGACCAGCCTCGAATTCTACATCCTCTAAGCAAGAGGGTAATTCTTCTCAAACCAAGCCAGCCTGGAGACCGATGCAAGGCTGGAACAAAGGTAAGCAGGCCAAGAAGCCCGCTACCGCTACCAAGACAGCATGAGATGCTGGCCCCCGATCCGGGACCGGATCTGGTGGGGGGCAGACTCTCTCTCTTCGCTCAGGCTTGGGCAAGAGATGTTCAGGATCCTTGGGCGCTAGAAATAGTTTCTCAAGGTTATCTCCTGGAATTCAAGGAACTACCCCCAAGGGGAAGGTTCCACAGGTCTCAATTGTCTTCAGACCAAATAAAAAGACAGGCATTCTTACATTGTGTAGAAGACCTGTTAAAAATGGGAGTGATTCATCCTGTTCCATTAGGAGAACAAGGGATGGGGTTTTACTCCAATCTGTTCATAGTTCCCAAAAAAGAGGGAACATTCAGGCCAATTTTGGATCTCAAGATCCTAAACAAATTTCTCAAGGTCCCATCGTTCAAGATGGAAACCATTCGGACAATTCTTCCTACCATCCAGGAAGGTCAATTCATGACCACGGTGGATTTAAAGGATGCGTATCTACATATTCCTATCCACAAGGAACATCATCGGTTCCTAAGATTCGCCTTTCTGGACAAGCATTACCAGTTTGTGGCACTTCCATTCGGACTGGCCACTGCTCCAAGAATTTTCACAAAGGTACTAGGGTCCCTTCTAGCGGTGCTAAGGCCAAGGGGCATTGCAGTAGTACCCTACTTGGACGACATACTGATTCAAGCGTCGTCTCTACCACAAGCAAAGGCTCATATGGACTTTGTCCTAGCCTTTCTCAGATCTCACGGGTGGAAAGTGAACGTAGAAAAAAGTTCTCTATTCCCGTCAACAAGAGTTCCCTTCTTGGGAACAATAATAGACTCCTTGGAAATGAAGATTTTTCTGACAGAAGCCAGAAAATCAAAACTTCTAAGCTCTTGTCAAGTACTTCATTCTGTTCTTCTTCCTTCCATAGCGCAGTGCATGGAAGTAATAGGTTTGATGGTTGCGGCAATGGACATAGTTCCTTTTGCGCGAATTCATCTAAGACCATTACAACTGTGCATGCTCAGACAGTGGAATGGGGATTATACAGATTTGTCCCCGACGATCCAAGTAGATCAGAGGACCAGAGATTCACTCCGTTGGTGGCTGACCCTGGACAACCTGTCCCAAGGGATGAGCTTCAGAAGACCAGAGTGGGTCATTGTAACGACCGACGCCAGCCTGGTGGACTGGGGCGCGGTCTGGAAACACCTGAAGGCTCAGGGTCTATGGTCTCGGAAAGAATCTCTTCTCCCGATAAACATTCTGGAACTGAGAGCGATATTCAATGCTCTCAAGGCTTGGCCTCAACTAGCAAAGGCCAAATTCATAAGGTTTCAATCAGACAACATGACGACTGTTGCATATATCAACCATCAGGGGGGAACAAGGAGTTCCCTGGCGATGGAAGAAGTGACCAAAGTAATTCAATGGGCGGAGCTTCACTCCTGCCACTTGTCTGCAATCCACATCCCAGGAGTGGAAAATTGGGAAGCGGATTTTCTGAGTCGTCAGACATTTCATCCGGGGGAGTGGGAGCTCCATCCGGAAATCTTTGCCCAAATAACTCAATTATGGGGCATTCCAGACATGGATCTGATGGCGTCTCGTCAGAACTTCAAGGTTCCTTGCTACGGGTCCAGATCCAGGGATCCCAAGGCGACTCTAGTAGATGCACTAGTAGCGCCCTGGACCTTCAACCTAGCTTATGTGTTCCCACCGTTTCCTCTCATTCCCAGGCTGGTAGCCAGGATCAATCAAGAGAGGGCTTCGGTGATCTTGATAGCTCCTGCGTGGCCATGCAGAACTTGGTATGCAGACCTGGTGAATATGTCATCGGCTCCACCATGGAAGCTACCTTTGAGACGGGACCTTCTTGTTCAAGGTCCGTTCGAACATCCGAATCTGGCATCACTCCAACTGACTGCTTGGAGATTGAACGCTTGATTTTATCAAAGCGTGGGTTCTCAGATTCTGTCATTGATACTCTTATTCAGGCTAGAAAGCCTGTAACTAGGAAAATTTACCATAAAGTATGGAAGAAATATATCTGTTGGTGCGAATCGAAAGGATTCCCATGGAACAGGGTAAAAATTCCTAAGATTCTATCCTTTCTACAAGAGGGTTTGGAGAAAGGATTATCTGCAAGTTCTTTGAAGGGACAGATTTCTGCTTTATCTGTTTTACTTCACAAGAAACTGGCGGCTGTGCCAGATGTTCAGGCTTTTGTTCAGGCTCTGGTTAGAATCAAGCCTGTTTACAAACCTTTGACTCCTCCTTGGAGTCTCAATTTAGTTCTTTCAGTTCTTCAAGGGGTTCCGTTTGAACCCTTACATTCCGTAGATATTAAGTTATTATCTTGGAAAGTTTTATTTTTGGTTGCAATTTCTTCTGCTAGAAGAGTTTCAGAGTTATCTGCTCTGCAGTGTTCTCCTCCTTATCTGGTGTTCCATGCAGATAAGGTGGTTTTGCGTACTAAACCTGGTTTTCTTCCGAAAGTTGTTTCTAATAAAAATATTAACCAGGAGATAGTGGTGCCTTCTTTGTGTCCGAATCCAGTTTCAAAGAAGGAACGTTTGTTGCACAATTTGGATGTAGTTCGTGCTCTAAAATTCTATTTAGAGGCTACAAAGGATTTCAGACAAACATCTTCCTTGTTTGTTGTTTATTCTGGTAAAAGGAGAGGTCAAAAAGCAACTTCTACCTCTCTCTCTTTTTGGCTTAAAAGCATCATCAGATTGGCTTATGAGACTGCCGGACGGCAGCCTCCTGAAAGAATCACAGCTCATTCCACTAGGGCTGTGGCTTCCACATGGGCCTTCAAGAACGAGGCTTCTGTTGATCAGATATGTAAGGCAGCGACTTGGTCTTCACTGCACACTTTTACCAAATTTTACAAATTTGATACTTTTGCTTCTTCTGAGGCTATTTTTGGGAGAAAGGTTTTGCAAGCCGTGGTGCCTTCCATCTAGGTGACCTGATTTGCTCCCTCCCATCATCCGTGTCCTAAAGCTTTGGTATTGGTTCCCACAAGTAAGGATGACGCCGTGGACCGGACACACCTATGTTGGAGAAAACAGAATTTATGTTTACCTGATAAATTACTTTCTCCAACGGTGTGTCCGGTCCACGGCCCGCCCTGGTTTTTTAATCAGGTCTGATGATTTAATTTCTCTAACTACAGTCACCACGGTATCATATGATTTCTCCTATGCAAATATTCCTCCTTTACGTCGGTCGAATGACTGGGGAAGGCGGAGCCTAGGAGGGATCATGTGACCAGCTTTGCTGGGCTCTTTGCCATTTCCTGTTGGGGAAGAGAATATCCCACAAGTAAGGATGACGCCGTGGACCGGACACACCGTTGGAGAAAGTAATTTATCAGGTAAACATAAATTCTGTTTTTTGCAGTATTAGATTAATGTATTTTTGCTTGCGTAAAACCATGTCTGTAACCCTATAGTTAAAAGGTCAATCCATCTCAAGCGGTCCAGCATATGTTGCTTGACCGTTTTTAATTTCCCTACTTTTTATTTGAGCGATTACCTCTTTGTATTGGTATTACAAAACCACCAGTTTTTTTTTATTTCACTTGGTTTAACCATGGTGGCCATCTTTTTGTCATGACACACAACAAATTTTGGTTATACAGATGTTTATGGAAACCTCAATATTTCAGCTCAGGCTGGTCCTAGCTCGTTAAAACAAAAACTGATCTCTAGCGCACATTACAAGGTACATGAACATATATAAACATTGTACACATTCTTTTTCCTTAGACTTAGAACTTGATCAAGATCACTAAAAGTTACAGTTTTAGGGTCAATTTATAAGGGGAAGGGTTAGAGTCTGTCCTATATTTATTTTTTGGCGGGTACCCAACTAAGTAAAGTGTGCATGCAGAACATTCCTGGTTTCAGAATTCCTTTTTTTTTTATTTTTTTTTATGGGTGCTTGAAAGAGAGCATTTTTTTTAACATTCGCTTCAACTTTATTATGTCTTGTGCTATACTAGCATTCTGCTGTAAAAAAAAATGTTTGAGATTCCACTGGTAACAGAGCTCTAGGGCTAGTAGAAATCTTTGGAAAAGCTTACTTTAGTCATGCATTATGAGATACAAAATAATATAAGCATTAAATTAGTAAAAACGAACATTATTTTACAGTAATTATGTTGTTTATGATTGTCAATGAGGTCTACAATGTTACTACATTTGATATTGGCAACATTGATGATATATTATATTGGTACAGGCACTAACATGACATTATGGCAGAAAGAGTTGTCTCTGCATGTCTGGGCATGCCCAAACCTGCAAGTGTGTGGACAAAGTTTGTCATGTTGGCGGCATATATGTGAGTTAGATGCTAGGAGCTAAAGTGTGTTAGTTTCAAGGGATACATGAATAGATTTTATCCAAATATGGAAAAAATCTATATATGGAATATATGTATCCAAATATGGAAAAAATATAATGGGAAGGGTTAGAGTCTGTCCTATATTTATTTTTTAGGGGGTACCTAGCTAAGTATAGTGTGCATGCAGAACATTCCTGCTTTCAGAATTCTTTTTCTCATGTTAAGTGTATCCAGTCCACGGATCATCCATTACTTGTGGGATGTTCTCCTTCCCAACAGGAAGTTGCAAGAGGATCACCCACAGCAGAGCTGCTATATAGCTCCTCCCCTCACTGCCATATCCAGTCATTCTCTTGCAACTCTCAACTAAGATGGAGGTCGTAAGAGGACTGTGGTGTTTTATACTTAGTTTATTCTTCAATCAAAAGTTTATTTTTAAATGGTACCGGAGTGTACTGTTTATCTCAGGCAGTATTTAGAAGAAGAATCTGCCTGCGTTTTCTATGATCTTAGCAGAAGTAACTAAGATCCTTTGCGGTTCTCACATATTCTGAGTGAGGTAACTTAAGAGGGGGAATAGCGTGCAGGTTTTCCTGCAATAAGGTATGTGCAGTTAAAATATTTTTCTAGGGATGGAATTTGCTAGAAAATGCTGCTGATACCGAAGTAATGTAAGTAAAGCCTTAAATGCAGTGATAGCGACTGGTATCAGGCTTATTAATAGAGATACATACTCTTATAAAAGTGTATTTTAAAACGTTTGCCGGCATGTTTAATCGTTTTTTACATATGTTTGGTGATAAAACTTATTGGGGGCCTAGTTTTTTTCCACATGGCTGGCTTGAATTTTGCCTAGAAACAGTTCCCTGAGGCTTCCCACTGTTGTAATATGAGTGGGAGGGGCCTATTTTGGCGTTTTTTTGCACAGCAAAAATTACAGACACAGACATCCAGCTTCTTCCTGCATGATCCAGGACTTCTCTGGAGGGCTCAAAAGGCTTCAAAAGTCGTATTGAGGGAGGTAAAAAGCCACAGTAGAGCTGTGGCAGTTGTTTTGACTGTTTAAAAAACGTTTTTGTCATTTGTTATTCCGTTTTTGGTATTAAGGGGTTAATCATCCATTTGCAAGTGGGTGCAATGCTCTGCTAACTTATTACATACACTGTAAAAATTTCGTTAGTGTAACTGCATTTTTTCACTTATTTCAAAATTTGGGAAAATTTGTGTTTCTTAAAGGCGCAGTAACGTTTTTTATATTGCTTGTAAACTTGTTTAAAGTTTTTTCCAAACTTGCTAGTCTCATTGCTAGTCTGTTCAAACATGTCTGACACAGAGGAACCTACTTGTTCATTATGTTTGAAAGCCATGGTGGAGCCCCATAGGAGAATGTGTACTAAATGTATTGATTTCACCTTAAACAGTAAAGATCAGTCTTTATCTATAAAAGAATTATCACCAGAGGGTTCTGTCGAGGGGGAAATTATGCCGACTAACTCTCCCCACGTGACAGACCCTTCGCCTCCCGCTCAGGGGACACACGCTAATATGGCGCCAATTACATCAGGGACACCCATAGCGATTACCTTGCAGGACATGGCTGCAATCATGAATAATACCCTGTCAGAGGTATTATCTAGATTGCTTGAATTAAGAGGCAAGCGCGATAGCTCTGGGGTTAGGAGAGATACAGAGCGCGCAAATGCTGTTAGAGCCATGTCTGATACTGCGTCACAGTATGCAGAACATGAGGACGGAGAGCTTCAGTCTGTGGGTGAAATCTCTGACTCGGGGAAACCTGATTCAGAGATTTCTTATTTTAAATTTAAGCTTGAGAACCTCCGTGTATTGCTTGGGGAGGTATTAGCTCCTCTGAATGACTGTAACATAGTTGCAATTCCAGAGAAATTGTGTAGGCTGGATAGATACTATGCAGTGCCGGTGTGTACTGGCGTTTTTCCTATACCTAAAAGGCTTACAGAAATTATTAGCATGGAGTGGGATAGACCCGGTGTGCCCTTTTCCCCACCTCCTATATTTAGAAAAATGTTTCCAATAGACGCCACTACACGGGACTTATGGCAGACGGTCCCTAAGGTGGAGGGAGCAGTTTCTACTTTAGCAAAGCGTACCACTATCCCGGTTGAGGACAGTTGTGCTTTTTCAGATCCAATGGATAAAAAATTGGAGGGTTACCTTAAGAAAATGTTTATTCAACAAGGTTTTATTTTACAGCCCCTTGCATGCATTGCGCCTGTCACTGCTGCGGCGGCATTCTGGTTTGAGGCCCTGGAAGAGGCCATCCAGACAGCTCCATTGAATGAAATTATTGACGAGCTTAGAACGCTTAAGCTAGCTAACTCATTTGTTTCTGATGCCATTGTTCATTTGACTAAACTAACGGCTAAGAATTCCGGATTCGCCATCCAGGCGCATAGGGCGCTATGGCTTAAATCCTGGTCAGCTGACGTGACTTCAAATTCTAAATTACTCAACATTCCTTTCAAGGGGCAGACCTTATTCGGGCCTGGCTTGAAGGAAATTATTGCTGACATTCCTGGAGGCAAGGGTCATACCCTTCCTCAGGACAGGGCCAAATCAAAGGCCAAACAGTCTAATTTTCGTGCCTTTCGAAATTTCAAGGCAGGAGCAGCATCAACTTCTTCAGCTTCAAAACAAGAGGGAACTGTTGCTCATTCCAGACAGGCCTGGAAACCTAACCAGTCCTGGAACAAGGGCAAGCAGGCCAGGAAGCCTGCTGCTGCCCCCATGACAGCATGAAGGAACGGCCCCCTATCCGGAAACGGATCTAGTGGGGGGCAGACTTTCTCTCAGAGATGTTCAGGATCCCTGGGCGTTGGAGATCATATCTCAGGGATATCATCTGGACTTCAAAGCTTCTCCTCCACAAGGGAGATTTCATCTTTCAAGGTTATCATCAAACCAGATAAAGAAAGAGGCATTCCTAAGCTGTGTGCAAGACCTCCTAGTAATGGGAGTGATCCATCCAGTTCCGCGGACGGAACAAGGACAGGGATTTTATTCAAATCTGTTTGTGGTTCCCAAGAAAGAGGGAACCTTCAGACCAATCTTGGATCTAAAGATCTTAAACGAGTTCCATCATTCAAAATGGAAACTATTCGGACCATCCTACCCATGATCCAAGAGGGTCAGTACATGACCACAGTGGACTTAAAGGATGCCTACCTTCACATACCGATTCACAAAGATCATCATCAGTTCCTAAGGTTTGCCTTTCTAGACAGGCATTACCAATTTGTAGCTCTTCCCTTCGGGTTGGCCACTGCCCCGAGAATTTTTACAAAGGTTCTGGGCTCACTTCTGGCGGTTCTAAGACCGCGAGGCATAGCGGTGGCTCCGTATAAAGACGACATCCTGATACAGGCGTCAAGCTTTCAAATTGCCAAGTCTCATACAGAGATGGTTCTGGCATTTCTGAGGTCGCATGGTTGGAAAGTGAACGTGGAAAAGAGTTCTCTATCACCACTCACAAGAGTCTCCTTCCTAGGGACTCTTATAGATTCTGTAGAGATGAAAATTTACCTGACGGAGTACAGGTTATCAAAACTTCTAAATGCTTGCTGTGTCCTTCATTCCATTCCATGCCCGTCAGTGGCTCAGTGCATGGAAGTAATTGGCTTAATGGTAGCGGCAATGGACATAGTGCCATTTGCGCGCCTGCATCTCAGACCGCTGCAATTATGCATGCTAAGTCAGTGGAATGGGGATTACTCAGATTTGTCCCCTCTACTAAATCTGGATCAAGAGACCAGAGATTCTCTTCTCTGGTGGCTTTCTCGGGTCCATCTGTCCAAGGGTATGACCTTTCGCAGGCCAGATTGGACGATTGTAACAACAGATGCCAGCCTTCTAGGTTGGGGCGCAGTCTGGAACTCCGTGAAGGCTCAGGGATCGTGGACTCAGGAGGAGAAACTCCTCCCAATAAATATTCTGGAGTTAAGAGCAATATTCAATGCTCTTCTAGCTTGGCCTCAGTTAGCAACACTGAGGTTCATCAGATTTCAGTCGGACAACATCACGACTGGGGCTTACATCAACCATCAAGGGGTAACCAGGAGTTCCCTAGCGATGTTAGAAGTCTCAAAGATAATTCGCTGGGCAGAGTCTCACTCTTGCCACCTGTCAGCGATCCACATCCCAGGCGTAGAGAACTGGGAGGCGGATTTTCTAAGTCGGCAGACTTTTCATCCGGGGGAGTGGGAACTCCATCCGGAGGTGTTTGCTCAACTGGTCCATCGTTGGGGCAAACTAGAACTGGATCTCATGGCGTCTCGCCAGAACGCCACGCTTCCTTGTTACGGATCCAGGTCCAGGGACCCGGGAGCAACGCTGATAGATGCTCTAGCAGCTCCTTGGTTCTTCAACCTGGCCTATGCGTTTCCACCGTTTCCTCTGCTCCCTCGACTGACCAAAATCAAACAGGAGAGAGCATCGGTGATTCTGATAGCGCCTGCGTGGCCACGCAGGACTTGGCATGCAGACCTAGTGGACATGTCATCTCTTCCACCATGGACTCTGCCTCTGAGGCAGGACCTTCTAATACAAGGTCCTTTCAATCATCCAAATCTACTTTCTCTGAGACTGACTGCATGGAGATTGAACGCTTGATTCTATCAAGGCTTCTCTGAGTCAGTCATTGATACCTTATTACAGGCACGGAAGCCTGTCACCAGGAAAATCTACCATAAGATAATGAGTAAATATCTTTATTGGTGTGAATCCAAGAGTTACTCATGGAGTAAGGTTTGGATTCCTAGGATATTGTCCTTTCTCCAAGAGGGTTTGGACAAAGGCTTATCAGCTAGTTCTTTAAAAGGACAGATCTCTGCTCTGTCTATTCTTTTGCACAAGCGTCTGGCAGAAGTTCCAGACGTCCAGGCATTTTGTCAGGCTTTGGTTAGGATTAAGCCTGTGTTTAAAACTGTTGCTCCCCCGTGGAGCTTAAACTTGGTTCTTAAAGTTCTTCAGGGAGTTCCGTTTGAACCCCTTCATTCCATTGATATTAAACTTTTATCTTGGAAAGTTCTGTTTTTGATGGCTATTTCCTCGGCTCGAAGAGTCTCTGAGTTATCTGCCTTACATTGTGATTCTCCTTATCTGATTTTTCATTCAGACAAGGTAGTTCTGCGTACCAAACCTGGGTTTTTACCTAAGGTGGTTTCTAACAGGAATATCAATCAAGAGATTGTTGTTCCATCATTGTGTCCTAATCCTTCTTCAAAGAAGGAACGTCTTTTGCATAATCTGGACGTAGTCCGTGCCTTGAAGTTTTACTTACAGGCTACTAAAGATTTTCGTCAAACATCTTCCCTGTTTGTCGTTTACTCTGGACAGAGGAGAGGTCAATAATCTTCGGCAACCTCTCTCTCCTTTTGGCTTCGGAGCATAATACGCTTGGCCTATGAGACTGCTGGACAGCAGCCCCCTGAAAGGATTACAGCTCATTCTACTAGAGCTGTGGCTTCCACCTGGGCCTTTAAAAATGAGGCCTCTGTTGAACAGATTTGCAAGGCTGCGACTTGGTCTTCGCTTCACACCTTTTCAAAATTTTACAAATTTGACACTTTTGCTTCTTCGGAGGCTGTTTTTGGGAGAAAGATTCTACAGGCAGTGGTTCCTTCCGTTTAAGTTCCTGCCTTGTCCCTCCCATCATCCGTGTACATTAGCTTTGGTATTGGTATCCCACAAGTAATGCATGATCCGTGTACTGGATACACTTAACAAGAGAAAACATAATTTATGCTTACCTGATAAATTTATTTCTCTTGTAGTGTATCCAGTCCACGGCCCGCCCTGTCCTTTTTAAGGCAGGTCTAAATTTTAATTAAACTACAGTCACCACTGCACCCTATGGTTTCTCCTTTCTCGTCTTGTTTCGGTCGAATGACTGGATATGGCAGTGAGGGGAGGAGCTATATAGCAGCTCTGCTGTGGGTGATCCTCTTGCAACTTCCTGTTGGGAAGGAGAATATCCCACAAGTAATGGATGATCCGTGGACTGGATACACTACAAGAGAAATAAATTTATCAGGTAAGCATAAATTATGTTTTTTTTGGTTGTGAATTTAATTTTTTCAGCGGAAAATGGCTGGTTTTATTTTATCCATCCCTCTCTAGTGACTCTTGCGTGGAGTTCCACATCTTGGGTATTGCTATCCCATACGTCACTAGCTCATGGACTCTTGCCAATTACATGAAAGAAAACATAATTTATGTAAGAACTTACCTGATAAATTATTTCTTTCATATTGGCCATGAGGCCCACCCTTTTTTATGGTGGTTATGATTTTTTTTGTATAAAGCACAATTATTTCCAAATTCCTTTGTTGATGCTTTTTACTTCTTTCTTTATCACCCCACTACTTGGCTATTTGCTAAACTGAATTGTGGGTGTGGTGAGGGGTGTATTTATAGGCATTTTGAGGTTTGGGAAACTTTACCCCTCCTGGTAGGATTGTATATCCCATACATCAATAGCTCATGGACTCTTGCCAATATGAAAGAAATGAATTTATCAGGTAAGTTCTTACATAAATTATGTTTTTCACCCTTAATGACAGAACTACAATGGCTGCAGTGTAAACAGGGATAACACCCAGTTCTATTGGACCCTATTCGAGTTTGTACACTAGTCTTCTTACTACCTATGTCAGCATGCACTAAAACATTCTTCAAGCTTTTGCTTTTTTTTATATGCGGTCATTAGTCTTTCTTGGAAGTTTTCAATATTCCAATATTTATTCAAAATGTTAGAAATTTTTGAGCCCAAGTTGTTATATTGGGTAACAAATATCATTCTATCTCTTTTTTACCACTTTTATTGTTACCAATCTGCTGGTTGTCATTCTTATTTACAAATTCAAGTTGATCATTAATCAGCTTTTCAGGGTATTTTCTTGCTTTGAATTTTTTTTGCCATTTCATTCAACCTTAAATTACATTTCCCTTCATCAGTAACAATTCTTTTGACTCTCATAAATTGACTCTTTGGTATAGCTTCTAATTTATTTACTGGATGAAAACTATCAAATTGAAGCACTTTATTTTTGTCGTCTTAGAATATAAATCTGTTTTTGGGACTCTCTTGTCAATAAATACAAAAGAGAAATGTTTTGGATAAGGAAATTTGATGCCCTACAACCTGAAGGGTTCAACAAATATTTTGACTGGTCACTGTATCTTTAAGATATACCTGTGATATATTGTTGCATGATTCTGAAATGTAATTTTATGTATAGGTTTGTTTGTTTTTAATATGATTTTAATGTATGTATATTCAGAAATACAAATGTGGTAGATACAAAGTTTATAAGAAAAGATTTGCAAGTGATATTGATATAGTTATATCTTTAATTTTGCATTTTGTGTTTAACACATATGTATTGGAAAATATCCACAAGATTGCAGTGTTGCTTAAACTGATAATTGTTTGATAGTTAAAAAAAACACCTGTACATAGGTACTTTGACATGACTAAGAACCAATTGCTGGTTTGAAACGTTGTTGCTACATTATGGACCCTGTATAAGTGAATAAAGGTTCTTTTACTTATTATTTGGAGGCTTGAAATCTTTTTGAATTTGGAATATGATGCTGGGATCTGGCTAATCCCTTTTCCGTGCCCCAAAGTTTGGTGAGAGGTGCTGACTTCCCTTGAGAATATTTGAATTATAAGGGTTTATCAGTCAGTACCCTAAAGGGACCAATTTCTGCGTTATCTATCCTTTTGCACAAACGTCTGGCAGATCTACCAGATGTTCAAGCCTTTGTACAGGCTCTGGTTAGAATCAGTCCTGTGTTTAAATCTGTTGCTCCCCCATGGAGCCTTAATTTAGTTCTTAAAGTTTTGCAGCAGGCTCCGTTTGAGCCGATGCACGTTGTTGATTTAAAACTGGTATTCTAGAAGGTTTTGTTTCTTGTTGCCATTTCTTCCACTTTGCAGAGTGTCTGAGCTTTCAGCCCTGCAGTGTGATTTCCCATACCTTCTTTTTCATGCTGTTAAGGTTGCCCTTCGTACTAAATTGGGGTTTCTCCCTAAGGTGTTTTTTTGATCGAAACATTAATCGGGAAATTGTTGTTCCTTCTTTTTGTCCTAATCCTTCCCAAAAGGAACGTCTTTTGCATAACTTGGATGTTGTGCGGGCTCTAAAATTCTACTTGCAAACTACTAAAGATTTTTGGAAATCTTCTGCCCTGTTTGTTGTTTTCTCTGGAAAACGTAAGTGTCAGAAGACCACTTCTACTTATGTCTCTCTGGTTGAGAAGTTTGATTCGTTTGGCTTATGAGACTGCTGGACAGCAGCCTCCTGAGACAATTACGGCTCATTTCACTAGGGCTGTCTCCTCTTCTTGGGCTTTCAAAAATTAAGCTTCTGTGGCTCAGGTTTGCAAGGTGGCAACATGGTCCTCTCTACATACTTTTTTCAAATTCTACAATTTTGATACTTTTGCCTCGGCTGAGGCTTCTTTTGGGAGAAAGATTCTTTAAGCGGTGGTGCCTTCTGTTTAGGTCCTCCTGCCCTTTTTCTCCCTCCCTGTTCATTTCGTGTCCTCTAGCTTGGGTATTGGTTCCCACTATTAATTGGAATGATGTTGTGGACTCTACATGTCATGGAAAAGAAAACAAAATGTATGCTTACCTGGTAAAAAATAAATTAAAAAAATTCCGGACATGGAGAGTCCACAATCCTACCCTTTCTTTTAATTATGATTTGGCAGTTTTTTTGAGTTAACCTCAGGCACCTTTTCACCCTTGTGTTTTTCTTCCTTTTCTATTCCCTTTGGCTAAATAACTGGGGGTTATGGGTAAGGCAGTTACACTTAACAGCTTTGCTGGGGTGCTCTTTGCCTCCTACTGTTGTAATTAGTGTAACTCGTATTTTAATGTTTTGTGCCACTTTTTGATGTTTCACAAAACTGTTAACCAGAGCGTAAATCAGGATTGCGTTCAAGCGATTGAGTTTACTTTCAACTTGTAATACCAGCGGTAAGCCAGACAAGCACAAACCCTCTCGACAAACTCCTTATCGCTCGGGCGCAAATGTTTGTGCTCCACTCGTAATCTAGCCCTAAGTGCTTTGAGAGCTTAAGTATGAAGGATTTGTGAAAATGTAAAAAGTAATCTACATAAACAGTGAGGAAGTAACTGATCTTCATGAACTGAAGTGTGAGAGAAATTTGTGTAAGAATATGTTTTTACCAGGGACAATCAAACCAAAAGTGAGTAGATATGTTAAAAAAAATTGCACCTTCTAATCCCCATAAAAATAATAGAAGTCTCAAACCTGAAGTGTTCAACATGCACGCTATACTTACCTAGGTTCCCCCTTAAAAAAATAAAAAATTAGAACTGAGATATAGGGGGAGATTTAATAAGCAGCGGATGCTGCTTTCTCTGCCCGAAGTTTCTGGCTCACCGGAAACCCTTAACTTGTCCGCCACATTTTTTGGTGGCGGACTGCAATCATCCTGATCAGATGCGATCGGGATGATTGATTACCGCTGCTAGTGGACGATTAGCCCCGACTGTGTAGGGGACGGCATTGCACAAGTATTTGACAAGAAATGCTTGTGCAATGCTAAATGCCGACAGCGTATGCTACAGCAAATCATGTCTGCCTGGCATTTAATATATTGACCCTAAAAGTGGAACTTTCAGTGATTTTAATCATTACTTTAGGACTTAAAGGACAATTAAACCTGACATTTCAACAACATATAAAATGTTTCATTATTGGAAGTGAAACATTTATTGCAATATTCATTCATTATTTATTTTGCTGCCTTTTGCTTTTAAAATACATCTAAAAATTGTGCTTGTTTCACTTTCTCCCAGGGAGGTTTGGGTTAATACTTTTAGGCAATTTATGTAAGCTTTTGTTGACATTACCCTCCCCCCTAATATTCTCAGCAGTTACGTTTGTAAAAGGTGGCTTATCAGTTTTGCATCAACAAGTTGAATCAGTGCTAAACCTCCTTAGTGGAAGAGATCAGGGCAGTCTCTCTCAACTGCACATGTGCAATGTTAGGGCCATATCTGAATATTAGTTTGTGATTGGTTATCAGGGATTCTTTTGTTCAGTGAAATTAATAAACGTAAAGCAATATACTCTTGACAAAATGAAGCTGCAGTTTTCGTTGCAAAATTATTCTCATATATGAGAGTTCAAAATCATGTAGTGTACAATTTTTGTGTTTAGTGGTCCTTTAAGTTCTAAATCTAGGGAACAAGAATGTGCAGTGTGTGTGTGTGTGTGCGTGTGTATGTATGTATGTATATGTGTGTGTGTGTATATATATATATATATATTACAATACACACACGTACCTTGTAATGGAGCTGGGACCATCCTGAGCGGAAATATTGAGGTTTCCGTAAGAATTTGTATAACCTAAACTTGTTCCCTCGTGACACAAAGATGGCCATCATGGTTAAACCAATTAAGATGAAGTAAAAAAACTGGTGGTTTTGCAATACCAATACATAGAGGTAATCACTCAAAATAAAAATTTTTTTAGGAAAATTAAAAATGATCAAGCAACCAACCTGACATTTATTGTACCTCTTGAGATGGATTGACTAAAGTAATCTGAAGAGCCAGGCTTCTGACCCCTGCACTTCAGCCTCTCCAGGGAAATTGGGGGGGGGGGGGGGAATCTGAGTTAAATTGCAGTGAAAAAGGGCAAAATAGTAATGAAAGTATTTTTTTGTGTGTGTCCTTTTCAGCTATGCTTTTTTCAAACATACTCACTCTCTTCTCTCTCGTCTTTCTCTCCTTTGTTTCAGAATGTTTAGTCGCCTGCACATGTGGGTCTCGCACAGACAACCTGAACATTTGTATTTTAAGCATTTATACATTATGCATGGTGGCATGTGCTGTAGTGTGTACATTATTTTATGTAAGTTATTAATTAATGTTCCATAGCATACAAGCTTTGCTTAATAGACTTTTACTGCTCAGGTGCTTAGACTGAGTTACTGGACAGGCCTTAAGATGTAGACTTGCGGCTTTATTGATTAGGTTAAAAGTTGGAACTCTTGTTTCCAGCTAACAGTTCTGCTGGTATACTGTATACATTTATTGGCATTGAGGAACTTAACAGTTTTGATGCCAGTGCAGCAGTCTTTAACATGAGGGTTAAAGGTATCCCAATTGCCCCCTCTTTAGTTTAACAGTCAGCGTATTTACATTTTAATGTTTTTGGAAGACGCATTGTTTGTGCAGGTTTTCATTTGTGGCAACCTGCTGAATGAGTAGTTGCTTATTTTTTATTTAATCTAATATATGCTTTAATTGAATAAGAACCGAGTAATCGAAACAGTTTTTAGTCCCGAGAGGTTTTACTAATACAGATTATTATGAATTTAAGACCTTAAAAGGACATTAAACACTGAATACATGTCATAAGCATAGTATTGAGATTATTCCCTGCCTCCCTCTAGTCATTGGTGCTGCCATGTTGAAATTTCTTTCAATACATTCCAGTACTGATGTGTTTGTACATGTGTAGTAACTCTCCTTCATATACCTGCAGTGTAACCTAGGTTCCATAATCGCAGCACCCATGATTAGATGGAGATGCATGAAATGTAAAGTCTTCATAAATGGAAAGAATCCACACCTGCATTCATTACTTTTGGGAAATAAGAACCTGGCCACCAGGAGGAGGCAAATATACCCCAAGCAAAGGCTTAAATACTCCTCCCACTTTCCTCATCCCCTAGTCATTCTTTGCCTTTCGTCACAGAAGGTTGGCAGAGAAGTGTCAGAAGTTATTTTTGTCTCTTATGGACGCTAGTACTCTTCGACATCGGATAGGAGTTTTAAGTAATTCTGTCAGTCTCTCAGTGAGGGCTTGAATGAAAGTTAGAGTCCGGAGATGCAGGAAGAGTCTTTCTGCAAAACCATCCCGACTCATGTTAACAGCTCCTCAAGCAATCGGCGTTGTCTAACTTCGTTTCGCTGCCTGCTTCTTTCTCTCAAGTCTTTGGCGGAGGCGAGGCTACTATCCGTCACACTTGAAGGGCCATGTTCCTGTTCCACAGCATAGATTCCGGTAAGATCGTTTCATTTTACTTCTTCATCAATGTACTGTAACTCATTTGTTCCTGCGAACTAACATGAAAAATACAGGGTCTCAGTGGGACTCCTTTAGTATCTTGGAATCAAGGGTTAATATCTCCTGAGGGGAATTATTGAACAGGGTGGTTTTTAATAATGTTTATGTGATTCAACCTGCTTATGTGTAGTTTTAACTGGGCTCGTGACTTAGAACATAACAACCTTTCGAAGTGACGCAACCTTACGGTTGGTTGCGCTTTTGTTGGACTGTACGGTTTACCTTGTAACCGTGCATGTTTACGTTCTGGTTTCCCATTTCCGCATTCCTGACTGTGTGGCGACGGAAAATTCTAGTCCGCTGGTGTCTGGTACATAGGAGGTTGTGAGTGCCCCAACCATTGTGGGTGTCAGGTGCCGTTTAAATTGATATATATATATATATATATATATATATATATATATATATATATATATATATATATATATATATATATATATATATATATATATATATATATATATATATATATATATATATATATATATATATATATATATTCCATTTATCCAGTTATGGAGGATACTGATGTTGAGTTTGGTCAACTTTCTGATTCAGATTCTTCTTCCTGTGAAGAATGTGAATTGGCCCCATTGACTCAGGTCACTCAGTTAGATTCTTTAGGTCGTTCTAGAGTGCCTTGTTCCTCGGGCTCAGGGATTCAAGAGGCTGCTGAACCATCCACCTCGGGGTGCCCTGTCCTCCGGGAGGCGAGTTCCCTATCGCTCCCTACTACTACACATGCGGGTAACCCATGCGCGTCTACAAGGTCCAGATGTTTATTTGCGATTACATCTACAGTTGCCCCAGGTCTCTCAGCCACAGGAGGGCATGTGCAGTTCCCTGCGGGTGTAACTGTTCCGGAGTGTTGTGCCTTTCGTTACAGGCTGGCTTGCTTTCGTGTTCTACTCACATGTTTTTGAGCTGTTTGGGGACCCTACCCTTCTCGGTTTCGGGACTCATCAGTTTCCTCCTTCGAATGGCTAACCTCGTTAGACATGGGGGGATGAAGTAATCTCCTTTAAGTCTTGTTATCGAGATTCTTCCCAGTTTTGTTGGAAGAACAGGGTGCCTGTTAGACTGGTCCTTCGGATCTTTCTTTTCTTCTTGGGCGTTAACCCTCGGGTTGCCTGTCCATTTTATTTTATCCGGTTAGGATGAATTTTATTTTTATTTTTCATACTATGTTTCCTGCAGGAACTTCTCTGGGATCGATACTTGCTGTTTGCTTCTACGGAAGTTGTTCGGGACACGTTAGTCCCATGTTTGTCTGTTTTTATTCCTCCCTCTCTAAGGGCAGATTTAGCCAGCTTGGCAGTTATGTCCCTGGTTGCAGGCTGGTCCTGCTTGAGTTCAGATCTTCTGTCTCGCGGCTTATTCAGACACGTGGCGCCGAATATACCTTGCTGGTCAGGTTGGGGTGCCGAGTGCTCTCAACATTATTTATGTTTCTTGTTATTTGTTTTACAAGTTTCAGCTAAGCATTCTCAAGAGAACTTGCGAGTCCGTGCGGCTCTCGGGATTGTTTCAGTCCTAAATAGCCGTATCTCTGGTGACTTAGTCAGTGAATTTTGCTGCGTCACTCTCTGTTGCTTCCGATACCCTTGGAACTTAGAGTACTACTTCCCACGTGGTGGAAAAATTTGAGGTTTTAGCGCCTCTTTTCCGCCTGTCGGGCGATGTTTCTTTAGGAAATTGTCCTTTTTGGACTTGTTCCTTTAATGGTTCTCTTCTTCATTGAGACCTCTTGGATTGTCTGTTTCTCCTTTTGGATGGGTCGCCTTCGGGGATTTGGATTCCCTGCAGGAGTTGGTTGTTCCTTTTTCGGGACTTTAGACAGTGAGGTCTTTATTTGGGCTCCGGTTAGGGGTCCTTCCCCGGTGTTGGGAATGCTCTGCATCTCCTTCTTGGGATAGAAGAGGTCCTAGTGGTTTTCCACTCCTATGGTTTAGGTATTACCATCCCAGTGGCATCCAAACCCATGTTTTACTGCCCTCTGACTTGGAATCTGAGGTGATGTGGAGGGTTAATGTTGCTTTGTTCGGGTGACTTGTCATCTCTGTTCCCCTTGTTTCTAGAGCTCGAGGCTAGCTGGACAGCTAGCTCAGCATTCTAATGCTCTGTGGCTACTCTGTACTGTAGCAAACCGTTGCTAGTTCAATCCCGGGCAAGGTCTACGCAGCCTTTCTTCCTTTCGAGGTTGATAAAATGAGCAGAGCCTTGTGTCCCTTAGGGGTATTAGCAGCACTTTTCGGCACAATCAGTTAGCTCTAGTGTCCTTTTATGGCCTGGCTCTTTGGAGTATTGGGCTCCTGCAAGGGGTGGTCTCTTCCCTTTGGGTGGGGACTTGCTAGGGCTTCTTGTTATCTGGTTTATTCTGGATTTTTCCCTGGGAAGTCTTTTTTTTTTTTTTTTTTTTATATCAGACAGGGAATTTTGTGCCTGGAAGATTGTTTAATCCAAACATTTGTGGGGCACAGGCTTCTTGTCCTTATTTTCCGGTTGTCGAGGGTTTTACTCAGCGTTTTCTCTTTGGGGATCCCGCCATTGGAAGTTACCGGACCTTATGATCCTAGGACTGGCCTGGGGGGTTCCATTTTTCAGGGTACTTGGGCTTTTCCCTTGTTCTGGCTGTTCTGTTTTACAACTTGGCCAGATTTATTGGGAGCCGGGGCTCCTTGGGCCTTGTCTTGGGACAGCCAACTAACGTGACCTGATGGTGGGCTTTCCTGCCTAGCAAATGGAAGGTTTGCGATTGCTCAGCTGTCACTTTTGCTCCTGTTACGTGTGCTAGCACAATGGTGTTTTAAGGTGTTCTTCCGTGTTAGTCAGTGACGTGGCCTTGTGTCCTCTCGGTTCTTCCTACGACTTCTTGTCTTATGGGCAGGTGTTTATCGAAGCTCTCCTCTTCAGGGGGCACTTTTTCCTCCTTACGGAGGTGTGTTTCCCTTCTTGGGGGCCTCTCCTGTGTTCTGGAAGTTGGAACAGATGTTTTTTTGATTTTGGGGATTGGTCTGCTCTTTGAGTTGTTCCTTTCCATCTGGGGAGCTGCTGGCTCTGCATTGAGACTGTCGGGTGGCCTTGCTAGATCTCCTTGGGTCTAACTCCTGCTCGTTTTGTCTTTAGATTGAGGTGGCTGTGTCCATTCTTCCGCCCTTTTGGGGGCCTGTCTTGGGGTTCCTTCCGGTTCCGCCCTTTTGGGGTTCCGTTCAATTCCCGTTGCTTGGGCTGGTCCGGCTAGGTGTAGGATCTGAGATCTGTTGTTCATCTTCAGGTCTTGGGGGTGACAGCAGACCTTCTTCTTTTTTTTGAGGTTCTGTGCCTCTCCCCCTTTAAGATCTGTGAGTAGGCTTGGCGGCGGCCTAGATTGCCTGGAGAGTGTCCTCTTCTTGGAGGTTGGGCAATCTTTGTCTTGGGCCGCTAGTGTTTTCTCCGTGTCTTCCTACGGATGGCAGCGTGTTACTGGTCTCAGATGTTTCTTTCTGAGTTTGCTTCTTGTAATTTTCTAGACAAAGAAGTATAGAGTTCTGCACCTCGTGACAAGACCGCACAGGCTCAATGGAGGTGAACGATAGCCCAACACAATCGTTCCTAATATAAATATACAAAGTGCAAAGTAGGAGCGCCGTCTTCATAAGAAAAGTGGCTTAAGTGCGGCGTAAAAATGTATTATATATGCAAGTGTAACTTTATATAGAACATGCATACAGTACCTGGCAATATGTCTGAATATAACTGATAATTTGTGCATCCTGTAACAGCACATGGTCAATTATAACTGTTATATTCAATTATAAGCAAGAGCACGTGCTTGAGAAACTTATTAAACAAAGTTATACACAAATCAACAGAAGGTGCAAAATAAAAACCCACTGTGTGCGATCGTGCATAGTGTGCTAGGAATAATAAGAGATTTGTAAAATAAATGTCAAAACATTATAGCTACTTGTATATAAAAAATTAACATATATAAAAAGGAAAAGAAAAAGAGTGCATTAGGGCTACTTTGTAGAAATGTGAAGTCTTGATAAAAGCCCCTCCAGGCCGAAATGTGTAGACAGACCCCCATTCGACATACCAGCCTGACATACGGTGAGCACATTTCCATTTCCAAGCTTTGTCCTAGTAGCAGACTTCTGGTTGTATTTCTTGTTTCCTTTTAGGTCTCCGGATCCAAATTACCCTTGATTCTCTACTACCGATCAACCTTCAGCATTTAGATTTGTTCAGAACTTTTTGTTCTCTCCATTTGGCATTTTTTTATTTTTTTATTGTTGCATTTGCATTTTTATAATACATTTTTTTTCATTTTTTTTTCATTTTTTTACGCTCTGGGTGGTTTTTATTGCTGTAGCAATTACCAAATTTTAATACATGTTATAATACATTCATATGTTATCACGTTTTTATATGCTCTGTTATATTACTGTACGCTATTACATTCTAATACGTTCTACTACAGCAATATGTTTATATGAGACATATGAGATATATCATACTCATTCTGCATTTTAAACTATTGTATTACTAGTTGTATGTTTATCAGATATTGTGTTACTAGCTGTATGTTTATCAGATATTGTATTACTAGTTGTATATTTATCAGATATTGTATTACTAGTTGTATATTTATCAGATATTGTATTACTAGTTGTATGTTTATCAGATATTGTATTACTAGTTGTATGTTTATCAGATATCTGCCAAGACTGATATTCTCAATTATTCAATATTAGATCAAGAGACATTACACTCTTTTAGACATCACGCCTTATTTTTCGACTTTCTATTCTCATCTCAGCTCTTATTAGCCACTATTTCCTATAACATTATATTTCTTATAACATTATGTTTGTTAGCACATGCAGCGATCTACAATAGACAGTGTTGTTTTTTTCACATTGCTACAAAGTAGCCCTAAGGCACTCTTTTTCTTTCTTTTTTATTTATGTTCCTTTTCTCTTGTTAAGTGTGTTCAGTCCACGGGTCATCCATTACTTATGGGATATATTCTCCTTCCCAACAGGAAGTTGCAAGAGGATCACCCAAGCAGAGCTGCTATATAGCTCCTCCCCTCACATGTCATATCCAGTCATTCTCTTGCAAGTCTCAACAAAGAAGGAGGTTGTGAGAGGAGATAGGAGTTTTTTACTTAACATTCTTCAATCAAAAGTTTATTATTTTAAAATAGCACCGGAGTGTGCTGTTTGTTTTCTCAGGCAGTATTTAGAAGAAGAATCTGCCTGCGTTTTTCTATGATCTTAGCAGACGTAACTAAGATCCACTGGCTGTTCTCGCACATTCTGAGGAGTGGGGTAACTTCAGAGAAGGGAATAGCATGCGGGGTCCCCCGCAAATGAGGTATGTGCAGTAAAATATTTTCTAGGAATGGAATTGACTAAGAAAACACTGCTGTTACCCATATGACGTAAGTACAGCCTGTAATGCAGTAGTAGCGACTGGTATCAGGCTGATAAATGTATGCGCAGTTGAGTTATTTTCTAGGGACTAGAATTTAACTTTAAATACTGTTAGTACTGAAATAAATGTATGAGCCTTTAACTGCAGTAGAAGCGACTGGTAGCAGGCTTAGTGATAACTTTGCATAACACTGGAAAGTTGTTTTTAAAACGTTTACTGGCATGTTATTCGTTTTGTGAGGTACTTTGGTGATAAATCTTTTTGGGCATGATTTTTTTCCACATGGCTAACGTATATTTCTGCATAGAAACAGTTATATCAGGTCTCCCACTGTTGTAATAGGAGTGGGAGAGACCTTTTTTAGCGCCTTGTTGCGCAGTTAAAATTCTAGCACAGTCTTCCTGCTTCTTCCTCTTTGATCCAGGACGTCTCCGGAGAGCTCAGGGGTCTTCAAAATTCATTTTTGAGGGAGGCAATCAGTCACAGCAGACCTGTGACAGTGTGTTTGACTGTGAGAAAAGTGTTATCTTAAATTGATTATCCGTTTTTGGGGGTTAATCATCCTTTTGCTAATGGGTGCAATCCTCTGCTAATTTCATACATTTACTGTTAAAAATTGGTTGCTATAACTGTATTAGTTCATTGTTATTTCAACTGTGACAGTTTTTTTGTGTTCTTAAAAGCGCTGCAGCGTTTTTTATATTGCTTGTAAACTTATTGAAAGAAATTTCCAAGCTTGATAGCTTCATTGCTAGTCTGTTTAAACATGTCTGACACAGATGAATCTGCTTGCTCATTATGTTTAAAGGCCAATGTGGAGCCCAATAGAAATATGTGTACCAATTGTATTGATGTTACTTTAAATAAAAGTCTGTCTTTACCGGTAAAGAAATTATCACCAGACAACGAGGGAGACGTTATGCCGCCTAACTCTCCTCACGTGTCAGTACCTTCGCCTCCCGCTCAGGAGGTGCGTGAGATTGTGGCGCCAAGTACATCAAGGCACTTACAAATCACTTTACAAGATATGGTTAATGTTATGAAAGAAGTATTATCTAATTTGCCTGAGTTAAGAGGCAAGCGCGATAGCTCTGGGTTAAGGACAGAGCGCGCTGATGATATGAGGGCCATGTCTGACACTGCGTCACAATTTGCAGAACATGAGGACGGAGAGCTTCATTCTGTGGGTGACGGATCTGATCCAGGGAGACCGTATTCAGAAATATCAAATTTTAAATTTAAGCTTGAGAACCTCCGTGTATTGCTAGGGGAGGTATTAGCGGCTCTGAATGATTGCGACACGGTTGCAATCCCAGAGAAATTATGTAGGCTGGATAAATACTATGCGGTACCGGTGTGTACTGACGTTTTTCCTATACCTAAAAAGGCTTACAGAGATTATTAGCAAGGAGTGGGATAAACCCGGTGTGCCTTTTTCCCCTCCTCCGATATTTAGAAAGATGTTCCCAATAGACGCCACCACACGAGACTTATGGCAGACGGTCCCTAAGGTGGAGGGAGCAGTTTCTACTTTAGCCAAGCGTACTACTATTCCGGTGGAGGATAGTTGTGCTTTCTCAGACCCAATGGATAAAAAATTAGAAGGTTACCTTAAGAAAATGTTTGTTCAACAAGGTTTTATATTACAGCCCCTTGCATGCATTGCGCCCGTCACTGCTGCAGCGGCATTCTGGTTTGAGTCTCTGGAAGAGGCTATGCGCACAGCACCATTGGATGAGACTATGAACAGGCTTAAAGCCCTTAAGCTAGCTAATGCATTTGTTTCGGATGCCGTTGTGCATTTAACCAAACTAACGGCTAAGAACTCCGGATTCGCCATCCAGGCGCGCAGAGCGCTATGGCTTAAATCCTGGTCAGCAGATGTAACTTCTAAATCTAAATTGCTTAATATTCCTTTCAAAGGGCAAACCTTATTCAGGCCCGGCTTGAAGGAGATTATTGCTGACATTACTGGAGGTAAGGGTCACACCCTTCCTCAGGACAGGGCCAAATCAAAGGCCAAACAGTCTAGTTTTCGTGCCTTTCGTAATTTCAAGGCAGGAGCAGCATCAACTTCCTCCGCTCCAAAACAGGAAGGAACTGCTGTTCGTTACAGACAGGGTTGGAAAAGCAACCAGTCCTGGAACAAGGGCAAGCAGGCCAGAAAGCCTACTTCTGCCCCTAAGACAGCATGAAGAGAGGGCCCCCTATCCGGAAACGGATCTAGTGGGGGGCAGACTTTCTCTCTTCGCCCAGGCTTGGGCAAGAGATGTCCAGGATCCCTGGGCGTTGGAGATTATATCTCAGGGATACCTTCTGGACTTCAAAGCTTCTCCTCCACAAGGGAGATTTCATCTTTCAAGGTTATCAGCGGACGGAACAAGGGCAGGGATTTTACTCAAATCTGTTTGTGGTTCCCAAGAAAGAGGGAACCTTCAGACCAATCTTGGACCTAAAAATCTTAAACAAATTCCTAAGAGTTCCATCATTCAAAATGGAAACTATTCGAACCATCCTACCCATGATCCAAGAGGGTCAGTACATGACCACAGTGGACTTAAAGGATGCCTACCTTCACATACCGATTCACAAAGATCATTATCGGTACCTAAGGTTTGCCTTTCTAGACAGACATTACCAGTTTGTAGCTCTTCCCTTCGGGTTAGCTACGGCCCCGAGAATTTTTACAAAGGTTCTGCGCTCGCTTCTGGCGGTTCTAAGACCGCGAGGCATAGCGGTGGCTCCGTACCTAGACGACATTCTGATACAAGCGTCAAGTTTTCAAAATGCAAAGTCTCATACAGAGATAGTTCTAGCATTTCTGAGGTCGCATGGGTGGAAAGTGAACATGGAAAAGAGTTCTCTGTTACCACTCACAAGGGTTCCCTTTTTAGGGACTCTTATAGATTCTGTAGAGATGAAGATTTACCTGACGGAGTCCAGGTTATCAAAAATCCGAAATGCTTGCCGTGTCCTTCATTCCATTCCAAGCCCATCAGTAGCTCAGTGCATGGAAGTAATCGGCTTAATGGTCGCGGCAATGGACATAGTGCCATTTGCGCGCCTGCATATCAGACCGCTGCAATTATGCATGCTGAGTCAGTGGAATGGGGATTACTCAGATCTGTCCCCTTTACTAAATCTGGACCAGGAGGCCAGAGATTCTCTTCTCTGGTGGTTGTCTCGGATTCATCTGTCCAAGGGAATGACTTTTCGCAGACCAGATTGGACGATTGTAACAGATGCCAGCCTTCTAGGCTGGGGCGCAGTCTGGAATTCCCTGAAGGCTCAGGGATCGTGGACTCAGGAGGAGAAACTCCTTCCAATAAACATTCTGGAATTAAGAGCAATATTCAATGCTCTTCTAGCTTGGCCTCAGTTAGCAACACTGAGGTTCATCAGATTTCAGTCGGACAACATCACGACTGTGGCTTACATCAATCATCAAGGGGGAACCAGGAGTTCCCTAGCGATGTTAGAAGTCTCAAAGATAATTCGCTGGGCAGAGTCTCACTCTTGCCATCCGTCAACGATCTACATCCCAGGCGTGGAGAACTGGGAGGCGGACTTTCTAAGTCGCCAGACCTTTCACCCGGGGGAGTGGGAACTTCATCCGGAGGCATTTGCTCAACTGATTCTTCGTTGCGGCGAACCGGAACTGGATCTCATGGCTTCTCGCCAGAACGCCAAGCTTCTTCGTTACGGGTCCAGGGACCCGGGAGCGGTGCTGATAGATGCACTAGCAGCCTCTTGGGTTTTCAACATGGCTTATGTGTTTCCACCATTTCAGTTGCTGCCTCGTCTGATTGCCAGGATCAAACAGGAGAGAGCATTGGTGATTCTGATAGCGCCTGCGTGGCCACGCAGGACCTAGTATGCAGACCTAGTGGACATGTCGTCCTGTCCACCATGGTCTCTGCCTCTGAGGCAGGACCTTCTAATTCAGAGTCCTTTCAACCATCCAAGCCTAATTTCTCTGAGACTGACTGCATGGAGATTGAACGCTTGATTCTATCAAAGCGTGGTTTCTCGGAGTCGGTTATTGATACATTGATACAGGCTCGGAAACTGGTTACCAGAAAAATTTACCATAAGATATGGCGTAAATATTTACATTGGTGTGAATCCAAGAGTTACTCATGGAGTAAGGTTAGGATTCCTAGGATATTGTCTTTTTCTACAAGAGGGTTTAGAAAAGGGTTTATCCGCTAGTTCGTTAAAGGGACAGATTTCTGCTCTGTCTATTCTTTTTCACAAACGTCTGGCAGAGAACCCAGACGTCCAGGCTTTTTGTCAGGCTTTGGCTAGGATTAAGCCTGTGTTTAAAACTGTTGCTCCTCCGTGGAGCTTAAACTTGGTTCTTAAAGTTCTTCAGGGTGTTCCGTTTGAACCCCTTCATTCCATTGATATTAAGCTTTTATCTTGGAAAGTTCTGTTTTTGATGGCTATTTCCTCGACTCGGAGAGTCTCTGAGTTATCTGCCTTACATTGTGATTCTCCTTATCTGATCTTTCATTCAGACAAGGTAGTTCTGCGTACTAAACCTGGGTTTTTACCTAAGGTTGTTTCTAATAGGAATATCAATCAGGAGATTGTTGTTCCATCATTATGTCCTAACCCTTCTTCAAAGAAGGAACGTCTTTTGCATAATCTGGACGTAGTCCGTGCCCTGAAGTTCTTCTTACAGGCAACTAAAGATTTTCGGCAAACTTCTTCTCTGTTTGTCGTTTATTCTGGACAGAGGAGAGGTCAAAAGGCTTCGGCCACCTCTCTCTCTTTTTGGCTTCGTAGCATAATACGTTTAGCCTATGAGACTGCTGGACAGCAGCCCCCTGAAAGAATTACAGCTCATTCCACTAGAGCTGTGGCTTCCACCTGGGCCTTTAAGAATGAGGCCTCTTTTGAACAGATTTGCAAGGCTGCAACTTGGTCTTCACTTCATACCTTTTCAAAATTTTACAAATTTGACACTTTTGCTTCTTCGGAGGCTGTTTTTGGGAGAAAGGTTCTACAGGCAGTGGTTCCTTCTGTTTAAAGTTCCTGCCTTGTCCCTCCCATCATCCGTGTACTTTAGCTTTGGTATTGGTATCCCATAAGTAATGGATGACCCGTGGACTGAACACACTTAACAAGAGAAAACATAATTTATGCTTACCTGATAAATTTATTTCTCTTGTAGTGTGTTCAGTCCACGGCCCGCCCTGTCTTTTTTGAGGCAGGTTCTAAATTTTAAATTATAACTCCAGTCACCACTGCACCCTATAGTTTCTCCTTTCTCGTCTTGTTTCGGTCGAATGACTGGATATGACATGTGAGGGGAGGAGCTATATAGCAGCTCTGCTTGGGTGATCCTCTTGCAACTTCCTGTTGGGAAGGAGAATATATCCCATAAGTAATGGATGACCCGTGGACTGAACACACTACAAGAGAAATAAATTTATCAGGTAAGCATAAATTATGTTTTTTTATATACAAGTAGCTATAATGTTTTGACATTTATTTCACAAATCACTTATTTCTAGCACACTGTGCACAATCACACACAGTGGAGCCTTTATTATTATTATTTTTTTTAATTTTGCACCTTCTGTTGATTTGTGTAACTTTTTGTTTACAAAGTGTCTCGAGCACGTGCTCTTGCTTATAATTGAATATAACAGTTATAATTTAATATAACAGTTATAATTTGCACATGTTGTAACTGCACATGGTCAGACATATTGCCAGGTACTGTATGCATGTTCTATATAAAATTACCCTTGCATATATAATACATTTCTACGCCGCACTTAAGCCACTCTTCTTATGAAGACGGCGCTCCTACTTTGCACTTTGTATATTTATGCTTGTAATTTTCTGTTTGCTCAGTCTCTGAGTTCTGACGTTTTGAGAACTTTGTCTTCAGCTGTCTTTTCTTCTGTTATGTGTGATCAGTCCACGGGTCATCATTACTTCTGGGATATAACTCCTCCCCAACAGGAAATGCAAGAGGATTCACCCAGCAGAGCTGCATATAGCTCCTCCCCTCTACGTCAGTCCCAGTCATTCTCTTGCACCCAACGACTAGATAGGATGTGTGAGAGGACTATGGTGATTATACTTAGTTTTTATGACTTCAATCAAAAGTTTGTTATTTTAAAATAGCACCGGAGCGTGTTATTACTTCTCTGGCAGAGTTTGAGGAAGAATCTGTCAGAGTTTTTTTACTATGATTTTAACCGGAGTAGTTAAGATCATATTGCTGTTCTCGGCCATCTGAGGGAGGTAAAGGCTTCAGATCAGGGGACAGCGGGCAGATGAATCTGCATTGAGGTATGTAGCAGTTTTTATTTTCTGAATGGAATTGATGAGAAAATCCTGCCATACCGTTAAAATGACATGTATGTATACACTTCAGTATTCTGGGGATGGTATTTCACCGGAACTACTCTGTTAAAGGTCACTAATCCTTTTTAATAACTATTTATCATGTTAAACGTTTTTGCTGGAATGTAGAATCGTTTACATTGCTGAGGTACTGTGTGAATAAATATTTGGGCATTATTTTCCACTTGGCAGTTTTTTTGCTTTAATTGTGACAGTTTCGTTTCTCTTCACTGCTGTGTGGGAGAGGGAGGGGCCGTTTTTGGCGCTCTTTGCTACGCATCAAAAAATACCAGTCAGTTACTTTTATATTTCCTGCATGATCCGGTTCATCTCTGATAGATCTCAGGGGTCTTCAAACTTCTTTGAAGGGAGGTAAATTCTCTCAGCAGAGCTGTGAGAATTCTTATAGTGACTGTGAATAAAAACGTTGCTTTGTATTTTTTATGTCAAATTTAATTATTGTTATTTTACTAATGGGAACAAACCTTTGCTAAAAGTTTTGTTGTTTTAAAGTTTGATGCTATAACTGTTTTTCAGTTCATTATTTCAACTGTCATTTAATCGTTAGTACCTCTTTGAGGCACAGTACGTTTTTTGCTAAAAAAGATTATAACCAAGTTGTAAGTTTTTTGCTAGTGTGTTAAACATGTCTGACTCAGAGGAAGATATCTGTGTCATTTGTTCCAATGCCAAGGTGGAGCCCAATAGAAATTTATGTACTAACTGTATTGATGCTACTTTAAATAAAAGTCAATCTGTACAATGTGAACAAATTTCACCAAACAGCGAGGGGAGAGTTATGCCGACTAACTCGCCTCACGCGGCAGTACCTGCATCTCCCGCCCGGGAGGTGCGTGATATTTTGGCGCCTAGTACATCTGGGCGGCCATTACAGATAACATTACAAGATATGGCTACTGTTATGACTGAAGTTTTGTCTAAATTACCAGAACTAAGAGGCAAGCGTGATCACTCTGGGGTGAGAACAGAGTGCGCTGACAATGCTAGGGCCATGTCTGATACTGCGTCACAGCTCGCAGAGCATGAGGACGGAGAGCTTCATTCTGTGGGTGACGGTTCTGATCCAAACAGATTGGACTCAGATATTTCAAATTTTAAATTTAAATTGGAGAACCTCCGTGTATTACTAGGGGAGGTCTTAGCAGCTCTCAACGATTGTAACACCGTTGCAATACCAGAGAAACTGTGTAGGTTGGATAAATACTTTGCGGTACCGGCGAGTACTGACGTTTTTCCTATACCTAAGAGACTAACTGAAATTGTTACTAAGGAGTGGGATAGACCCGGTGTGCCGTTCTCACCCCCTCCAATATTTAGAAAGATGTTTCCAATAGACGCCACCACTCGGGACTTATGGCAAACGGTCCCCAAGGTGGAGGGAGCAGTTTCTACTTTAGCTAAGCGTACCACTATCCCGGTGGAGGATAGCTGTGCTTTCTCAGATCCAATGGATAAAAAATTAGAGGGTTACCTTAAGAAAATGTTTGTTCAACAAGGTTTTATATTACAACCCCTTGCATGTATCGCGCCGATTACGGCTGCGGCAGCATTTTGGATTGAGTCGCTTGAAGAGAACCTTAGTTCATCTACGCTAGACGACATTACGGACAGGCTTAGAGTCCTTAAACTAGCTAATTCCTTCATTTCGGAGGCCGTAGTACATTTAACAAACTTACGGCTAAGAACTCAGGATTCGCCATACAGGCACGTAGGGCGCTGTGGCTAAAATCCTGGTCAGCTGATGTTACTTCTAAGTCCAAATTACTTAATATACCTTTCAAGGGGCAGTCTTTATTTGGGCCCGGTTTGAAAGAGATTATCGCTGACATTACAGGAGGTAAGGGCCACGCCCTACCTCAAGACAAAGCCAAAGCTAAGGCTAGACAGTCTAATTTTCGTCCCTTTCGGAACTTCAAAACAGGAGCAGCATCAACCTCCACTGCACCAAAACAGGAAGGAGCTGTTGCTCGTTACAGGCAAGGCTGGAAGCCTAACCAGTCCTGGAACAAGAGCAAGCAGGCCAGGAAACCTGCTGCTGCCCCAAAGACAGCATGAACCGAGAGCCCCCGATCCGGGACCGGATCTAGTGGGGGGCAGACTCTCTCTCTTCGCCCAGGCCTGGGCAAGAGATGTTCAGGATCCCTGGGCACTAGAGATCATATCTCAGGGATACCCTTCTAGACTTCAAATTATCTCCCCCAAGAGGGAGATTTCATCTGTCAAGGTTGTCAACAAACCAGATAAAGAAAGAAGCGTTTCTACGCTGCGTACAAGATCTGTTAATAATGGGAGTGATCCATCCGGTTCCGCGGTCGGAACAAGGACAAGGGTTCTACTCAAACCTGTTTGTGGTACCCAAAAAAGAGGGAACTTTCAGGCCAATCTTAGATTTAAAGATTCTAAACAAATTCCTAAGAGTTCCATCGTTCAAAATGGAAACTATTCGGACAATCTTACCCATGATCCAAGAGGGTCAGTACATGACCACAGTGGATTTAAAGGATGCTTACCTTCACATACCGATACACAAAGATCATCACCGGTATCTAAGGTTTGCCTTCTTAGACAGGCACTACCAGTTTGTAGCTCTTCCATTCGGATTGGCTACGGCTCCAAGAATCTTCACAAAGGTTCTGGGTGCCCTTCTGGCGGTACTAAGACCGCGAGGGATTTCGGTAGCTCCATACCTAGACGACATTCTAATACAAGCTTCAAGCTTTCAAACTGCCAAGTCTCATACAGAGTTAGTTCTGGCATTTCTAAGGTCGCATGGATGGAAAGTGAACGAAAAGAAGAGTTCTCTTTTTCCTCTCACAAGAGTTCCATTCTTGGGGACTCTTATAGATTCTGTAGAAATGAAGATTTACCTGACAGAGGACAGGTTAACAAAGCTTCAAAATGCATGCCGTGTCCTTCATTCCATTCAACACCCGTCAGTAGCTCAATGCATGGAGGTGATCGGCTTAATGGTAGCGGCAATGGACATAGTACCTTTTGCACGCCTACACCTCAGACCTCTGCAATTATGCATGCTAAGTCAGTGGAATGGGGATTACTCAGATTTGTCCCCTACTCTGAATCTGAATCAAGAGACCAGAAATTCTCTTCTATGGTGGCTTCATCGGCCACACCTGTCCAGGGGGATGCCATTCAGCAGGCCAGACTGGACAATTGTAACAACAGACGCCAGCCTACTAGGTTGGGGCGCTGTCTGGAATTCTCTGAAGGCTCAGGGACTATGGAATCAGGAGGAGAGTCTCCTTCCAATAAACATTCTGGAATTGAGGGCAGTTCTCAATGCCCTTCTAGCTTGGCCCCAATTGACAACTCGGGGGTTCATCAGGTTTCAGTCGGACAACATCACGACTGTAGCTTACATCAACCATCAGGGAGGGACAAGAAGCTCCCTAGCAATGGTGGAAGTATCAAAGATAATTCGCTGGGCAGAGTCTCACTCTTGCCACCTGTCAGCAATCCACATCCCGGGAGTGGAGAACTGGGAGGCGGATTTCTTGAGTCGCCAGACTTTTCATCCGGGGGAGTGGGAACTTCATCCGGAGGTCTTTGCCCAAATACTTCGACGTTGGGGCAAACCAGAGATAGATCTCATGGCGTCTCGCCAGAACGCCAAACTTCCTCGCTACGGGTCCAGATCCAGGGATCCGGGAGCGGTTCTGATAGATGCTTTGACAGCATCTTGGAACTTCGGGATGGCTTATGTGTTTCCACCCTTTCCGCTGCTTCCTCGATTGATTGCCAAAATCAAGCAGGAGAGAGCATCAGTGATTCTAATAGCGCCTGCATGGCCACGCAGGACTTGGTATGCAGATCTAGTGGACATGTCATCCTGTCCGCCTTGGTCTCTACCTCTAAGACAGGACCTTCTGATACAGGGTCCATTCAAACATCAAAATCTAACTTCTCTGAAGCTGACTGCTTGGAAATTGAACGTTTGATTTTATCAAAACGTGGTTTTTCTGAGTCGGTTATTGATACCCTGATACAGGCTAGGAAGCCTGTTACCAGAAAGATTTACCATAAAATATGGCGTAAATACCTATACTGGTGCGAATCCAAACATTACTCCTGGAGTAAGGTTAGGATCTCTAGGATATTGTCTTTTCTACAAGAAGGGTTAGAAAAGGGTTTATCAGCTAGTTCATTAAAGGGACAGATTTCAGCTCTGTCCATCTTGTTACACAGGCGTCTGTCAGAAAATCCAGACGTCCAGGTTTTTTGTCAGGCTTTGGCTAGGATCAAGCCTGTGTTTAAAGCTGTTGCTCCGCCATGGAGTTTAAACTTAGTTCTTAACGTTTTACAGGGTGTTCCATTTGAACCCCTTCATTCCATTGATATAAAATTGTTATCTTGGAAAGTTCTGTTTTTAATGGCTATTTCCTCGGCTCGAAGAGTCTCTGAGTTATCAGCCTTACATTGTGATTCTCCTTATCTGATTTTTCACTCAGACAAGGTAGTTCTGCGTACTAAACCTGGGTTCTTACCTAAGGTGGTCACTAACAGGAATATCAATCAAGAGATTGTTGTTCCATCCTTGTGTCCAAATCCTTCTTCAAAGAAGGAACGTCTTCTACACAATCTGGATGTAGTTCGTGCCCTCAAGTTCTACTTGCAGGCAACTAAAGATTTTCGCCAAACTTCTTCCCTGTTTGTCGTTTATTCTGGACAGAGGAGAGGTCAAAAAGCTTCTGCTACCTCTCTCTCTTTTTGGCTTCGTAGCATAATACGTTTAGCCTATGAGACTGCTGGTCAGCAGCCTCCTGAAAGAATTACAGCTCACTCCACTAGAGCTGTGGCTTCCACTTGGGCCTTTAAGAATGAGGCCTCTGTTGAACAGATTTGCAAGGCTGCAACTTGGTCTTCGCTTCATACTTTTTCCAAATTTTACAAATTTGACACTTTTGCTTCTTCGGAGGCTATTTTTGGGAGAAAGGTTCTTCAGGCAGTGGTTCCTTCTATATAATGAGCCTGCCTATCCCTCCCGTCATCCGTGTACTTTTGCTTTGGTATTGGTATCCCAGAAGTAATGATGACCCGTGGACTGATCACACATAACAGAAGAAAACATAATTTATGCTTACCTGATAAATTCCTTTCTTCTGTTGTGTGATCAGTCCACGGCCCGCCCTGTTTTAAGGCAGGTAAATATCTTTTAAATTATACTCCAGTCACCACTTCACCCTTGGTTACTCCTTTCTCGTTGATTCTTGGTCGAATGACTGGGACTGACGTAGAGGGGAGGAGCTATATGCAGCTCTGCTGGGTGAATCCTCTTGCATTTCCTGTTGGGGAGGAGTTATATCCCAGAAGTAATGATGACCCGTGGACTGATCACACAACAGAAGAAAGGAATTTATCAGGTAAGCATAAATTATGTTTTTTAGAGCTGCAACAACTAATCGTAATAATCGATTATGAAAATAGTTGTCAACGAATCTCATAATCGATTAGTTGGTTTGCAATTAGTTGGTCTGTGCACAGCACCAGCTGCTTCACTCCACTGAGCTCCTGCACATGGTATTGTGTTTTATGGTTATGTCCTTAGCCTAAAGGATGTCTACAGACTTTTCACTTTTTCAGGACAGTATAAGTTTACAACTACCCCTGGCTTATGTGCAACCCAGATATAATAGGAGTCCTCATTTGGATTGTTTATATTAAATCAGGTGATTTGGGACTAAGCTTTGCATGATATAGTGCCAAGCTTGTTATTTATACTTAGCCCCTAGATTGATGGGAGTTATTTAAATTGATGTGCAGTAATATCTGTTTGCACAATTATTAGCGGATTACTTGCTATTGCTGATTATATGTACTGTATAAATAAATGTGTACGGCTTTGTCCTGTTATTGATATATAGTCCTTAGCGCTTTTGATTTGTTCTTTATAGTTTTTTTATATTTTTAATCAATTGTGATAATATGTACCAGATTCAACCTTTATAATTATATATCTGTTATTTTTAGAGCGGACTAGATATTTTCACCTAACCTTATAGCTGGTTAATTACCATTGCGTAAAGATATTAAAGATCTTTTTTATTTTAGAATGAAGTTAAGGGTTACTTTGAGAGGCCCCTTGCCAAGGTGGAAGTTCTACCTCTTTTCAAACAGTTTTTGTTTTTGTTTTGCTTAATTATAAAACTGTGCTCTGCTGCTTATAAATTGTGTTAATTAACAGTTGTTAATTAACAGTTGTGTTAAAGAGACCTAATACTCATATGCTAAATCACTTGAAACTGATGCAGTATAACTGTAAAAACCTGACAGGAAAATATCACCTGAGCATCTCTATGTAAAAAAGGAAGATATTTTACCTCACAATCTCCTCGGCTCAGCAGAGTAAGTTCTGTTTAAAAAGTTATACTCAGCTGCTGCCAGCTGCAGGTAAAAAAATGAAGAAATGAACAGCAGCCAATCAGCATCAGCAGTGCTGAGGTCATGAACTCTCTTACTGTGATCTCATGAGATTTGACTTAACTCTCATGAGATTTCATTTAAACTTCCTTACACTGAATAGGGAAATAACATGAGAGTGCACGAGGCTCATCCCTTCGGCTGCCCCAGGACATACATACTAATATGCTGCTTAGAAATCCTTTACAATGGGATGTGGCTACTGAGGAACTTTTGAGGTAAAATATCTTTCTTTTTTACATAGAGATGTTCAGGTTCTATTTTCTAGTCCGCTTTTTACAGCTATACTGCATCACTTTCAAGTGTTTAAACATTTGGGTATTATGGCCCTTTAATGTAAAGTTTTAGTCTGAAGTTTATATTTACAACACTCAGTATGTGGATTATATTTAAAATATAGGAAACAATTATTGATTCTTTTTTTATCCGATTAGTCGATTAATCGAAAAAATAATAATCGTCCGATTAATCGATTATGAAAATAATCGTTAGTTGCAGCCCTAGTTTAGTGTCCTTTATAAAAGGACGGTGTATTCCTGCAAGTAGCTGATAATAGTTAATAGTATTTAATGTTGATTCAGGAACACCCTTTAAAAAGGGCTGGGATCAATTTCTCTCTCATCCTTATTTCTTCAGATGTTTTCAGGAGAAAAATCAGCTATTCCACATGATAAAATAAAGGTAAAGGAGCTATTTGTAAACAGTTTAATACATCCAGCAGGTAAAAATTATTATTGGAAACGCTTAAAAGGGGAGAACATGTTTACAGTATACTCTGTCCCTTTAAGAACATTTGAAAGAAGCTGGATTATTAACATTTGCGTTATGCGTCTATGTTGTGTCTGATATTTCAATGTTGAACTTTTTTGCATTTTTCTGCTGCAGTTGATTCCAAGTACTTTAAGGCTCCCAGAACCACAGCCAGAATTTTTCTTCTACTACTCATTACTGGGAAATGATGTCACTAATGAACCCTTCACTGATTTGATAAATCCTGAGTTTGAGCCAGAGCGAGCGTCTGTAAGGATACGCAGCAGTATAGAAGTGCTTTGCATGTATCTTACTGCACAGCCTAAACTCCAGGTAATTTTTTTTTGTGTTATATGCATGTTTTCTTAAAGGGACATAATACCCATATGCGAAATCACTTGAAAGTGAAGCATCATAACTGTAAAAAACTGTCATGAAAATATCACTTGATCATCTCTATGTAAAAAAGGGAAGATATTTATAGTTTACCAGAGTAAGTGCTCTGTAAATAGTTAGAGCTGCAGTAATGCTGCAAGTTGAGCACCCCCAAAAAAACCCAACAACAAACAAATAGCCAATCAGCTGAGGTCTTGCATTGCTTTGCAGTGATATCATGAGATTTTACACTAAACTTCCATAAACTAAATAGGAAAATAACATGACTGTGCCTGTACATGCCGGATGCACACTGCCTAGCTTGTCCTTGGACAAGTATCCTGACTGGCAGCTTTTACATGAATACTGTTTAGGTGATATTATCTAGTCATTTTTTTTTTTTATAGCTATGCTGCATCACTTGCAAGTGCTTCAACATTTTGGGTATTATGTCCCTGTAAGTTGTTCTATCTAAAAATATCCATCCATCTCTATTTTAAAGGGACATTATATTGCCAAAATGCCATACTTTAATTCATTAGAGCATGTCATTTTAACACTATAACCCTGCAAGTCTATGTGTTTAACCCTTGCAAAGGTATTAAACAGATAGTTACAAGATCTGCAAATAATTTCTAGTCCTGAGCAGACATGAGCCAGTTAACAGCAGCAGTTGTACGTGCCCCCTAATCACTGATTGTGTCTGCCTGTGTACTGCTACACATGTAAATGGTTATATTGGGGTCGATAAGGATAAATCTTTTTAAAATTTGATAGCCTGTAAGTGGTATTTGCATATAGATGTATAAAGCATTTTTTTTTTTTAAATAAAATTTTTATTAAATAGTTTTAGAGTACATATCAAAGGATACACAGTTTATATAACAAAGACATATTGCTCTGTTCCATCTGGTTGCAATACTAAAAAAAAAAATATAAACCGGAAATATCGCTTCAACTGTGTACCTAAAGGACAATAAATGCATAGACTCGAAAATAGCCCTCCGAAAAGTCTGGTCTTAGTAATTGCCCATCCTAAACTTGAATAACCCTTTTTTAACAATAATTAAAGGCAACAGATCGGAGAAGGGAAAAAAAAAAAAAAAAAAAAACAAAAGAAAAAAGAAAAGGGAAAAATAGATCTGACAGGAGTAGAGAATAGAGAAGTCTCTACCATAATATCTACTGCTATGTAATCATGGTTTTGTGAACATCTTACTGGCCCCAATAAGTACATATAAGAAAAAGGAGAGGATGGGAGACACTATGCACAGCTTATATATTGGTAAGTCGTCAGTGACTAGGAACCCGGGTCAAAGTTGTTATTATGGTGGAATTTGCAAAGTTTCCCAATAAAGTTTTGTGTTTAAAAACATGTCATGTCTATTTTGTTTGAGGTAGGAATATTCTTCCAACAAGATGAGTTCTTGTGTTCTAGTTGCCCACTCTGCAATGGTCGGAGTAATATGGGATTTTCATTTCCTGGCTATTAGGGACTTAGCTCCATTTATGCAAATTTGAAGCAAAGAGGGTCTAAGCTTGCAAGGAGTTTTGGGCCTACCATTGAACAATATAATCATGGGGGTAAGGTTAAATGTAGTTCCAAATAATGGGTGTAGTATTTTTCCTAGGGATTCCCAAAAGGTTCGCAGGCAAGGGCATGACCACCATATATGTGATAAAGTCCCTATACCCCCACATCCCCTCCAGCACAAGGGAGAAACCTCTGGGTATATTAATTTCAGTCTGACAGGAGTCATATACCACCTTGAGAGAATCTTGTAATTCATTTCAAGGATCTGGGGAGACGTCGATAACTTGCCAGTGAAGTCAAATAGTTTGTACCAGTTCTCTGGAGCCATATCTATGTGCAGCTCTTCCTGCCAGGATTGAGTGTATGTCGGTAGTGTTTTATATAAATAATCATCTAAAATTCGCCTCGACAGAGCTAAAGTTCCTCTCGAGGGAATGCCAGTCCTACAAAGCTTCTCAAATGGGGTAAGAGAGCGCATGAGCTGGGTTTTATGAGGGGAGACATGTAGTAGATGTTGCAATTGGGAATATTTCAACCAGCTAGTGAATGTACCCTCCAGGATCTCTGCCAAGTCTTGTCTAGGCTTAAGTTTCCCCTGAGAGAGAAAGTCTATCAACGGAGATGAAAACCCCAACTCTCTATAGTGAATGTCACCTAGTGTAAGATGCATACCCAACAGCAGTTCTGTTTTTTGGAAAATAGGTGTCATAGGGGAATGTTTTGTGGATATGCCTCTTATCTGTTTAATTATAGTATCCCAAGTGGAGAAAATGTGCCTATATAAAGGAGAAGTCCTAGCTTTAGAAGGGCGATATTTATCTTGTAACCAGCAGATTGGACCAACCTGAGGTGTTTTCAAGATATGCGTGTCCAGTGGAATCCATGCCTTATCCTAGGAGCCCCCTTCCTAGATCTAAATAAAGTTTGCCTAGCTACTCTCGGTTTCCGACCTCCCCAGACAAACCCTTGGGGAAATGGACGGAAGCTGCCGGAGAAAGGCAGAAGGGAGATGAATAGGGATAGTCTGTAATAAATAAAGTATTCGGGGCAATATTGATATTTTCGCGATTTGATTTCTTCCCCACCAAGAGAAGTATTTATTTTGCCACGACTGACAGTCCCTCGATATTTCCCGTAAAAGCGGGGTGTAGTTAGATTTAAACAGGGATGTAATTTTTGGTGTAATATTTACTCCCAAGTATCTAATTTGATCACTATTTAACTGATACAGGCAAACCCGGGCAAGAGCTGAGAACTTTTTTGCGTTCATAGTGATATTTAGGATGTTAGATTTCTGGTCATTGATCAGGAAATGGAAAAGATCACCAAAGCGTCGAAATTCGGCCAGTACGGCTGGGAGAGATAGAGCTGGTTCAGTTAGGGATAATAAGATGTCATCAGCATATAGACTTACTTTATAATTATTAGGTCCAATAGGTATCCCGACAATGTTGTTATTTAATCTAATGTGGGCTGCTAGGTGTTCCATCGCAATGGCTAAAAGTAGCGAGGAGAGGGGGCACCCTTGTCGCGTGCCATTACTTACATTGAAAGATTCTAAGATTATGCTGTTTACCCTGACTCTTGCAGTGGGGTTATTATATAGACTGAAGATCCTATTGATCAGTTTATCGCCAAACCCAGTTAAGGTAGATCGAAGATATACCCAATTCATCCTATCAAATGCTTTTTCTGCATCGGTTGAGGCCAGGACCATCTCTAGATTGGAAGTAACAGCGTAATCGATCAGATGAAGTGTCCTGATCGTATTGTCCCTGGCCTCCCGACGCTGAATAAAGCCTGACTGATCTATGTGGATAAGATGAGGCAAGAATTTACTGAGTCTAGTTGCCAAGATCTTGGCATATATTTTCGCATATGTATTTATCAGGGAAATAGGCCTGTAGCTACATGGTTCAAGTGGAGATTTCCCTGTTTTATGTATAAGTGTGATATGTGCCGATAAAAGATCCTGGGAGAAAAAAACTTTTTCATCTATTGAGTTGAAGAGTCTATGTAGGTGCGGCAGTAGGATATGTTTAAATGTTTTATAATATATGTTGGAAAAGCCATCGGGCCCTGGACTTTTTTGTGTTGGTAGGGAGTCAATAGCCTTCATAATATCTAGGTAGGAGATGGGTTTATCTAGAATAGAAGCATCCTCTTTCGTAATCTTAACCAAATCAGCCTCTCTGATATATTTTTCCATATCTCTAATTTCCTCGGGTATCAATCGAAGGAAGATTATATAATTTTCGATAGTAGTCGTGAAATACCGAGGCAATAGACTTACTATCTTGTACCTCCTATGCGCTCTGCAGTATAGAGTTTTTGGACGTAGGAGTTAAGCGTTCTTTGGCGTAAAGCTCTTGCCAAGAGCCTGCCAGCTTTATTCCCCTCTGAAAAATATAACTTTTTCAAATAGAATGCGTGTCTCTGAGCTTCCCTTTGTAAGTGCGCATTAAATTTGTTCCTTGCAAGTATAAGGTCTCGGTTAATTGTTTGGTCTAGTGGGTTTCTGAAGTGGGCTTGTTCTAAGTCAGATAGATGTTGCTCTAATGTACTGTATTCTGCTTTCTTACGTTTATTGAGGAGTGCTTTGTGTTTATGAAAGATGCCCCTTATTACTGCCTTGTGTGCATCCCATAAGATACTGGGGGAGATGGAATCTCATTTAACCTAAAATACTCAGTCAGGGCTTTCGAAATTTGTTCTTCTTCTTCTTCTTTTTTTTTTTTTTTTATTGAGGTCATACAGCTTTGAACATAAACAAGCTTACAGGACAATAACAGACATAGGCATATGTTTCAACAATAATAGGAGTATTAAACAAAGCTCATAATTCACAACGGACACACAGAAGAGAAGAACATTTTCACAGATAAACTCATGTGGTTGGAAATATATAAACAGGTCCTGTGTATTGGAATACTAACCTCTTTTATAACTATGACATTATTTCCCAAACCAATAGGTTGTAACTCATGGACAAGTAGAGAGAAATATGGGGGATATAGAAAACTTAAGAATAGCATTGTCTATATATGTTATGTCTATATCTGTTATGTCATAGAAAGTGGTGAAGGATGGGTGATATCCTTAGCCGCTATATTGCAACAGGTAACGGGGGGGGGGCGGAGCCAGAGCTTTAATACCCCTGAACCAATGACTATCGAGTAGACAATGTGCCTGGGGCAGTGTTTATAGTATGGAGTTAAGAAAGTCTTAGGGTTCAGAAAAGTGAAGTGAAAGCATAGAGCTTATGTCTCAGGAGGAGTTCACTGTGCCTAAATATGGACTAGTACAAATTATATACTATAATGTAATGGAGCTGTGAAACTGATTGTCATGTGAACCAACATATACATGGAAATCATTCAACCTATCACATTAAAACTTTAAAACAAAACCTCAACATGAGATATGCAATGCCAACAGTGTACTTTACAGTGCTAGCTACACTAGAAGATAAATATGTGATTAAGAGACAAGGACCACATTAATAATATATATGGAAATACTTGATATTTAACCAACCACCATTTTACAAGTGGTAGTGATGCAACAACACAAAACAATGACCTAGTAGTTCTATGGGGTGAAATAGGAACATACAGATTAAATGGCAAATTACATTAAGCCCTTCATAGTAAAATTCTAAAAACAGTAATTCAGCTAAAAAGCGGCTGCAGAAACTAGCTTATATAAAACAATTGCAAACCTATATCCTGGCCTGTATATCACCCTGTGGAAATATAGCTAACAGTAGTACTTATATCTACAGCACCTAAAAATAAATGTATACTATAGTTGAACTATACTAAAGCTAGGACTAGAATTGGTTGCAGTATAGTTATATGAGGAGAAACCTTTATTGTATTGTTGAAATCCTCCCCATTTCTTTATATACATATAAACAGGGGAAATCATACTTGAAAGTTGCATATCACTGTTAAAACCTGAGTTCAGTAACAATCTAGATGAGGCAAGGTTAACAATTGGGATTCGGCAGTTACATGCATTCCTGTCAATAAAAAATAACTTATGTGGACATGCCGCCTCGGCCACTGGAGGCATGCCCCTTGGTACAGGTCAGGGGTTTTAAATGGGTGAGAGCATATAGAAAGACATGTTAGAAATATGTTACTGGGCAGATAGTTTCAAACAACTGCGAAGTAAGCAAGGTAATGGAGGGGAAGATGTAGTTTACACTCTAACACGCAACACTAACAACAATAGTGCAAAAAAGAGACCTCCGTAATATAATGGGATAATAAGGCATTATAGGAGATATCATATTGTATACTGTAGTAAGGAGACAAAACTTGTCATCACCTCAATATCAATTACTCCTAAATGCACATATAAGACATTAGACAGTTGGAACAAAAATTGTCCTGACCCATCCTCTGACACATAATTGCAATATAAATGACATTAGGCTCCTTATTACTTACTAGGCTCCATAACTTGAAACTGATAGCTCCAGTTAGGTCAGGATGAAAAACTGAGTACCTATTATAAATTGCTAGCTAGCCAAACAGAATTTAAAATGCTACTTAACATGTTTAATTTACTATACAACTGCAGAATAGCCCAAATAACCTCCATTTGTCTAAAGAACACATGTATAAAGCTGTAAACAGTAGTAACTAACAAATACCAGTGGGTCACTTGCCGATATCACATCCACGTTATGGAAACAGGAAAAGGAGCATGCCGCAACAAGACAGAAAATTCCTATACTGCCATCTAGAGGGCCAGAAGGAAAGTGAGCTGCATATTAAAATAAGTGAAATATCTTTTGTTATTATCGAGAGTATGTAGAAGAAATCTGTAATATGCATTGATCCTCAGTCTAAATCTCCTATATTGAGAATGATAGTTGCAACGTATGAACAGGAATGTTAGTTTTAAAACCAGAATCATTAACGTAGCTTTTCTTAGCATAGATGGTTCAAAAGAGTCAACAAGCTTGTAGAGCCGACATGTGGAACTAGCTGGAGTACTTCATACTTAGTATTGTTAGGATGGAATAACAAGTCTCAAATCTAGGAGCTTCAAATGCGCACAGTTTATCAGCAGGCTGTGGAACAGAGACCGCCATGTAAAAAGACGGCCTATTCCCGCCTGGTTAAATTATATGTAGAGGAGCTGCTCGCATGTAGAAAACTATCAGGATACACACTGGGACCTCCATTGGTCACAAGACGCTGTCTCCAGGCCACTGCCGATCCCAATCGACCTCTTGCCAGCCCTATAATAAGAGGCTGTTGTCTCTTTTGTACGCAACATTGACCGCTTGCTATGCCATGTGGGGTGCTGCATGATAGTCTCAACTGAAGGGGTGTTATTAGCAAAGGTCTCTCTCATTGAGTGCATTGCCCCTGAGACAGCTCCCACATTGTCAATCTTCTGCTCTTGCATAGAGCGCTGATCCCGCTGCCGGACAACCGCTGTACCCCTCCCAGTATTGGCAATGTCTGAGATAGAAAGATCAGTTAGCTCGTAGCTATAATATATACCTGTCACCACGGACATGTTACCATTCAGGCTCGACAGAGAACTATAGTGCGGCAAAGCGTTCGGCAGCTTGTTAGGTGGCCCCAGTATAGAGTCCTCCTTGGGACTATCCTTTCCATCTGTGCTGGCAGGGTCATGCACAGCCTGGCTCAATTTCCCTTTTTCATGGCACGCAAGAAGTTCTACTTGCTGGTGGCAGCCAATATGGCTGCCCATAGGCCTATTACCCGATGTCTCTATGGGGTTGCCATTATAGATGAAGGAATCCAGATTCTTAAGATTAAGATCGAGGGGCTGGTTATCCTCTCTCGTTTATGCCTCATTACCTTTTGTCACATCTGCACAAAGCTTTTGCAGTGTCTGCGAGAGGTCTAGAAAGTGGTCATGAAGGAGCTGCGTCACAGCCGATTCCCAGTCATCCACAGCTTCCAGCATAATTGTAATTCTGATTAACCCTCAAATTCAAGAGCAACCAGTTAATCTCTCACAGCCTCCAGTATCTCCAAGTTCTACAAATCACACCTTGTAGTATATTTAAAGATATATAAGATGAATAGATTAGCTTTTTATCACATTGGAGCCAGGAGCTCTTCACATATACGTCTTGCTCCTGTAGTAGCTGGCTCCGCCCCGCCGAAATTTGTTCTTTTAATATTGGGTCTTTTATAAAAGTTTCATCCAGTCTCCAACAATATTGGGAAAGTGGAGCTGAGGTTCAAGTAATAGTTAGCGTGGCCATGGAATGGTCCGACCAAGGGGTTAGCGAGATAGTGCTGGAATCAACTAAATGTAAGCTGAGCTGGTTTACAAGAGTGTATTCAATTCTAGACCAAGACCTATTCGGGTGGGAGTAAAATGTGAACTCCCTGTTTTGGGGGTGTTGTAATCTCCATGTGTCAACCAGAGAGTGAGCTGCCAGCTTAGTGTTAATGTTTTGCAATGTGGATATTGGGATTCCACTTCGACCTTGGGAACAGTCCATGAGTGGTGATAGCGCTAAATTAAAATCGCCTGCACAAATAACAATTCCTTTAGCAATTGTCAAGAGGTTATCAAAAGACTAGCTTGAGTTCTATTAGGGGCATATAAATTTACCAACGTGATTGGTTGGTTATATAATAAACCATGGAGGATAATGAGTCTGCCCTCAGTGTCTTGATGCTTAGTAACCAGCTGGAACGGCAATCTCTTGTTAAAGAGAAAGCCTACTCCATTTGTTTTTCTAGCATTATGAGAAAAGTATCCAAGGGGGTAAGTGCTGGAGGAAAATGTAGGGGCTCCCTCCTGACTAAAGTGTGGCTCTTGAACAAAGACTATGCCACCTCCCAACCTGCAAAACCAATTCAGGGCTACTGATCTTTTCGTTGGGGAATTGAGGCCTTTCACATTTTGGGAGAAAATGTTTAGTTTAGGAAGGGTCATGGTATTGTGGCATTCTAACTATCGTAAGAGGCCCAGTCCCTGCTGAAAGTAAGATGTACAGCTGTTTACCTGTGTATTCCCCTCCATGATGTATGCATAGGTACTTACAGTTTAATTGTGCTTCCGGTGTCATAAGATGATGAGTTTGGGTGGCGTAAGGAATGTAACACATGCAATAAAGAAAGATGATTCGAGAGACTTCCTGCAGATAAAGGAGAAAGTAAGTACCAAGAGAAAAAGAGATAAATGAAGAAATAAAATAATAAAAAGCATCAAAAACATTACAGTAAAATACAAACCTAACCTACCTGGAAAAATTGTAGGTAGCTCAATAAATATGATCTATAGGTCAGGGCTAATAATGTTTTATTATAATTGCAATATGAGGGATCACAACAATCCTAACTAGTAATTGCCCTAGTTGCTTAAAACATATTATCCTAGGGAAACAAACGTCAACAGTGCAATAAGAATCAAAGACAAACAATTTTTAACACTACAAACAAACAATACGATGTATCTCCCATTTTTAAGGGTCAATCTTCAGCGTCCCACATATAGTATGTCTCCTACCAAGCTTAAAGGGACATGAAACCCAAATTTTTTCTTTCATGATTTAGAAAGAGCATACAATTATAAACAACTTTCTGATTGACTTCTATTATCTATTTTGCTTCATTCTCTTGATATTCTTTGCTGAAAAGCATATCTAGATATGCTTAGTAGCTGCTGATTGGTAGCTGCACATAGATGCCTCCTGTGATTGGTTCACCGTGTGCATCGCTATTTCTTCATTAAAGTATATCTAAAGAATGAAGCAAATTAGGTAATAGCGGTAAATTGGAATGTTGTTTAAAATTTTCTCTACCTTAATCATGAAAGAAAATGTTTGGGTATAGTGTACCTTTAAAAGTCAACTGACAATACCTTGTAAGGATAGATAACAAGCAAGGAGTATTGGCTCATCATACTACCTTTTGTGAAATGTAATTCTGTCCAACAAAAGTCGATTCAGGTATAAGTAAGTTTACAATGTCAAGAGTGTCACATACAGGACCTTGAATGTCTCTTGCGAGCTACTCATGAGAGTTCATTTTCCGTACACCTCTTGCACTTCAGAAGCCTGGTGCATTTTGTGTGATTATGGAATAAAAAGAAAAGTGAAAAAGAAAAAACAGACAAACCATGTCTTCATTGGAAAAATAACAGGATTAAAGCTCAGTTGAAACCTGGAAAAACTCAGGTAGGAGGATATAGAGCAGCATCCTGAGCAGGGGCTTGGTTGGCCACATTCATATCTTTTCTCATTCTTTTTCGGTTGACCGTCGTCCATCCTGGTCTTTGAGGTCTAGGAGCATGGATAGCTTGTTGACTCTGGTCAGGCTTGGTCTCGTTGATTTTAGGTGGTGTAGGCAGTGGTATGTTCAATTGTTTACAGGATGGTTATATTTTCCAATGTTCTATAAATGAATGTCTGGGACCCACGTACCACCCTGAGGCAAAATGGGAAGCCCCATCTGTATGGGATCTTTAGTGTTTGTAAGTGCTCTGTAAGATATTTGGCCTCCCTCCTTTTTGCTAATGTAAGAGGACTTATATCCGCATATATTTGCAGCTGATTATCTTCAAAACAGATATTTTGCTTTTTCCTGGCTGCCGTGAGAATCAGCTCCTTGTCTTTGAAAAGTTGAAATTTTAGGATCACATCCCTTGGCGGGTCTTAAGGTTTTGAAGGTGGTCTGAGTGCTCGGTGCGCCTGATCTAAAGGGATGTGAGGGGAATCATTCACTTTGGTAACGTGGTGAAATAATTTTTGCAGATACTCCTCCAGTTGGAGAGGAAGGATAGTCTCTGGGATACCCCTGATCCTAAGGTTTTGCCGCCTTCCGCTATTATCCAGCCGTGGGCTTGCAAATTTTCTATAGTGGCACTTTGCTGATACGCCTGCCTGGAGAGTGTTTCAAGCTCTGAGTTAACATATTCAGACCCTTCTTCTAGATATTCCATTCTATCTCCTAGGTCATTTATATATTTTCTAACCTCTTTAAGGCCATCTGTTATAAGCTGACTGACCTGTGATAGCAAGGCAGCAAAATCATTTTTAGTAGGTAGAAAGTTCAAATCATCTCTTGAGTGAGTGGTCTAGTATTTCTAGAGGATGTTTGTGAATGTACAGATTCGTCAGAATCACTCATATTATCCTGCGTGTCACTTGCAAGATTAGGAGTAGCGTCCAGTGGTTTGAAGAATTCTTTTAGCATAGTTGGATTCTGTGGGGTTTTTAGTTTTTTTGTGCCCTTAGGCGCTTTCTTCTGACCCTTTACAGACATATTGGAGAGCACAGAATGGGGAGAGGTGAACCTTTGTATTTATCCTAACTCACTTGCTGTCTCCAGACCAAGGATCTCCAGATACGTAATAAACCACAGTGTGACCCACCTTGACTAATGTATGCAGCAACATGCCTCTATTTTCTGTTATGGGAGGTGAATCATTAGAGAGTCCCCAGGGTTAACCATCATTTCAGTATACAGCAAAATCCTTAGTAGTGTACTAGATTACATCATGTATTGAGCCTGTCCTGAGTATTTGTAATGTGGTTAAGCTCATAAGGCAAAAGCTATATGAAGCGGTTGGGGTTGTGACCTACAGTGACCAGATTATGCCATAAATCGTCATGTTCCCCTCTATAGCAAACTAGATGTTACAGTCTGCATGTCGATACCAGATGGGCCCTCCTATCGTGTGAATCAGCAAAAAAGGTAGGCCCTAATGGCGCAGTACTCGCGCTCCTGGGTTGCGGCTCACGATCCTGTGTGACACCAGTACAAAGTCAGTTCATTACATCCAGACCGCTCCGGTTAAGGACTGAAGCAAACAGAAGTTGTTACAGGCCGTTTTGCACCCCACCTGTCAGTCTTCCAGCAAGTCCCGGAATGGCGGCGGTCAGTTATTGGCGGGGCGCGGCGCAGCGGTCTAGCAGTGGATAAAACACAGGATCTCTGTTACTGAGCTAATCCTTAATGTTGTCGCTAAGTTAGGGTAGTGTTGCTCTCCCAAATTAGCTTTTTCAGCCCTGACAGGCACGGAGCTCACTCCTCTGCGTCCGCCATGCTGGGCTGCTAGCTCCGCCCTCGCATTTTTTTTTTTTAGTTTCCGAAAGGTTTATTGAAAGTTCAAAAGTACAAACAAGTGATTTTTTTTTTCCTCCCATGGAGACCATTTACATAACAATCATATAACTAGTTTGATAAATGTAAACAAAGTCTACAATAAACAATTTGAATACAGTGGCGGAGGTTCTGTGTCATCAGTAGATCACTAGTACTATATTATTATAAATAAAATTGAAAACTAACATTAGGCTAAGAAAAAACTCCTAACCAGGGAATTGTTTTCTATATCTGAATAATGAAAACAATGTTGGATTTCATGTCTCTTTAAATGTTGTGTACGTTTTTATGTTCATTATTTAATTATGTGGTGGTTAAAAACATATTTTGAATTGCTTTAAATATTTCTTTCCTAAGACATGGAGAGTCCACAGCGTCATTCCAATTACTAGGGGGATATTCACTCCTGGCCAACAGGAGAAGGCAAAGAGTACCACAGCAAAGTTGTTAAGTGTCAAATCCCTTACCCATAACCCCAGTCATTCTCTTTGCCTCTGTCAATAGATGAAGTGAAGTTCGGTGTCTGAATATGTATTTCCTTTTCTGGGTACTTTTCCCTCCAAGCAAGGATTTTGGGGTTAGCTGTGTCCACGTCAATCTCTTGAATAAGAGTAGTGGTTGCTTTTAAGCATTTAGGAAGTGGTGAGGTGGTCCTTGCTTGGTTTCCTAACATTTTGCTGCCCTAGGTATAGAAAGCCAGAGTTGGTTACTCTGTTCTTTCTTTTTCTACAGGTCTCTGTGAGGAGTATGTGTCCTTTCAGACCTTGTAAGCTGTCATCCTGCCTGACAGCTAGATTGCAGGTAAGTGCTTTTTGTCTTCTACGTATTGGAGACTTGCACTTGAAGAAGATTAAGCTGCAACTTTAATTTAGAACATGTTATATCCTTTATATAATATACTTATAGGCAGGGTGCAGGCACTTTATATGTAACTAAGGGGTTAATACTTTTCTTTCCTAAGATATGGAGATTCCACAACGTCATTCAATTACTACTGTGAATATCACTACTGACCAGAAGGAGGAGGCCAAGAGCTTCACAGCAAAGCTGTTAAGTGCCACCCCCTTACCCATAATCCCCAGTCATTCTCTTTGCCTCTGTCAACGGAGGAGGTAAAGTTTGGCGTTTGAAGAATTTAATTCCTTTTTCAGGTACTTTTCCCTGCAAGCAAGGATTTGGGTTTAGCTGCTGTCGGATATTCACTGAGCGGAGTGGCGTCATTGAATTTCAGTCTCTTCAGTGTCGATCTACTATACGATCGTTTTAGAGACTTTTGGCAGCCAAATTGTGGTATTAAAAATTCTTAAAGTTACAGTGTATTTAAAACATTTCTATAATTTCGGGAGTTTTTTATTTAGTATTATGGACATGAACCAAGACTCGTGTTTTTTTTTTTTTGACAAATGCTTGTTATGCCTAGTGGCACAAATTGGTTTGCCTATGCTATTCTGTCCTGCATGCTTAGCTATAATACTTCTATTTAAAGATAAATTGTTGCCCGCTGAGCCCAATGTCTCTCAGGATGATGCTGTTCAGGCAATGCCACAGCTTTCTCCTCAAACCTTCAAAGTCTCAAGGGCGTCACATACAGTGCCCTGCAGTTCCTCTCAGCCTCCTGGAGGAGTTTATTTGACATTAGATTTTGCTGCACAGATATCCTCTGTGGTATCGGTGGTTTTATCTGCTTTTCCCATAATGGGGAAGCGCAAGAGGAAATCTAAAAAATTAGCTTTCGCCTCGGCTGAGGCCTCTTTTGGGAGAAAGATTCTTCAAGCGGTGATGCCTTATGTTTAGGTCTGCCTTATTTGTTCTCCCTCCCTATTCATTCCGTGTCCTCTAGCTTGGGTATTAGTTCCCACTAGTAATTGAATGACATCGTGGACTCTCCATATCTTAGGAAAGAAAACCACAAAATTTATGCTTACCTGATAAATTTCTTTCTATCCGGATTTGGAGAGTCCATGACCCCACCCTTTATTAAGACAGTTATTTTTGACTAAACCTCGGGCACCACTACACCTTTGTATTATTCTTTTTCCATTTCCCTTCAGTCTAATAACTGGGGATTATGGGTAGCGGAGTGACACTTAACAGCTTGGCTGTGGTGCTCTTTGCCTCCTCTTGCTGGCCAGGAGTAATTGAATGACGTTGTGGACTCTCCATATCCGGAAAGTAAGAAATGTATCAGGTAAGCATCATTTTGTTTTTATTTGGGTATAAAGCATATCCCTGATTGTTGTACTTAATTGTGGCTCGTGTACTATTTTATTTTTATTAAAGTGTTAGGACTGTTTAACAGTCTTGCAGATAAACTGTCAGTTTTCAGAAACGCACTTTTATTTTAGCTGCACAGTTTCTCGTTGGATAGTCATGTGACTTCTGCTCTTCCGCATTCAGTTTTCTAAGCGGAGCATCGTCCTCACTGTTCCGACATCTCCTGTGTTCACTCGGTCGGCAGGAGAGTCCTCTGACGTTTCCTATTATCAGTTATATTAACAGTGGTCAGGTAAGACACCTCAGTCTGTCTGAGGTGTAGAGGGTCTGATTTTGTTTTGTTAAGCTATCTTTTTCTAGCATTAAACGCTCTGAGGTATGACGTGTTTTCTTAAAGTAACAGTAATTTTTGGTTTAAAAATATTTTCTTTTTTTTCTCAATTATTTTTGGGATTTTTTTTTTTTTTTATATATTTGCTATTATGGACATGGATCAAGACTTTGTGTCTTTTAAAATGCTTGTTATGCCTAGAGGCACAAATTGTTTTGCCTGTGCAATTTTGTGCTGCATGCTTAGCTAGATCTCTTAAATCTACGGATAGATTGTTGCCCTCTGATGCCAATGTCTCTCAGAATGATGCTGTTCAGGTTATGCCACAGCTTTCTCCTCAAATGTCCCAAGCCTCTATGATGTCCCATACAGTGCCCTGCAGTTCCTCTCAACCTCCTGGAGGAGTTTATTTGCTATTTTGCTGCACAGATATCCCCTTCGATATCTTCAGCATTATCTGCTTTTCCTATGTTGGTAAAACGCAAGAGGAAGTCTGAGGAGGATACTTCGGTAGCCTCTGAGGGTGAAATCTCAAATTCTGACAGTACAATTCCTTTGTCTGATTCTGAAGAGTTAAACGTCAGATTTAAGCTTGAACACCTCCGTCTACTGTTAAAGGAGGTTTTGGCTACTTTGGACGACTCCGATGCTTCTGTCGCTGTCAACCCTAAGACATCTAGTAAACTTAACAAATACTACAATGTTCCTTCCGTGGTGGAAGTGTTTCCTGTTCCAGACCGTGTGTCGGAGATTATTGCACAGGAAAGGGATAAACCTGGGATTCCTTTCTCACCGTCTCCCGTTTTTTAAGAAGATGTTTCCTGTTGCTGACTACATTCGAGACTCATGGCGCTCAGTTCCTGAGGTAGATAGGGCTATTTCTACTCTGGCTAAGAGAACCATGATTCCTATTGAGGATAGCTGTTCTTTTAAGGATCCTATGGACAAGAAACTGGAGGCCTATTTAAAGAAAATGTATGTTCATCAAGGTCTTCAATGGCAACCTGCGGTTTGTATTGCCACAGTAGCAAGTGCAGCATCTTATTGATGCAATGCCCTGTCCGAACTGATTTTAGAGGAGATCCAAGATGGGATTAAGGCTCTCAAACTAGTCAATACCTTTTTCTCGGATGCTAACATACAAGTCATTAGACTGGGAGCCAAGATGTCTGGCTTCTCTGTCCTAGCCCGCAGGGCTCTGTGGCTAAAATCATGGTCAGCTGATGTTACCTCTAAGTCCAAGCTCCTGTCATTACCTTACACACAAGAAGTATAGACCTAAAGGATGTCAGAGTAATTTTCGTTTCTTACGTAACTTCAAGGGTCAAAAGTCTCCCTCTACCTCTTCCAAGCAGGATTACTCCAAGTCTTCCTAGAAACCCAATCAGTCTTGGAATAAGGGAAAGCAATCAAAGAAGTCCTCTGCTGAGACTAAATCAGCATGAAGGATCTGCCCCCAGTCCGAGATCGGATCAAGTTGGGGGCAGACTTTCCTTGTTTTTGTCTAGCCTGGTATGTCCTAGATCTTTGGGCTGTGGACAAAGTATCTTAGGGGTACAACGTAGAATTCAAATCTTGTCATCCCAAGGGCAGATTTCTCCTCAAGGTTGTCTGCGGATCATGTAAAAAGAGAGGCATTCTTAAGGTGCATTCAGGACCTTTCCTCCCTGGGAGTGATTGTTCCAGTAACAGAACAGGGTCTAGGATTTTATTCGAATCTGTTTGTGGTTTCTGAGATTTGCTTTTCTAGACAAGCATTTTCAGTTTGTTGCTCTTCCATTTGGCCTTACCACAGCTCCCAGGATCTTTTCAAAGGTCCTGTGGCTCTCTTGGCAGGTCACAGGGAATTGCGATGGCTTCTTACCGACGACATATTGGTTCAGGCACAATCTTTTTAACAAGCAAATTCTCTCATACAGAGATCTTGTTGTCTTTTCTACGTTCCCACGGATGGAAAATGAATCTGGAGAAGAGTTCCCTTGTTCTTGCTTCAAGGGTGGTTTTCTTAGGGACCATCATAGATTCTCTATCTATGAAGATTTTTCTGACGGAGGTCAGAAGATCCAAGCTTCTCACTTCTTGCCTCTCTCTTCAGTCTACTGTTCGGCCATCAGTAGCTCAGTGTATGGAGGTAATTGGTTTGATGGTCCCTTCCATGGACTTCATTCCCTTTGCTTGATTCCATTTGAGAGCTCTGCAGTTGTGTATACTCAGACACTGGAACGGGAATCATTCGGATCTGTCTCAGAGGATAGATCTAGACCAGTTGACAAGAGACTCTGTTGTGGTGGATTTCTCAAGATCATCTGTCTATGGGCACATGCTTCCGGAGACCTTCCTGGGTGATTGTGACCACGGATGCCAGCCTGCTGGGCTGGGGAGCAGTCTGTGACTCCTTAAAGGCTTAGGGTTTATGGTCTCGGGAGAAGTCGTCTCTCCCAATAAACATCTTGGAGTTAAGAGTGATCTTCAGTGCCCTGAAGGCTTGGCCTCAGTTGTCCTTAGCCAGGTTTATCAGGTTCCAGTCGGACAACATCACCTCAGTGGTCCATATCAACCACCAGTGAGGAACTCTGAGTTCCTTGGCCATGAAGGAGGTGACTCACATTCTGCAGTGGGCAGAAGCTCACAATTGCTGTCTATCTGCTGTCCACATTCCAGGAGTGGACAACTGGAAAGCGGATTTCCTGAGCAGACAGATATTTCATCCTGGGAGTAGGCTCTCCATCTCGAGGGGTTCTCCAGGTTAACCCTCAAATGGGGGGTGCCAGAGTTGGATCTGATGGCGTCCCGGCAAACCGCCAAGCTTCCGAGGTACGGTTCAAGATCAAGAGATCCGCAGGCCGCACTGATAGAAGCTCTGGTGGTTCCTTGTGATTACAGCTTAGCATACCTGTTTCCTTAGTTTGCTCTCCTTCAACGAGTCATTGCTTGTATCAAGCAGGAGAGAGCATCGATATTTCTAATAGCCCCTGCGTGGCCTCGCAGGATCAGGTATGCAGGCCTAGTAGAGATGTCATCTCTTCAACTTTGAAGTTTCCTCTGAGGAAGGATCTTCTGACTTGGGGGCCTTTCCTCCATCCAAATCTCGTTTATCTGAAACTGACTGTTTGGAGATTGAACGTTTAGTTCTGTCTAAGCGTGGTTTTTCTGAGTTGGTCATTGAGACCTTGATTCAGGCTCGTAAGCCTGTTACTAAAAAGTTTTACCATAAGGTATGGCGTAAATACCTTTTTATTGGTGTGAATCCAACAGCTTCTCATGGAGTAAGGTCAGGATTCCTTGAATTCTGTCTTTTCTCCAGGAAGGTCTGGAGAAGGGATGTAAGTTGGTGTAGAAATCTGACCTTTCAGAGTACTATCTATTTTGCTACATAAGCGTCTGACGGATGTGCCAAGTGTTCAATCTTTTGGTCAGGCCCTGGTCAGAATCCAGCCTGTGTTTAAGTCTGTTCTTAAAGTTTTACAACAGGCTCCGTTTGAGCCTTTGCATTCCATAGATATTAAGTTATTATCTTGCAAGGTTTTGTTTCTTTTTTTGCTATCTATTCTGCGTGGAGTGTTTCGGAACTTTCGGCCTTGCGGTGTGATTTTCTTTATCTTTCATGAGGATAAGACGGTTCTGGTCGGAAGCATCGTTCCCTAAGGAATGCCGGGTGGGATAGAGTGTGTCGTCTCTCTCAGGGTGTGGGAGAAGGACTCCCAATAGAACCGGACTTCATGAAAGAAGGCCAGATTGCCATTCTTGAAGAAGGAATACTCTTCCCCCTCCAAGAGTTCCGAGGTGTGGTGGAGCCACCCCTGGGTCATGGGGATAGTTGTGGATTTCCATTTCCGGGCGATAAGTGCTTTCGCACTATTAATGGTAATTTGTAGGAGCTTCCATCTGATCTTACAAACCTTTTCATATTTGTGGTTCAGGAGGGCAGTGAGGGGTGTTAAACTAAATGTTGGACCCATGAGCTCCTTGAGGAATTTCTCTACTCTCCTCCAAAAAGGGGAGATCACTGGACAGTGCCACCATATATGGGCCATCGTTCCCACCGCCCCGCACCCCCTCCAGCAAGTGGCGCCTGCTCTCGGGTAGATTTGTTTAATTCTTTCGGGTGTGAGGTACCAACGGAATAGGACCTTATAATTCAATTCCAAGATTCTAGCTAGGGACGAAGACTTGGAAGTGCTATAGAGAATCGCCTGCCATTGCTCTTCTGATATTTCCCTCCCTAGTTCTGCTTGCCAGTGGAGCTTGTATGAGGGGGGCAGTGCCATAAGGGTGTTATCTAGCATTTTCTTTGCTATAGAGAGGGAGCTACGGGGCGGGGAGCCCGACAGGCACAGCCTTTCAAATGGAGTTAGTTCTCTAGTTAAACTGTCCTTATGGGGTGAGATTTTCAGGAGGTGTGTCAGTTGGGCATATTTGAGCCAGGAGGAGAAACTCCCACCAGCAATATCTGTCATTTGTGAGCGTGTTTTCAGTGTATGGTTAGAGACCAGGTTGGCAAATGGGGTTGTGTTTGACATGCCGCCTGGACAATGCCTCTCCGCCAATAGACCTCCCAAGAACTCAGCGTTGTGTGATATTGGTGTCATCGGGGAGACAGGAGAAGAGATTCCCCTGTCTTTGGCTCGTATTATGTCCCAGGTCTTGAAAAGGTGGGTATAGAGTTGGGATGTCTTTGCGAGGGGTGGTCGGGCTGAGTGACTGATCCAGGTAAGGGGGCCCAAGTTAGGTGAGGTTAAAAGGAAAGAGTCGATAGATGCCCATGCTTTGCTATTTGTACTGTCATGCCATTCAAGAACTCTCTGCATCACTATTGCCCTGTAATATTGCTGGATCGAGGGTACCCCCAGTCCTCCCGCTCCTAGTGGGGACATAATGACTTTTTTGCTAATGCGTGGTTTAATACTTCCCCAGATGAATTCATTTAGCATTGACTGTATTTGGTGGAGGTATGTATTTGGTAAGTGTATCGGCACCGCCTGCATTATGTAGAGTATCCGCGGGAGGGCAGTCATCTTGACCGCCTGTATGCGGCCCCACCACGAAAGTGGCTTGTTTTGCCAGTTGTCTAGCTCTTTCTTGAGTCTGTGCATAATAGGTATATAGTTATGTTTAAACAGTTTGCCACTATTCGGGGTAAGATAAACACCAAGGTATTTAATTTTGTCACAGTTTAGTTTGTAGGGGCAGCAGTTCGCCAACGCTGCAAACTGCTGCTTTTCAATATTTATATTTAAGATCTCAGACTTCCTAGCATTGATGAGGAAGTTTGAGTGGGCACTAAATCTATCAAACTCTTCTAATAGGTAAGGGAGTGAGGCGCTCGGGTGGGTGAGTAGAAGCAAGACATCGTCCGCGTAGAGTGTTACTTTATATGTATTAGGACCTAGCTCAATTCCTGTAATGTTGGGATTGTTTCTGATCTGAGAGGCCAGGACTTCCATTGAGATGGCGAAAAGGAGTGGAGACAAGGGGCATCCCTGCCTCGTCCCATTTCTTATCTCGAAGCTGTTGGAGAGAATACCATTAGCCTTAACCCTTGCTGAGGGTTGAGAGTATAAGCTGAGAATTCTTTGGATCATTACCTTTCCTATGCCAAAGGCGGACAGGCAAGAATGGAGGAACTTCCAGTCCAGCCGGTCAAAGGCTTTTTCAGCATCGGTTGATATTACAATTGACGGTGCGTTTGACCGGCTGTACTGGGAATGAACCCTGTTTGGTCTACGTGAATAATTTGGGGAAGGATTGTATTCAATCGTGTTGCTAATATTTTTGCATAAAGTTTAATATCAGAATTTAGTAGCGAGATAGGTCTATAATTTTCCACTTTTTGAGGGTCCCTATCCGCCTTTGGCAAAACAATGATATGGGCTTCTAAGGTGTGTTTGGGCCATGGTACCTGCTTATCTATTGTTGCAAACATGGAGGTTAGGTGTGGAGCTAATAGCTGTCTAAACTGTTTATAGTAGATGTTGGTGAACCCGTCGGGCCCTGGGCTCTTGCGTAATGGAAGGGATTTTATTGCTAAGAGTACCTCCGAGGTAGTTATTGGGGCCTCCAGGGTTTCTGATAACTCTGAAGGGAGTACCGGTAGGGCAGCTTCCTCAATGTACTGTTCCCGCGCCTGTGGGGTTGCCGCGAGTGGGGGGCTCGGCAGATTGTATAAATTGTTATAGAATGACCTGAATTGGTCAACGATTTGGTGGCTGCTAAAGGCTTGATGACCAGCTGAGTCGATTAGACTGTGTATGTAAGAGCTAAGTTTTTGTTCCTTAAGGGATTTTGCTAGGGAGGGGCCTATCTTATTGGAGTTGGCTAGATACGTTTTCTTGAGGAAGAATGCCTTCGTTTGAGCCTCTTTATAAATTAGTCTGTTTAGTTCGTTCCTCGCTTGCCTCAATCTATCTGTTTATGGACATTTTATGCTGTAGCTCTATGTCGCAAATGCTCTGTGTCGCGGACCTGTATGATTCTCGGTATTGTTTCGTCAGCTGTGCTTTGTGTTTAATTATTTCACCCCTGATTACACATTTGTGGGCCTCCCATAGGGTGTGCGGTGCTACACCTGGTGTGTTGTTTAATTCAAAATATTCTTTTAGTTTTTCTGCCAACCGTGTAGAGAACGCAGGTTTTTTTAGCAGTGATTCATCGAGCCTCCACACGTAAGGGGAGAGGGGCCTGTCTAACCAGTTTAATGTGGTTGTCACCATAGCATGGTCTGTCCAACTAATAGGCTCCATGTCAGCGTCCCTCACTAGGCTGTAGGTGATTTGGTCGGTGAAAATGTAGTCTATACGCGAGTAGCACCTGTGTGGATTAGAGAAAAAAGTGTAGTCGCGCTGACCTGGGTGTTTCGCCCGCCATGCGTCAATCAGGGTAAGTTTGTGGGTGGTCGTGGTTATGTCTTGAATGGTTTTAAGGGGCACGCTGCCTCGGCCTAGGGAGCAGTCGATACAAGGGTCAAGGGCTACGTTCAGTTCCCCAGCCATGACTAGAGAGCCCTTCTGGACCTGGAGTATCTTATTTGTGGCTTTTCTAAAAAACTGTGCCTGTTTGGAATTCGGGGTGTAAATGTTGGCCAGGGTTATAGGTCGATTGTATAGGAGGCCAGTAAGGATTAGCCATCTGCCCCCTGGATCTGCCTCTACTTGTGACAATTGAAACGGTAGTGATCTGTGGAACATAATCCCCACCCCCCACGTTTGCTGGCGTGGGACGCGAAATATGCAGTGGGGAGATCTCTATTTGAGAATTTAGGTGAATTATCTTTCGGGAAGTGTGTCTCCTGTATGAAGACCACATCTGCCTTAGCTCTTTTAAAACAGGAGAGAGCAACCGACCTCTTCGTGGGTGAGTTCAGACCCCTGGCATTAAGGGTTATCAGTTTGACGGTGTGTGTTCCAGTGGGGAGGGAGTACTGTGACACTGTGGAGGTCATTCTAAGCTATCAGTGGGGTAGGGGAGGTGGGAGGAGTGGGAACCGTAATGGCTCTGTGGTGTGTGCTCACAAGGGGGGTTGTACCTTAGATCAAATGGATTTAGATCCTGGGACTGAGTTATAGGGTGAGTCGTGCGGGTCCGACCAGACCAGGGAGGAGGAGAGGTAGGTTGCGTTAAGGGGCAGTTCGAAGAAGGTATATCTGAAATGGTAAAAGGCAAACGTAAACAAAACAACATATATAAAACTTAATCTAAAAGCATAAACGTACAACATACTACGCTTTCAGGTGGGTAAAAATGAAAAACAAAAAGGGGGAGTAGGGGGGGGGGGGGATAAGTAGCTGCTACGACTTGCGGTAGCAGGTCGGCCTCAGAGTATGGGACTGGAATTACGAGGTATAGACACTGCTACAAGGAATAAACTCTCTATTGGATGGTTAGCCTTTCGTTGTACTTATGGCGCATTAATCACATACATAGTTTATTGTACACATGGCGCATACGGCATATTAAACATATACACAGTTAAATATTAGTGCTGTGCAAAAACTGTGGGGTAACTGTAAAACCCCTTAAGGGGAGGAAAAACAATAACAAAGCAGCAGATAGGTGCCTAGGATGTGACATAATGTCTATAAGGACCACACCGTGCTGTGGCAATGTGTAACATGGCAATCAACAAATATAGGTTACTTAACACAAGGTAGTCCTCGCAATCAGGTGACTGCTCCTTGATTCGCAGGTATCCCCTTGGAGGGCTTGGTCTTTTTCCCATGGTGGACAGGTGTCCATTCTTGTCTGTGTTGTCTTGGTGGGCGCTGATCTTTAGGAGCTTCCTGTAGCAATGGGAGGCTGGGTTGCGAGATCTTTAATGATGAGCAGAAGTCTTCCAAATCCTCTGTTGATCTGTAGGTTGCAGTTGTTGTATTATCCTTGATCACTTTGAGGCAAAATGGAAAGCCCCATCTGTAGGGGATTCCAAGGTCTCTGAGGTGTAAAGTGAGGTATCTGGTCTCCAGTCGCTTGGCTAGTGTGAGCTGACTTAGATCTGCAAAAAATTGAAGTGCACATCCCTTGTGTGATATAGGTGATTTCTTCCTCGCCGCAGTGAGGATGTCTTCTTTGTCTCTGAAACTTGTGAATTTTATAATTATGTCCCTTGGAGGAGCTGCATCTTTTGGGGTTGGTCTCAAAGCTCTGTGGTATCGATCAAGCGGATACTCCATTTCTTCTTTGTTATCCATAAGTGTGTTAAACAAGGTCTGTAGATAGGGGAGGAGCTCTGGGGTTTTGATGTTCTCAGTGACACCCCGAATTCTAATGTTCTGGCGTCTCCCTCTATTATCCAAGTCCTCCACTTGGTTCTGTAGTTGTGTTATTAGGGTGGAATGGTGGGATGTCTGCTGTGACTGGACATCCAGCAGCCTATCTGTGTGTTCTGAGTCTTCTTCTAGTTGTGCTATTCTATTGCCAATTTCACTTATCTCTTTTCTGACTTCAGATAAGCTGGACATTAACATAGAGCTGACTTGGGCAATAAAATTGTTGAAATCCTCTTTGGAGATTGAAGGTCTGCTTTAGTGAGCATTGTCTCTGTTGTCAGAAAAAAGCAGAAAAGCATGCCAGGCACCAAAAATAAATAAAAATCTTATTTTATTGGTATTCCATTAAAAATAGTATTACAACAAGAGCAGTGTGGGGGGACCCCCAGACAAAACAGACTAACGCGTTTCGGCTAGGAGAGCCGTACTCATAGTCCATAAAACTACTAAGAATGCACTGATTAAATACCCAGTGCTCTATTTCTATTGGTTGGCCATCTAATTGAAATTTAAAGGTACAGTGCCCCAAACATCTAAAGCACCTCAATGTATAGTAAACATAGCTATATTTAGATACTAAGGTAATTTCATTAAATGGCCAAATGGGGGTGAGAGATCTTAAATAACTTATATATATATGATAAATGACATAATATTATCACAGGACCGGCTCAACTATAAATGTGTATAAGGAGTACATGTAGCAATGCATAATTCAAGGTTATAGCCAAATTAGACTTAATTAGTCTAAAGAGAGGAAATATTGTTGTATAATTCTTCTGTTCCAATATACACATTGGTAGGTACGGGGTATATTACCATATTCAACCTATGACGGTGAAAAAGTGACAAAAAGATGTAATGAGCCCATGACTAGAGGCGCTGATCAAATATTCATAACCCTAGATGGTGTTAAAACGATAGAAATGGTATAGACCATTTGGGTATATAGTGACCCTTCCCTGTTCTATAATATATCATTTAGAGGGAAGTAGCATCAAGCAAATCCAATAGAAAGTGTAAATGAGCCTATGACTAGAGGACGGGTTGACTATCTAAAATAAATAGAATAGAAATAGAGCACTGGGTATTTAATCAGTGCATTCTTAGTAGTTTTATGGACTATGAGTACGGCTCTCCTAGCCGAAACACGTTAGTCTGTTTTGTCTGGGGGTCCCCCCACACTGCTCTTGTTGTAATACTATTTTTAATGGAATACCAATAAAATAAGATTTTTATTTATTTTTGGTGCCTGGCATGCTTTTCTGCTTTTTTCTGATTGCCTATTTTTTACCACAAGCCAGCACCATCTGCTAAGCCCACCGGAGTTGCCCTCAGTGAGGAGGAAGTAAATGGTTACCCTCTTCAATTTTTCATATAGGGGCCGCTTGTAATACCTTTGCCTGCGTGTGTACAGTGAAGCCTCACTACATGCATTTGATTCATTACGGCAAGTACCATTGATTGCTCCCTGTTTGCTTGGTAAACGGACATCGCAAGTTGAGGCCGACCCCTGGATGGTCATTGGATTCCCTCAACACGTATGGATTGGCTGCCCACGGATGACAGGTGGGAAACGTCAACTAACCGGGTTACCATTGGCGGAGTGGCGTAAGTGACACGTAGGATACGTCACCACCTGGTTCCTATTGGCTAACAGGACGCGGCTCGATACAGGACACACTACCGAAGGAGAAGCCCGGCTAGAGGTGCGCTCGTTCCGCGTTGGTGGACAGGCAGTAGCCTGGGAGAGCAGGATACCACAGCTGGTGAGAATCTCTATTTGTACAACCTGTATTTTTGTCGAGCATATTTGGGATACCTGTATATCTACTTATTCAAGTCAGCGTTAAAGCCAATGAACACCTAATTAGAGGCTATACATATGAGCTATAGAGCGGACTCTCAAAATTTAAGAACTGTTTGTTATATGCTGAGCACACTGACAGGCACTGGTTTATTCAATACTACTATTCAGATGAACTCTGTCTATTTAATTATTGAGGCCCCTTAAAGACTTTGAAGTATTCCTGAGGGTATCTGTATAAGCAAATTGTCCGGTTAAACTTTAGTGGGGCAAACTTCTTCCAAAGGATTAGTTGGGACTTTATTCTTTTTTGTGCTATATTTAAAGTGGCAGGTGGTAAGCCACTTAAACCAACTAACCAGTACATCATGCAGCAAATTCAAGATGAAACAACAGTAGTATTCTATTCCCTAAAGAAGGCAGATGAAAGAGATGTGGACAATAGAGAGATTGACCAGATTTTTTCACAGGACAGAAACAACTATGACTTGCCTATGTTATTTGATGACATGGAACGGTTGCTAACTAAAGAGAAAAAACTCAAATGGGATATATGGACTCTGGAGAAATACTTGGCTTTAAATATGATACCAAGAGGTCTCAGGGTCAATAAGTTCCCCACTTTTGAAACAGAGGATACAGAATTTATAGAACTGTGGAATACTGTGCTTAATGACTGTTCATTTAGACTGATGAAATTGTTAGTTACCTATAAGTCTAATATGTTATCATCTATACGGTCTGAGATTGTGGAGGTACAGCTACTTCTGAATACCTATTCCAACACAGTAGATTATCCCAATTTTGATAAGGTCTTACAACGTACCATATCAGAGGTGAAAAGTGAAATAGTTAACATCAAACACACTAAATTTATTAGAGATAAGGCAGACTATGACAGTAACAAAATATATATTTGGAATAAGAGCCAAAGGTCCCAATTTAGGAGGTCCCAGAATTTTTCCAGAGGGGGAAGACGTAACAGGGGGAGAAGATCTAGAGGTAGAAGATCAGTTACATTTTCTGAGAGTGAGGCTGACTCAGGTGGCGATAGTACACAGTCAGAGAATGAAGATAGTAACTTTCCACAAGAAATCGTTGATATTAACACTGAACTCAATAGAAGCGGGGGTCATATGTACCACCGGAGTAGGAGTGGTAATAGGGCAGGCTCTGGGAGAGGTAGAATAATCTACAACTCCTCACGATCTAGGGGCCAATCAAGTCAACAAAGAAGGTATCAACCTACATCTGATTACCACTATACTCCAGCTCAATCCACCAATAATATGGTACACAATAGGGATGATGAGCTAGTACAACTGGAGCAGGTTTTTCAGATAGGCCATCACACCAGCGAAGGGGGAGGTACTACCATACAGGGACCCCAACAAGGGAGGTATCCATCACGTCAGACGAGAGCCCCGTCCAAGTACATACCGTCATAAATTTATCTAACCACATTCTTACTAACCATGAGGAGAGGGTGCTGTCTCTTGGTCTGGGTTTTGTACCAACAGTTAATTTCAACTTGTTTAAAACAATGCTGGATTTAAACAGATTTATTCGTAATCTAACTTTACGTAAACATTTTTCAGGAACAAACACAGACCAGGAAGCAGCAAATACTGTGGGCACATCCCAAAGAGATATTTGCCAGGAACTTGACTTCCTCGAGACATGTGATCTCATTACTCTGGAGGAGTTGGGGAGAGAGGGATTGCCAAGATTGGAGGAGGCAAACCCAGACAGGGTCAAAAGATATAAAAACCCCTCTACCTTCTACCCCATCCAGAGTAGGGGCAACATAATCGAGACTTTCTATAAGAGGGTAGAATCGGATTTGAGATATCTATCCTTGTCCCAGACTAGTCCTATGAGAAACTTGTCATTTAATGAAAGAAAAGCCCTTAAATCTTTGGAAGAAAATACGGAAGTGGTGATAAAACAGGCGGACAAGGGGGGCTCAGTAGTCCTCCTTAATAGATCAGACTACATCAAAGAAGCCCTAAGACAGCTTGAAGATGTGGAAAACTATCAACATCTAAGTCAGGACCCTACCAATAGATTCCAGAGAGAACTTATGCACCTATTGGATGGAGCAGTGGAGGATGGACTTTTAGATGAGAAAACCTTTAAATATCTTTTTGTGGAACATCCGGTCATCCCACTGTTCCATCACTTTCCAAAGGTGCATAAGTCATTAGAAAATGTCCAAGGTAGACCCATAGTGAATGGCATAGGGTCTATGCTGGAACATCTCTCGGATTGGCTGGATGGAGTCCTTCAGCCTCTGGTCAAGTCACTCCCCAGTTATGCCAGGGACTCTAAACATGTGTTGAATTTGGTTGAAAACGTACCTTGGGAACGAGATTTTGGATGGCTCTCTGTGGATGTCGTTTCTCTTTACTCCAATATACCCCATGAATGGGGCATAAAAGCAGTGACATATTTTCTGAAAGAGAAAACGACCCACAGCGACCCGTTCATTACCTTTGTAGTGGATGTAACCCACTTCCTGTTGACTCACAACTATTTTCGGTTTGAGGGGGAGTTCTACCTGCAGAGACGTGGGACCGCTATGGGAGCAAAATTTGCTCCCACTTACGCCAACCTATTTATGGGTTGGTGGGAGCGGTGCCACGTCTATGCGGCTGGTAACCCCTTCAGACCGAAAATTAGATTGTATATCCGTTACATAGATGACCTTCTATTTATATGGAGGGGAAACATGGAGCAAGCATGTGAATTTGTGGAATATTTGGGACAAAACGGAGTAAACCTAAAATTCACATTTGAGTTCCACAAAGACCAGGTCCATTATCTGGACCTTGAGTTGAGGGGCTGCTCTCTGGGCAAGGTTTCCTCACAAGTGTATAGGAAGCCTATCTCAGGGAATAGCCTATTACACGCAAGAAGCTGCCATCCGAAACACATGCCGTATTCTGTAGCAAAGGGCCAATTTGTGCGTATTAAACGCAACTGTACTTTACCCCAAACCTATGCCACTCATGCAGATGATTTGGAAAAACGCCTGCAACAAAGAGGATACAGTAAAAAAATCATTAAAAGAGCCAGAAATGAAGTAAACAATATGCCTCGGGAAACCCTTTTAAGGGATAAACCCATCCCAAAAAAAAGTACAGACAACACATTAACTTTTGTGACAGATTACTCAGCCCAGTACACACAGATTTGTGGTATTATCCGCAACCACTTTAAACTACTAGTGGCTGATGATGCTCTCACAGAAACGGCTAAAAGAGGGTGTAGGTTTTCCTATAGAAGAAATAAATCTATAGGTAACCTAGTGTCCCCTTCTCAATTAAAAAGTTCTAGACCGGAGATGGGAGCTGCTTCCTCCTGGCTAACCCATAGAGGAACATATAGGTGCGGATATTTACAATGCAAGGCATGTGAGCACGTACAGGTTGGTACCTCATTCACTTCAGCAGTGACTGGGGAAACCTTCGATATTTCCTCCTGTGTCAACTGCAGATCTACGTATTGCATCTATCTTCTGTGGTGCACATTGTGCAATCTGCAATATGTAGGTTTGACCACTAGGGACGTCCGCTCCAGGATACGCGAACATTTGTCCACGATCAGAATAGGCAAGAGTAGTACTACATTGGTAACTCACTTTGTACAAAAGCACGACAAAGATTGTCACTCCCTCAAATGGATGATTTTTGAAAAGGTACAACATCAAAAGAGGGGAGGCAACCGCTTTGACGTCCTGTCAAGGCAAGAGATGTACTGGATATTTAGGCTCCAAACCAAGAGACCTTGGGGCCTAAACTCAGAATACGATTTCATTAATTATTGGAAGTGAGGAACTAACTCGGTCCCACATTTTACCCATGGGCCCCAAAATCACTCACAGCCTAGCAAATCATGTAGCTCTTTGTTTTCCCTCAGTAAACACATACTATTCTAGCCTGTAGGGACCAAGTAAATAGGTATTAGTTCTACCTGACCATATATGTTTAACTAATTTCATCAAGTCCTCAAACTATCCTCTAGTCATAGGCTCATTACAAACACTAAGACAAATCTAGTACATAGGGACCTTGGCAATGGATACCAGTTTCACTAATAAGTACAACTAATTAACCATATCTAGCTTTTCACGCTGGCCTCTTGTCATAGGCTCATTACTATATATATTGAAATCAACTACTTTTACTTTAGTGATCTAGTCTATAGGTCCTAAGGCTTTTCAGAGGTTAATTTATGTGTACTTAATTGAAGTTATTTATTTTAGATAGTCAACCCGTCCTCTAGTCATAGGCTCATTTACACTTTCTATTGGATTTGCTTGATGCTACTTCCCTCTAAATGATATATTATAGAATAGGGAAGGGTCACTATATACCCAAATGGTCTATACCATTTCTATCGTTTTAACACCATCTAGGGTTATGAATATTTGATCAGCGCCTCTAGTCATGGGCTCATTACATCTTTTTGTCACTTTTTCACCGTCATAGGTTGAATATGGTAATATACCCCGTACCTACCAATGTGTATATTGGAACAGAAGAATTATATAACAATATTTCCTCTCTTTAGACTAATTAAGTCTAATTTGGCTATAACCTTGAATTATGCATTGCTACATGTACTCCTTATACACATTTATAGTTGAGCCGGTCCTGTGATAATATTATGTCATTTATCATATATATAAGTTATTTAAGATCTCTCACCCCCATTTGGCCATTTAATGAAATTACCTTAGTATCTAAATATAGCTATGTTTACTATACATTGAGGTGCTTTAGATGTTTGGGGCACTGTACCTTTAAATTTCAATTAGATGGCCAACCAATAGAAATAGAGCACTGGGTATTTAATCAGTGCATTCTTAGTAGTTTTATGGACTATGAGTACGGCTCTCCTAGCCGAAACGCGTTAGTCTGTTTTGTCTGGGGGTCCCCCCACACTGCTCTTGTTGTAATACTATTTTTAATGGAATACCAATAAAATAAGATTTTTATTTATTTTTGGTGCCTGGCATGCTTTTCTGCTTTTTTCTGATTGCCTATTTTTTACCACAAGCCAGCACCATCTGCTAAGCCCACCGGAGTTACCCTAAGTGAGGAGGAAGTAAATGGTTACCCTCTTCAATTTTTCATATAGGGGCCGCTTGTAATACCTTTGCCTGCGTGTGTACAGTGAAGCCTCACTACATGCATTTGATTCATTATGGCCCATTGATTGCTCCCTGTTTGCTTGGTAAACGGACATCGCAAGTTGAGGCCGACCCCTGGATGGTCATTGGATTCCCTCAACACGTATGGATTGGCTGCCCACGGATGACAGGTGGGAAACGTCAACTAACCGGGTTACCATTGGCGGAGTGGCGTAAGTGACACGTAGGATACGTCACCACCTGGTTCCTATTGGCTAACAGGACGCGGCTCGATACAGGACACACTACCGAAGGAGAAGCCCGGCTAGAGGTGCGCTCGTTCCGCGTTGGTGGACAGGCAGTAGCCTGGGAGAGCAGGATACCACAGCTGGTGAGAATCTCTATTTGTACAACCTGTATTTTTGTCGAGCATATTTGGGATACCTGTATATCTACTTATTCAAGTCAGCGTTAAAGCCAATGAACACCTAATTAGAGGCTATACATATGAGCTATAGAGCGGACTCTCAAAATTTAAGAACTGTTTGTTATATGCTGAGCACACTGACAGGCACTGGTTTATTCAATACTACTATTCAGATGAACTCTGTCTATTTAATTATTGAGGCCCCTTAAAGACTTTGAAGTATTCCTGAGGGTATCTGTATAAGCAAATTGTCCGGTTAAACTTTAGTGGGGCAAACTTCTTCCAAAGGATTAGTTGGGACTTTATTCTTTTTTATTGCCTCTGTTGTGCCTGTATCTGATGCAGATGTTAAAGAAGGCAGTTTATCCGAGTGTTCAGTTGGATCTGTAGCTGCCATTTCCACTACTTTGAAGAAATTGTGAACTGTGGGGGCTGTGCTGCTCTTACTGGATTTTTCAGCTCTAGGTGCCCTCCTGGCTGACATAGTGGGAAGGGAGCCCTTCTGTTTCAATACACTGATTCAGCTGCTGTGATTAGGTATAAGTGTATTGAGAGGGTTAATGTTCATAGGTAAAGCGCCTGTAAGTGTGTATTATCTCCCCCTTCTCTAAGTGTAGTGAGGCTGTGATTCCTGTACTGATGTGTCTAACGGCGCCATCTTTGTGTCATGCAGCACAGTGGGCTATGTAGAATGCAGGGATATTTGCCGGGTAATGGAGGTTGGATAGGCTGTATGACGTGAATTGCCCGGTTGTGGGAGCAGTTTCCCCTGTGTGATTACAGTGATGAGGCCACAGTATGTGTATTATATGGTAATGGAGACTATCATGTCTGCATTACGTTCTCACCCCTCACGTGGTGTCCGCGTGGCTGGTCAGATGGAGAGCACTGATCGTGCGGTGTAGAATTGTTCCTCCGGTGAGCGGTGTGAAGGCTTCTGTGTGCGCCGCACCTCCGTAACGGATGCTGTTAAGGCTCGATGTGGGTGGCCGTCGGAAGGCCGCAGTAGTGTACGGTGCTAGTTACAACACCGGGTCTTCTCCGCCTCACTTCATATGATCTCTGGGCTACTAGGCAATAAGTGCACTTGTTATTAGCTTCCAGCTCGCAGGTTCTGTTGTGCTAAGGCTGTTTTTAGGCCGATCCTACTTCAGAGCTCTACATGCTAGCGACCATCTTGGACGCCGGCTAGCTCCGCCCCCATACTTTTCCAAATTTTATAATTTTTATACTTTTGCCTTGGATGAGGTTTCTTTTGGGAGAATGGTTCTTCAAGTGGTGGTGCCTTCTGTTTGGGTCTACCTGTCTTTTTCTCCCTCCCTAGTTATCTGTGTCCTCTAGCTTGGGTATTGGTTCCCACTAGTAATTGATGACGTCGTGGACTCACCATATCTTAGGAAAGAAAACAAAATTTATGCTTACCTGATGATAAATTTCTTTCCGGATATGGTGAGTCCACGACCCCACCCTTTAATTTAAGACAGTTATTTTTGACTAAACCTCAGGCACCTCTACACCTTTTGTGTTAATTCTTTTTTTACATTTCCCTTCGGTTGAATGACTGGGGTTTGTGGGAAGGGGAGTGATGCTTAACGGCTTGGCTGTGGTGCTCTTTACCGCCTCCTGCTGGCCAGGAGTGATATTCCCACTAGTAATTGATGACGTTGTGGACTCACCATATCGGGAAATAAATAAATTTATCAGGTAAGCATAATTTTTTTTTTTTTCTTCGTTTTTTTTAAATGTATATCTGTATCATCAAAAAATATTTTGGATTTAATGTCCCTTTAATATATTTAACCTTCTAATTAACTAAAATGATATAAGAAAATATGAATTAAAAGCAATAAGAAACGTATTAACTACCTTTTAAATTGGCACAAGACATGTTACCCTTATCCACCATTGTGTGAGTTATGTACTCAGATTGGCAACAATCTTTTAAAAAGAAATATCCCAAGAGCCCATTGTAGGTACCTTTTTTAATTTAATGGAACATTAAAGTTAATTTATAAATATAGCAAGGGATAATAGGCAGAGTAAGCACATTTTGTTTTGGATGCAACAGATTTGCAACACCTGCCTTAGACCCTTCAACTTAAAGGGATATGAAACCCAAACCTCTTCTTTTGTAGTTCAGACAATACATTCCCCCCCCCCCCAATTTACTTCCATTATCAAATTTGCTTCTTTCCCATTGTATTCTTTGTTAAAGAGATGCCTAGGTAGGTGTCTGGAGTACTATATTGCAGCAAATAGCACTGCCAGCTAGTGCTCTTGCAAATGGTTAAAGGCTGTGACACACTGAGAGCAGCGTGGCGTGCAGCGTGGTCATGCGGGTGTGCACGCTCAGTGTGTCTTGCCTTTTCATCTCTGTGCGCTCAGCCGCGTCAGGTTGCGTAGCTGAGCGCTCAGAGATGAAATATTTGAACTTCAGAAGTGATGCAACGCGGTGCGAAGCAGCTGATTCACCTCACGTCGTATTGCTTGCAGTGTGTCACAGCCTTAACATTCTTACAAAACTGCTGCCATAGAGTGTTCCAGGCACGTGCACACTCCTTAGTTTTTTCAACAAAAAATACCAAGTGAACAAAGAAAATTTGATAATAGATGTAAATTACAAAGTAGTTTAAAATTGGCTGCCCTATCTGAATCATGCAAAACAAATTTGGGTTTCATGTGCCTTTAACTCTATTACCATTATTGTACCTGCTTAAAGCAACACTGTAGTCAGAAAACAGTGTCATATTTTTATTTTATTTTTTTTGGGGGGGGGGGTGATTTATGACAAAAAAGTCATTCTTTTTTTAAAAATACGTTGTTTTCTGACTACAGTGTCCATTTGATGAAGTTGCTTTCCCTTTTCTCCATTGGTGTCTAATCTTATTTAGCTGTTTTCTTTGGAGGCCAACAATTTTCACTTTTTTCCCCATACTTTTCTAAAAATGTGTTTCTGAAGATAATGTCCTTTTCCGTTTCTACACTACACATTGACAAGTAGCATTTTACTTGACCTGCATTAATGCTGCTATACATTGTTTGACATGTTCCTTCCATAGATTCATCTTTGCTGTGGGGAACAGTCTCTTGGCAGCACAGATATCCCTTTAACAACATTAATAAAGAAAGCCAGTACAGAAATAGAGCACCACCCAGTGGTGGTTGAAGGTGAATTCATCCTCACACCACCAAATCGAACAAAACAGAATCTTTCTTCTGTGCCAGTGGAAATGTCTCCAACTATTGGAGTATCTGTAGCTCTGCAAAAAGAGGTATTTCAGGAGGTAAGTACAGCTTTGATACTTAATGTTGTATAGTTATTCCTATTTCAACATAAGCCTAAGACTTTCTATGCAATCACAAATTGTGGTCTTGCTTTTTAGCCTTCAATTTTTGACCAACATTTATTTAACTCAATTTGCTGCCTTAATGGTTTGCATGCTTAAAGGGACAGTCAGCACCAAAATTATTATTGTTTTAAAAGATATATAATGCCTTTCCCCAGCCTTGCACAACCAACACTGTTATATTAATATACTTTATAACATGTAACCTCTAAATTTCTGCCTGACACTGCACTAATTGGCTAAAATGCAAAGCAATATATAATAAATAAATAGCCATGTGATAAGGGGGCAGTCTGCAGAGACTTGGATACAAGGTAATCACAGAGGTTAAAAGTATATTAATATAACAGTGTTGGTTGTGCAAAACTTGGGAATGGGTAATAAAGGGATTTATCTATCTTTTTAAACGATAACAATTTTAGAGTTGACTGTCCCTTTAATGTACCAGAGATGTAAGCCTTCTCTGGAAGCCAAGAAGTTAAACTGTAAAATATATGCAGTATATAATACAGAAATTTCAACATTGATTTTCCTGATTGTCACAATTTTCCTTGGCCATTATACTTAGACTTTTCATCCTCCCCAAGAACATCGGGAAACTCCAGTGGTAGCAAAAGGTCAGTCTACCCCACTTAAAAAGCCTTGCAGTCCTGAAGAAGGGCCAAAAGCTCCACTCTTCAGTAACTCCCCACCAACCAAGGATGAAGCCACAGAAAGCGAAGTGGACAGCTTAAAGTCAGAGGCACAAGCAGAGCTACAACAAGCCACATCAAAGTCTCCCGTTCCAGCAGAGCCGATAACAGGTTTGTTTTTATAAGAGTATACTTAGAAATACACTCTGAATTGAGTCATTGAGCTCTCATAAAAGTACTGTATAGTTATTTAAAAACACTGTCGTACAATGAATGATGGGAAAAGGATACATTTTAAAAAAGCTCATTTTTGTTTTATTTATGAAAAATCCATGTAGTCAACATATACATTTTGTCAGGAGGGAGATTGCAGCCCCTTTTAAATACCCTAATTCCGTATTTGTCTTATGAATTGTTTGTACTGAATCTTTTTTTTAAATCTGCCCTCTGTCTTGCAGGTGTCCAGCCTCCTGTGCATACTACACAAAGTGCTATGGATGGGGCCAAGAGTCTTTCTGAATCTACTTCTGGACAGAGGATAGTAGTACCGCCTGCTGCTCGCCATTTTTGCTTTTCTATTGATTTAAGAAGTATCCAAGATGTTGATGCTGGATTCCCCATAAACTGTGTTCTAAGGTCAATTTAACTTTTATAAATGTGTTACTTTTTTTATTTAAATTTTTTTAAAATAATAATCTTGAATTACAAAGTGCTGTTTCCCCTATTTTTGTGGTATTTTTTTAAACTCTTGTTTAAAGAACCGCTGAAGAACACACACTTGGCATTATTAGCTAGTCTCTAAAGTGTTCAATTATTTACTGAATCTATTTTAATGGGAACAGTATGGGAGCTAAAAACCCTCCAGACTGAGATAATGTATTATTGTCTAATTTCATGTTAACACGTTTTTCCTTGGTCTTGAATGGCTTAAGTTCCCAGCCATAAGTAAACCAGCTGAAACCACCAAATTGTAATAGCTAAACTTCAATGTTGGGTGTAATTTGACTATGAAATGGAAGCACTTTTGGAATATAAATGTGTTTGCAAAAATATTTTTAAAGTTTTGTGATAATTTCTCACACATTCAACCTGCTGCTCATAAGAAGATAAGACTATCTTTTTTTTCTTTCTTCTACTGCTCCATTGTCGCATTATGTCATTGGCACTTGGGGTATGCTTTTCATGCTGTCTACTACCCTGTTAGAAGTGGGTCAGGCTTCTTTTGAAAGAAGTATTTTTGTATACACACTGCTGTGCATTTAAAATTTGACACTTATTGTCCTATAAATTTTAATTCATTAGCTAATTTATAGGGCTATAAAGTAAAAATAATTGCATGCTCTTATCCATTAGAACATGTCATTTTTACGACTTCAGCCCTGCTCTGTTTGTTAAAAACCTCAAAGTGATTAAACAGACAGAAGTGCCGCTCAGGATCCAAGGGTGCACTGCTTGTCCCAAGCAGAAGTCGCTGCTGATTTGTCACATGACTCAGATGTGCAACTAGCGCTGTTGACTGAACCCTTAGCGGGTTCTGCGGGTCCCGAGTGGAACTTATTCTGTGTGTATATGCCCTTTGTAGAGGTTAAACACACAGTAGAGCAGGGTTGATAGTTGAAAAATGAGATTCTCTGATGTATTAAAACATGTAGTTTTTAGACTAGTATGGCCCGTTAACTATTCAAGGGTTTGGCTGTTCACTTAAATTGATTTGTCTGTAAATGAATGTAATGATGTTTGTTGTTTTTTTTATATACAGATACACTTACCCATTTTTTGGAAGTGCTGCACCTATTATTACCAGCCCTCCAGTGGAAGTACGAAAAAATATGGAAGTTTTTCTACCTCAGTCATACTGCGCATTTGATTTTGCATCGTTGCCTCATCAGCTTCAAGATACATTTTTCAGGTACTTGTCTTCTTGAAGAATTTCTGTATTTCATTTAAGAAAAGTTGCTCAAAAAGACATCAAATAATATTGTTTGATAGCAATTAAGATGTTATTAAGACTGTAGTATTATTATCATTATTATTGTTACTACTACTACTATTATAAAGTACTCCACACAATGCAAACAGCTTGGATGAAATAATTATTTGAATCTTTAAAGGTATCTTTTAAACACTAAATAAAAGCTTAATGGAATGTGTGTTAAAAGCAAAAATTAGCCTTAGCATAATATGTACATGTATTTTTTTTTTTTTAAGGTTGTATTAGTTGTTTAAATAAAAAGTAAGTGTGAAGTTAGGTTTCTTTGCCGAGACCCTTTAGGAACACTATATTGTACAACCAAAGACTTTGTGCAATATATACAGATTGTGTGCGTGATATGTTATATATTTTTTTTTCTTTAATTAAATAATATATGTGAAGAAGCAGAGCTCCAAATGTCTTTGTTAAAGGGATAGTAAAGCCAACTTTCTAATTTACATTTATCATCAAATTTGCTTTGTTCTTTTGTTATTCTTAGTTGAAAGCTAAACCTAGGTAGGCTCATATGCTAATTTCTAAGCCCTTGAAGGCCGCCTCTGTATATGACAGTTTTTCATAGCTAGATGGTGTTAGTTCATGTGTTTTATATAGATAGCATTGTGCTCATGCACGTGAAGTTATTTAAGAATCGGCACTAATTGCCTGAAATGCAAATCTTTCAAAATATCTGAGATAAGGAGCCAGTCAGCAGAAGCTTAGATACAAGGTAATTACAAAGGTAAAAAGTATATTTCTATAACTGTTGGTTATGCAAAACTGGGGAATGGTAAATAAAAGGAGTATCTATCTTTTTAAACAATAACATTTTTGGTCTTTATTATCCCTCTAAAGCACTTTTGTACAGCTATCTTTTAACATTTGTAACAAATTACTCCACACTGGACTAGTTAGTAGATACAAAAACTAAAATGAAAGAGGCAAACTAATATGGTTTCAGTCTAATTGGTTTAGAGTTGAAAAGCTTTAGTGAAAAAAACTACAAGTTAAACAGATAATGGGTACACATTTTTATGATGTACAACCCCAATTCCGAAAAAATTGGGACAGTATGGAAAATGTAAAAAAAACAAACAATTTGAAAATTCAATTCACCCTGTTCTATATTGAAACACATTATGAAGACATTTTTAACTTTGAGTTTTACTTTGTGAATTTAATGTATTATTGAAAATATACACTCATTTTAAATCTGACTGCAACACACTCCAAAAAAGTTGGGACATGGGCAATTTAGGACTAATAGCGATGTGACAAGTTGAAATCAGAAAGTGATATGAAACAGGTGAGGCAATTGTGTAATCATTGTATATAAGGAGCCTCCAGAAAAGGCCTAGTCCTTCAAGAGCAAGGATGGGTCAAGGCTCGCCAATCTGCCAACAGATGCATCAGCGAATAATCCAACACTTTGAGAACAACATTCCCCAAAGACAAATCGGTAGGATTTTGGGCATTTCACCTTCTACAGTGCACAATATAATTAAAAGATTCAAGGGATCTGGTGCGCAAAGGGCAAGGCCGAAAACCACTTCTGAATACTCGTGATCTCTGATCCCTCAGACATCACTGTCTCAAAAACATGAGTCTGTAACTGGATATCCTGACATGGGCTCGGGAATACTTTGGTAAACCTTTGTCGGTCAACACCGTTCACCGTTTCATCTACAGATGCAAGTTAAGGCTTTACTATGCAAAGCAGAAGCCATACATCGACTCTGTCCAGAAGCGCCGCCGACTTCTCTGGGCTCGGTTTCTTCTGCGATTGACAGTAGCACAGTGGAATCGTGTTTTGTGGTCCGAGTCAACATTTCAAATAGTTTTTTGTAGAAACAGCCATCGTGTTCCCGGGGCTAAAGAGAAAAAGGACCATCCAAGCTGTTATCAGTGTCAGGTCCAAAAGTGTGCGGGTGCTAGCATTGCCTGCCTGCAGTACTGACCTGTTTCCGATTGAGAATGTGTGGTGCAACATAAAGCAACAAAGACCCCGTACAGTTGCACAGCTGAAGACATGCATAAGGAATGAATGGGGGGAAATTCTGCTTGCTAAACTTAACCAACTGATGTCTTCAGTGCCCAAAAGATTAAGTGTTCTGAAAAGCAAAAGTGATGCTACACAGTGTTAAACAGTTGACTGTCCCAACTTTTTTGGAGTGTTGCAGTCATGAGATTTAAAATGTTAATTTTATGTATTTTTCAAAATACACTTAAAGTAAAACATCAAATAATGTGTTTTGAATATAGTACAGGGTGAAATGAATTTTCAAATTACTCTTTTTGTTTTCTTTTTGCATTTTTCATACTGCCCCAACTTTTTCGGAATTGGGGTTGTATGTGTAGTAAGGTAGTGTAGTTTACAAATATGTGATGACAGATGATTTGCCCAAGATAATAATTGGATAACAATTGGAATTGGGCACCTCAAGCACTTTACTTCATTGCAAACCCAAGTCATGTGAGTCAAACCACTACTCACTGAAATCTTACACAAATATATTATTTATGATGAAGCCAAATTAGACCAACGTTAATATTATTAGAACTTTACCTCTTTAATAAAACTGAGGAATTGCAAATGTAATTCATAAGACCTCTTTTGAATGAAGCCAAATTATTATCACAGAGCAGCCTCCCATTAAAGGGCCACTGTAAGTGAATATTTTCTATGCCTGTTACTAACTAACTAACTAACTAACTACCCCAAATACGCTTTTTATCAATAGCATTTCATTAACATATCTCTACCGTATATCGGAAATCTTGTCTGCAAATTTAATTGTTTTCCAAACCCACTCCGTGGGTATCCTTTGCTCTGTACCAATCCATTTACAATAACTAGGTTTCAAAATGGCGCTTTAAACACAAATTTATTGGTTTAAGTATTTTGAACATGCAGTGCTGAAAATAGTGGGCAGGATAACGTGACATCATCGGCGAATAAAAGATATAACTTTTAGAACGTTATGAAACTTTGTTTTGGAGAAAATATAGGTCAGTAGGTTTTAATTAATGTTTATTAACTTTAATATGTTAGTTGTTTAGCTTAAAAATGATAACAGAAAGTAATCCTTTAAGTACTAAAAAAGTATAACTGTGCAGATGACACTTTGTTTTATCTCCTCTTCAGGCTTCCGCTGCTTGTTGAATTATGGCACAAAGATAAAATGACCAAAGACATTCTACTTGGAATAGCAAGACTTCAGCTGTCTAATGTTTTGAGTTGTGAAAAAACCCGCTTTTTAGGCCCTCATGGTGACCAGTGCTGGCGTCAGACCTTCAGTGAACGCACTCCATTTACTGCCATTGAAGGGTGAGATTGGAATTTAACAGAACAGCAATACATAAATGCATGTAAAGTGCAATCATTGGAAATTGTTTACCTGACTTGCAGAAACATCTGTTTGGTATATTCTATGAACCTGTGAATTTACAAAATCTACATTGTTTTTGTAACTGCATAGTGAAAGTAAACTAATTAGTATTAGGCCACTGACCAAGTAAGAAGAAAGGCATCTTACAGGTTAGTGTCCTTTAATCCTGTTCTCACCTAAATGTATTGCTACGTATTACACTGTAAATTATGTTGTGCAGTTTACTAGAGTGTAGTTTATGGATTAACATTGCTCTCTATTGTGCATGTCTGTTCTCTCTCCTCATTTATCGATTTAAATAAATCAACTTTATTCAAAATGCACATCAATATCTCTTATAATAGATCTTATTTTTTTTGTGTGCGTTTATTTAATTTATTATTCAATTTTTGGAACAGAAATTTGTTTTTGTTTGAGAATGACCAATCCTGACCATTAGATGGCACTATTTGAAAAGAAAAGCTTCTCTGCTAAACTCATAATTACAGTAACTCATAATTCTCAGTTGTAGTAGAAATGTAGTTTGTTTATAAGAAACATTTTCATATTATTTATTTTAGATTACTTTTTAAGAGATTAAAGTTCATACAACTATATATTTGTTTTTAGTGGTTTATCTTAAACTATACATTGTAATTCTTTCCTTTTCAAGTTAAAGATAGATGTAAATATTTTGTTTTGTTAGAGCATTTCATTATTGAGCTAATGTCCCTTGGTAGCTTTGTGTATAACCCTTACAGATAGGTTAAACCCATAGGTATAGTCATGTTTGAGGTCTGCATTACGTTACTGCTCCTTAGCAAAGCAAGTTTGGTGAGCCAATCATAAGAAATTTACAAATGTACCCACTAATCAACAACCATGTGCTGCACAGGACTGGCTCAGCACTGCCCCTGGTGTGGGAACGTATCTGTTTTTTTTTACCCCTTTGGTATAATTGGTATAATTATTTGAGTATGTAATTATGGTGTTATCCTGTGCTTTAATTTTAAAATCTCTTGTAAAGAGTTGCATTTGTGAAAGGCAAGGAAAATACTTAACAGGGACTTTGTTTCTTTTTCGCTGGAATATTTCAGTTTTCACATTTAAAGTCTTATTTGTAAGCCATATTTGATACGTTTTGAGAGAGGCATTTTCATCATTTTAATATAATGGACAAAAACCCTCTTATTGTCTTTGAAATATACTGCTCTTCATTTAAAAAACACTGGTTTTAATGCACACATCACTTTAGTGATATTTAAACACAAACTATAATTAATATTTATCCGGTAAATTGGTAGAAGTTATCTCTAAATGTCAGAAAATGTAATTTGTTATTTAAAGAAATATATATGTACTAGATTTTACAACTGCTAAATGTTTATACATCATGTAAGAGTTTTAGATACTTAAAAAGCTATTTAATTGTCTCTATACCCTACCCCTATTTAAGCAAAGTTTAATTTAATTATATCTACTATGAACATTTTCCAAATAAGTATTTCCTAATTGATTTTGGTTTTTTTATGCCATAAAAGCATTATTGGTGCCTAAATACTTAATTTTTGTTAGCACTAGAATTCTATAAAGATCACTTGTCCCACTGCAAATGTTACCTTTTTGCATTCCACATTCAGTTTTAGGTAATAATGCTCTATTTATCAAGCTGCATTTGCCTCTTGTAGCCCTTGTAAATGGCTGTAAAAGAGCAGGGGCCTGCACAAGCGAATGTGAGTGAAAAGGTTTCCTGCCAGGGAACCTTGCCCACCCGCAATATGATAAACGTGAGTCAGGGTTTATAATTGCCAGTTATTAAAATAATAAATATAATTTCTGAGGGGAAAGAGTGGCTCCTTAATTCTGACTTCGGATCCTCACGAAGGATCTTTTTCCAGCGATAGAGTTTCAAAACAGTTGTGGACACACCAGTAAAGCACAAAACAACAACATTAAGTTGCTTTTATTTATTTTCTTAGGCAAAATAATAATTGATTAAGGTGGAAATGCTGCTCTTTTATGTAAATCTCATCACTTTAATAAGATACTTTGACACTCAGTTTTTATTTTTAACTGTGTAAAAACAAAAATATTGTGATTTATTACTAGGATTTTGACCCATTGTGAGTGAGGTTAGTCTGTAGTGAGTAAATGCATACAAATACACCTAGGTAGGTGTGTGTGTATGTATGATATAGATATATATATATATATATATATATATATATATATATATATATATATATATATATATATATATATATATATATATATATATATATATATATATATATATATATATATAATTTTAGGGCTGTGCAATTAATCTCAATATAAGGCTATGCAATATCTAAATTGCATGAGGCTGGAGTTTTTTTATCACAATAAAAAAAAAAAACCTGTCTGAAACGGCTTTCCGAGTATGTCACTTCGGTCACACAAACGATCCAGTCCAGCAGCTGCATTGATCACAGCAATATGGGGCAACCAGGAAGCATCACAGTGTCACAGCATGTAACGCTACCATCACCATTTTACCTGCCTCATTGTTTGGTGCTCCAATCCTGAGGTATGCACGGACATGAAAGGTGGCAGACTGGTGTGTCTCTCTATCCCTGGCATTTTTAGTCTGCAGTGCAAATTACTAAGGAAACAAGCTGCTGTTTTGATTAGTTACATCCATTTTTTAATTGCAATTAAAATCTCAGTTGTTTATGAAGTTCTCAGAGAAGACACTCTTGTTTCCTTGAACTCAGTGATAAGTGGATAATCTCCCTGCAAATATCTACAAAGAAGAAGATTACTACAGAAGAAGGCTTCAACTGTCACGCTGCTCTCTGCTCTGCTGTGGCCGTTGCCACGGACACAGGCACTCCTCCTGTTAGGGATACGGCAGTTTAACTGCAGCACGGTGATGACATCCTCACCACCCGCCCTGTCTTCCCTATGTAAAAGCCTCAGTCCCTGTCACCTGTGCCCAAGTATAGGTGTTTCTTCTTATGCTCCTGGGTGCTGTATATCTGTATGCTGAATTGCTGTATTGATTCACTGTTGCTGAACTCTGCCTGTTTGACTACTCTGCTTGCCTTAAAGGGACACTGAATACAAAATTTTTCTTTCGTGATTCAGATAGAGCATTCAATTTTAAGCAACTTTCTAATTTATTCCTATTATCAATTTTTCTTCACTTGCTATCTTTATTTGAAAAAGAAGGCATCTAAGCTTCTTTTTTGGTTCAGATCTCTGGACAGCACTTTTAAATTAGTGAATGAATGTATCAACCAATCAGCAAGAATAACCCAGGTTATTCACCAAAATTGGGCCGGCATCTAAACTTTAAACATTTCAAATAAAGATACCAAGAGATTGAAGAACATTTGATAATAGGAGTAAATTAGAAAGTTGCTTAAAATTGCATGCTCTATCTGAATCACGAAAGAAAAAATTTGGGTTCAGTGTCCCTTTAACCCCTGAATTGCTGGACTGCTTAACTGTTGATGAACTCTATATGTTTGACTACTCTGCTTGCCTTAACCCTAAAATATTGAATTTCCATTCTGTGGCCAAACTCTGCCTGCCTGACCATTCTATTGATTTACCCTTAAACTGCCTTACCGCCGGCTTCCCTACCTATTGCCGTCCGATACTATCCTGTCTGTTTCAGTCCTTCAAGTGGTTAACCCTTGAACTGCCTAACCGTTGATTCCTACCTGCTGCCGCCAAAAACTACCCTGCATAGTGTGAGTACTGTTTATCTCATTTTGCAAACTTCCTCTGCTATGGGATATTCCCTATCATTCCAGCTTGACAACGGGATAAGAAGACTACTGGCCAAGTTTGGTCTGATAGTGGAATATCCCACGAGCATTACATCAACAAGATGGCAAAAAGCAGGGGCATTTAGAGATTCATATAATTAGTTCCCAGCAACAATCATGAGGTGCTTCAGTTTTGCAGCTACTTTTCATCTCCTCAGTTGTTTTGTTTTCATATGTGGGCCTTCAAACTGACAGTTTTTTTTCTCTCACATTTCTACGAATACCAATGTATTTTATCCTCTCTTGCTATTAACTCATTGGTACAAGCTTATTAACACATTTGGCGATAGAACCACCATGGATTGTCACCACCATTATTTGTGGAGCTTGTACATCATTGACTGACTAGTTTTTCTTCCCAGTCCACAGATACTGAAATTGTTGACCTGGCTGGCAAATTTTCAAGATTTTAGAAGCTAGATATTAGCTATTATAACTTTACTTATGCTTATTATAGAATCTAGGACATATCTCTGGTTGGATCATTTGCTTCCATATCTATTATTAAAGTGACTGTATTCACCAATATTCAGATAACTGTATATAATAGACACTACTATAAAGAAAAATATGCACAGATACTGAAATAAAAATCCAGTATAAAACCTTTTAAAAACATATTTAGAAGCTCCCAGTTTACCTCTGTTGATAATGTTAAGCTGGGACACCCACTGAAAGGGGCTGTGAAAGCAAGAAGAACAGACCCCCCCCCCCCTTTCTCCTCCCCTGCATATTAAAAGACCCATTACACAACAAGGAATATGTATACATCAGTATACATCTAAAACTTTAGGGCTTGGTTAGGATTCTGAAAATCAGCACATTTTAAAAAATAAACACTAAATTTTACCAAAGATGGGCTATATAAATGGATCATCTACAAAACATTTGTGCAAAAAAAAATCTAATGTACAATATCCCTTTAAGAAGAGTCAATGATTAAATTGCTAGGAGCACGGCGCCTGCTTCCCTGCTCGTTGTCAAGGGATGTGTCTGCTCCTCTCACTGTGAAGCCTGTCAGGATCTCCTGTGGCGCGAATCCTGAGCCTATGTAAGTTGCTCACTTTCTACCTATCACTGCCCAAGTAGAGGTGTTACTCTGTGTGCTCCTGGGTGTCTTTGTTATTGTATACTTTATTGCCATTACGTTATTGAACTCTGCCTGTCTGACTACTCTGCCTGCTTAACCCCTAATATACTGGATTGCTTTACCATTGCCAAACCCTGCCTGCCTGACCATTCTAGTGGTTTACCATTGGACTGCCTTCCTCTGATTCCCGGCATGCTGTCATCAAAGACTATCCTGCCTATAGTGAGTACCGCTACCTCATCTTGCAAACTTTCTCTGCTCTGGGATATCCCCTATCATTCCGGCTCGACGCTGGGATAAGAAGACTACTGGCCGAGTTTGGTCTGATAGTGGACTATCCCAGAAGTATTACATTATACATGTGCCATGGAGCCAAATGAGGTAGCGAGCAGTTTATCTTCAAGGACAGATGTTGGGAACCCATACCACACAGTTGCGGAGTGTGGATTCCAAACTAGAGGCTATAACCGCTCAACTCTCTGCACTTGTTGCAACAAGGAATACTGCTCCTGTTGTTGTACCGCCAGTCTCTGCTCCTAGTACTGCGGCTTCTTCCCCTGCTTCTGGAAGCATTCCCTGGATACTATTGCCTGACAAATATGAAGATACTATTGATTGCAGGTTTTTTTTTTAACCAGTGCAGGCTGCACTTCCGTAACGATTCTCACACCTTTCAGTCTCACCAATCAAGGGTCACCTTTATCATTTCCTTACTGAAAGACAAGGCCCTAGCCTGGGTTCTTTCCAATTTTGGAACGGAATGATCCACTCCTGAATGATGCTGATGCGTTCATTTCTGCGTTCATTTCTTCTGCGTTTTGGACTTCTGGCCATACTTCTGCTGCAGAATTTTCTGGATCTCCGCCAGGGCAATAGAACTGTGGCACAATTCGCCATTGAGTTTTGCACCTTGTTACTTGAGACCACTTGGGATGGCAGTGCTCTCAAGGCAGCCTTTAGGAGGGGTCTGCATGAACGCATCAAAGATGAACTCACTTATCGTGATATTCCTTCTTCTTTGGATGACTTTTTATAAAACGTTATCATTCTGAACTCTCGCTTTCAGGAGAGACAAGCCGAGAGAGACAAAGCTTGGAGGGTCCTTCCCTCCCGTCCTTCTATTCGTCCGGTTTCTGCAGTATCCTTTACCCCTTCAACAGCTCCAGTTACCCCAGTGGAGGAACCCATGGATCCTCTCCTCCTTCAAACCCTCAGAGTCTGAAAGACAGGGAAGAAGGAGATTGAGACTATGCTTTTATTGTGGTTCTAACGCCCACCAACTAAAGAATTGTGACATTCGGCCGGGAAAAGCCAATGCTTAGAGGATAACACAGGGGTATCTCTATGCATGATCACTACTAAATCCCTTCACTCCTCTCGGATTCTGGTACCTGTTACCCTTACTTTCCTTTAGAATACTCTCCACACTCAAGCCTTCATTGATTCAGGGGCAGCTGGAAACTTTCTGGATCACCGTTTTATAATTCAAGCTGGCTTTCCTATTCTGCAGAAAAGACATTGTCTCAAAATAACTACTCTGGATTGCACTCCCCTTGGTTCAGGGTTGATCCATTTTGAGTCAGCACCCCTGACTCTTTGACTGTGGGAGTCCTTCATACCGAACAGCTGCAGTCCGAGGTCATTCATTCCCCAGCACAGCCTGTCATCCTTGGTCTTCCTTGGCTTCGTATACACAATCCACAGTTCGACTTTGCTGAAGGACAACTGGCCTCCTGGGGTACCTCCTGTTTTCACTCCTGCCTAGCTAAAGTCACTCCTCTGCTCTGCATCCCCATAGCCAGTATACAGACTCCTTTAAACCTTCCCTCAGTATATGCAGACTTCACAGATGTGTTTTGAGAAGAAAGCAGCCTATGTGCTGCCACCCCACCGTCCTTATGACTGCAAAATTGATCTCTTTCCTGGAGCCCCACTTCCTAAAGGGAGGACTTATCCACTCTCCAAAGCTGAAACCAAATCCATGGAGGAGTACATCCAAGAGAACCTAGCTAAAGGTTTCATTCGCCCTTCCTCCTCTCCTGCTAGGGCAGGCTTCTTTTTCGTCAGTAAGAAGGATGGTGGGCTCAGACCCTGCATCGACTACAAGGCCTTGAACAACATAACTATCAAGAATCACTATCCCATTCCTTTGATCACCAAACTGTATGACTCACTCCAGAATGCTCGCTTCTTCACCAAGCTAGACTTACGTGGGGCATACAATCTGATTCGTATCTTCCCAGGCCACGAATGGAAGACCGCCTTCAACACAAGATCATGGCATTACGAATACCTTGTAATGCCCTTTGGGCTGTGTAACGCCCCTGCAGTCTTTACAGGCATTTGTCAACGATGTCTACCATGACCTGTCATTGACTACCATGCACGTGAGACAGGTACTTCAACGTCTCAGAAACCATTCTTTAGTAGCCAAACTAGAAAAATGTGAGTTTGACCAAGTTCAGAGTTAGTTCCTTGGTTATGTCATCTCGAAAGGTTTTGCCATGGGATCCTGCTAAACTCACTGCAGTTTTAGAATGGCCTCAACCTACTTCATTAAAGGAATTACAGAGATTCTTGAGGTTCTCCAATTATTACTGCAAGTTTATAGAGAACTTTTCTCAAACAGTCGCTCCACTCACTGAATTGACAAAACGGAACAAAGACTGCAAACATTGGCCCCCTGAGGCCATAAATGCCTTCTCTCGTCTAAAAAAGGCTTTCTGTTCTGCTCCTGTGCTCCTCCATCCTGATCTTGACCTACAGTTCACTTTAGAGGTTGTTGTCTCCGATATAGGGGCTGGAGCAGTTCTAACCCAAAGGGATCCTTTAACCTCCAAGTCGCACCCTGTAGCCTTTTTCTCTAAGCGCTTTACTCCTACAGAGGGGAATTATTATGTGGGTAATCGTTAACTCTTAGCCATTAAGATAACCTTAACTGAACGGTGTCATTGGTTAGAAGGCACCGCCAATCCCATTCAGATTCTCACCGACCACAAGAATCTGACTTACCTAGAGACTGCTCGTTCCATCTTAATATAGGAAGGGTCCACAGCTGCATTCCTTAATTGTGGGAAATACTGAACCTGGCCACCAGGAGGAGGCAAAGACACCCCAGCCAAAGGCTTAAATACCTCTGCCACTTCCTCATAACCCCAGTCATTCTTTGCCTTTCATCACAGGATGTTGGCAGAGAAGTGTTAGATTTCGGAGTAGTCTATTATGGAGGGTAGTACTCTTCAAGATGGGACTGGAGTTTTAAGTAGTTCTGTCAGCCTCTCAGAGCATGGATGAAGGTTAGAGTCCGGAGTTGCAGGGAGAGTCTTTCTGCAAAACCATCCCGACTCATATTAACAGCTCCATAGGCATTCAGCGTTGATGAGTTCCGCTGCCTGCTTTCTTCACTCAAGTCCATGTCAGAAGCGATGCTACTATCTGTCACACTTAAAGGGCCGTGTTCCTGCTCCACGGCAAAGATTCTGGTAAAATCATTTCATATTTTATACATGTATGATAACGCAAGAAGACAAGGTCACAGTGTGATTCCTTTTATCTGTATAGAATCAAGGGTTAATATCTCCTTAGGGAGATTATTGAACAGGGGGGAATAATCTTATATGTTTATTTGATTTTATGCTGCTTTTATGTGTGAGATGTTATGAGCTCATAGGCTGTTATGGAATATACAGGTTTCACTTTCACTTTGAGAGCCATGCAGCTTACAAGCTTGGCACGCTTTCTCATAGCAGGGACGGTCCTGCATTGTGCACCATGTGATTCATTCCCTTTTTCCTGACCGGGTGTCTATAAGAGAGGAGGCGTAAATCTCTGTCTGGGTCATTGGAGGTGGTGAGTGCCCCAGCAGGCCTTAGTTCCGCCCTCTCAATTATGTTCCATATGCATTGATAATGTGATAATATCAAACATGTTTGATACCACAGAGCCATCCACCTCTGAGGAGTTGTCGTCCAGTTTGGTGCGTACCCTACATTCTTATATCTCTACACATGCAGTTTTCCCGTAGCATTGTTGATCCTCCATCTGGAGGGGGCTTTTTTTTTTTACCAGACGTTACTGCGCAGTTCAGGCGGCGGTGTCTGCGGCCTTTAATGCTTTACCTCACCCTGCTAAGGGCAAGCAAAAGGTTAAATATTGCACTCCTTCCCAGAGTACATCAGATAATTTATTGGATTTAACTGAGGGTTATCCGAGGATGAAGTTCTTTCTGAGACTTCAGAGTATGAACATTCTGGGTCGTAGTCTGCTGCCTCTAAACCTCCGGCTGCGGAGGAACCAGACTTTTTAGTTTAGGAATTTGTGCTTTCTTTTAAAGGAAGTTTTTGGCAAATTCAGAGGTTCCAGAGGCCAAATTGCCTGATGAACTTTTGATTCCTAAATTGGATACAGTTTGAGGACAGGGTGGTACCTTATCCTTCCCTGCTCCAGTTAGATGACGAACATTATTAAGAATGAGTGGGACAGGATTCTTAGTCGGCAGCAATGGGCGGTCCCCGGTCCTCTTCTGGATCGTGTAGGGGGCAGTATGTCGCTCTTTTCAGTCGCTTGGTTCAGGGACGTGCAGGATCCATGGGTCCTGGAGGTCATAGCTCAGGGTTACAAGATAGGTTTTAAGTCTCAGCCACCCACGGGCAGATTCCTCCTGTCTTCCTGACCAGAAAGGACGGAAGCCTTTCTGGGGTATGTACGGGATCTGTCCTCTAGGAATACTTGTCCCGGTGCCTATCGCAGTGAGAGGTTTTGGATACTATTCAAACCTTTTCGTGGTCCCTGAGAAGGAGGGAACTTTCCGTCCGATTCTGGACCTAAAGTGCTTAAGCAGGTTTTTAAATGTCCCCTTGTTTAAGATGGAGACAATAAGGTCCATTCTTCCCCTCTTCCCTTGTATCAAGTACCAGGGTATAATTATCGGGTACTATAATAGTCTCCATAGACATGCAAATATTTCTAACAGACCAGAGACGTTGCAAGATAGCTTCAACATGTTTTGCCCTCCAGATCTCCTTAAGGCCATCTGTGGCTCGGTGTATGAAGGTGATTGGTCTCATGGTGTCCAGCTTGGACATCATTCCCTTTGCCTGGTTTCAGCTCAGAGTGTTACAACTGTGCATGCTGAACTAGTACAACGGCGATCATTCTGATCCGTCTCAACAGATTTCTCTGGGCAACCAATCGGGAGAATCGCTATCTTGGTGGTTTTCTCCGAAACCCCTGTCTCAAGACCATCCTAGGTGATTGTGACTATGGTTGCGAGTCTGTCAGGATGTGCAGCTGGTCTCAGGATGTAAAGCTCCCTCCTAATCTCATTTTGGATCTTTGGGCAATATACAATGCTCTGAAGGCTTGGCCTCTGCTGTTAATCAGATTCCAATCACACAATATATCCTCAGTGGCTTACATCAACTATCGGGGGGTAACGAGAAGATCCCTAGTTTTGAGGGAAGTATCTCAGATTCTGGTGTGGGGGAGACCCGCATTTGTTCGCTGTCGGCGATCCACATTCCGGGTGTGGACAACTGGGAAGCGGGTTTCCTCAACAGACAATCCTTTCAGAGAGAATGGTTTTTCCATCCCAAATGTTTGCAGAGATTTGCAAGAGGAAGATCTTCCTTTCTACTGGCTATTGCTTCTACGCGCAGAGTATCTGTGATTGCTGCCTTGCAAAGCGTCACTCCTTATCTGGCCTTTCATGCGGATAAGGCTGTTCTACAAACCAAGTTAGGTTTTCTTCCTAAGGTTGTGTCAATTCGCATAATCAATCAAGAGATTGTGGTTCCTTTCTTATGTCCTAATCCTTCTTCGTCGAAATAACGTTTAACATATTTCTGGATGTGGTTTGTGCTTTGAAGTTCTATCTTCGGGCCACGAAGGAATTTAAACAAACCTCTTTCTCTGTTTGTTCTCTTTTCCGGGACGCGTAGGGGTCAGAGGGCCTCTTCGACTTCCTTATCTTTTTGTATGAGGTTTAGCATAGAAACAGCGGGACATAAGCCTCCTCTGAGGACTACGGCTCATTCTACGAGAGCAGTGGTTTCCTCTTGGGCCTTCAAAAATGAGGCCTCTATGGATCAAATTTGTAAGGCTGCTACCTGGTTCTCCTTACATACTTTTTTCAAAGTTTTACAAGTTTGATGTTTTTGCTTCTGCTGAAGCAGCCTTCGGGAGAGAGGTTTTGCAGGATGTGGTGCCCTCAGATTAGGGTCCGCCTCTCTTTTTTCCCTCCCGTTAGCATTCTGTGTACTCTAGAGCTTGGGTATATGTTTCCCACAAGTAAGGAATGCAGCTGTGGACTCTTCCCATATTACGATGGAAAACATAAATTATGCTTACCTGATAATTTAATTTCCATCTGTATGGGAAGAGTCCACAGTTCCCGTCCGTGTTCTCCGATGGGCGACCCTAAATTTGAAATTTTTTCTTCTGGCACCTTTTTCACCCTGATATTTCTCCTACTGTTCCTTGTTCCCTCGGCAGAATGACTGGGGTTTTGAGGAAGTGGCAGAGGTATTTAAGCCTTTGGCTGGGGTGTCTTTGCCTTCTCCTGGTGGCCAGGTTCATTATTTCCCACAAGTAAGGAATGCAGCTGTGGACTCTTCCCATACAGATGGAAATGAAATTATCAGGTAAGCATAATTTATGTTCTTCCCGTTTTTAACTTTGTTGTCTCTTATCTTCCTGGGACCAAAAACAAGAAGGCTGACGCCCTTTCCTGTCAGTTTCCTCACTCAAGTGATTCCTCTGAAGCTCCTGTTGAACACATCATACCTCCCTCCTGTGTGTTTGCTCAACTGAATACCACCGTTCTTCAAAGACTGCAACGTGCCCAGTCCAGTAAACCTCCTGGGGCTCCCGTGGCTTCCGATATCTTTTTTTTTTTGTACCACTGAACCTACGCACTCCTGTGCTATCCTGGGCTCATGATAGTAAACTCTCAGGACATCCTGGTTTGACTACGACTTATAAACGTCTTTCCCAACATGTATGGTGGCCTACTATGAAGTCTGACGCTCAGGATTATGTGAAAGCCTGCACGACTTGTGCTTGCTCCAACCATTGTCCATTCCCAAACAACCATGGACACACATAACAATGGACAATGGTTGATTGGAACCACGGTTTCCTTGTGTTCTGGCTACCATCCTCAGACCAATGGATTGAGTAAACCAGGATCTCAAGGCCTACCTTAGAGCCTTTGTCAATTCTCTCCATACCAACTGGTCTGAGTTGTTACCCCTAGCTGAGCTGGCAAGAAACACTCATTGGCACTCCTCTGTACGATGTTCTTCATTTCAAGCTACAGCAGGATATCAACCTTGTGTCTTCCTCCTTTCTGCTCAGTCCACTGGGGTTCCTGCTGCTGACCGACCCATTACTGAACTCACCACTCATCGGCAACGTATTCGCCCTCAGCTATGTTCAGCTGTCTCTAGGTACAAGAAGTTTGCTGATTATCATAGAGCTTCTGTACGTGCCATTTCGGTATGTGAATGTGTTTGGGTCTCTACTTGACATATTAGTCTGTGTCAACCCTGTCACAAATTAGGGCGTAGGTTTATCGGTCCTTACAGAGTCCTGAAAAGACTGTTGCCTACAAAGTGGCTTTGCCCAAAAACCTGCGCATACATCCAGTCTTCCACATCTCTCTACTCAAGCCTTACATCAAGAATAGATATAACCAACTTAGTACTCCTCCTCCTCCGCTCCTGGTCCATGGCGACCCTGAATATGAGGTTGCTAAGATCCTGGACTCCAGATACAGGTGCGGACAACTGCAATATCTGGTATATTGGAAGGGTTATTCTGTGGCGGATCGCTCCTGGGTTCCTCCCCGTGTCTTGCATGCTCCATCTTTGGTTGCCAGATTACATGCTGCTCATCCTTTGAAGCCGACTTTGGTCCCTGGAGGGAAACCTTGGGGGGGGGGGCTATGTCACGCCGCACCGCTCTAGCCATTGCTAGGGGTGCGGCGCCTGTTTCCCTGCTCATTGTCAAGGGCTGTGTCGGCTCCTGTTGCGTGCAGTGGTGACGTCATCGCTGCACGCTCCTCGCACTGTGAAGCCATTGCTGCACGCTCCTCGCACTGTGAAGCTGGTCAGGATCTCCTGTGGCGCGAATCCTGTGCCTATGTAAGTTGCTCACTTTCTATCTATCACTACCCAAGTATAGGTGTTACTCTGTGTGCTCCTGGGTGTCTTAGTTATTGTATACTGGATTACCTCATTGTAGCAAAAGACCAAGCAGGACTACCTCATTGTTAACCTACTCTGCCTGCTTAACCCCTAAAGTACTGGATTGCCTCATTGTTAACCGACTTCCTGTCTCACTACTCTGCTGGCTTAACCCCTAATATACTGGATTGACTTACCATTGCCAAACCCTGCCTGCCTGACCATTCTAGAGGTTTACCCTTGAACCACCTTCCTCTGATTCCCTGCTTGCTGTCATCAAAGACTATGCTGCCTATAGTGAGTACTGCTACCTCATCTTGCAAACTTTCTCTGCTCTGATATCCCCAATCATTCCGGCTGAATGCCGAGATAAGAAGACTACTGGCCAAAATCAGTCTGATAGTGGACTATCCCACGAGCATTACAAGAGCAGTCGATAAATAGCCCAAATGTAACGTCAGGACTGATGCTATTGATGTTGTGTGAATTCAACAATGATTACCCAAAACTAACGTCTATTAGGGAATCGTGTGAGAGACGTCCAGAATCTCCTGGCTTGTGAATGTTTGAAATTCAGCTTAATCCATTTTTTAATGCATATGGACAAGAAGATACATTTTGGGACACAGCCTCTAATTTATGGAATAAAAATGAATTAAGCTGAATGAGAATTGGATAGTGCGTCTCTCCTTTGTGTATCTACATGTTGTCAGTGGTCACAGAATGGCAGAATCCTATTCTATACTGGTGCTGAATACTATTGTAACTAGGGATGTACCGATACTAGTATCGGTATCGGTACCGATACCAAGTATTTGCATGAGTACTTATACTCGTGCAAATGCACCGATACTTAAACCGATACCTCCACTTCCTACCCATATGCTATCTTGTGGCGTTTTTTTTCAAACTGCATGTTCCCATTTCATTTTAAACTGGAGTGGAGACTAAACTAAAAATTGTTTACTACTGTTCTGACAATACAAATTGCTGTTATTTGTATTATTGTAGGAGAGATCACTGTACCTTGTTCAGACAAACCGATGAAGTACTGAGCAGTTTAAAAAACAGATTTCCAGCTCTGGCTAAGATGGCCCAAAAATATCTTTCTGCCCCATGCAGTAGTGTGGAAAGTGAAAGACTGTTCAACTTAGAGTCAAACCTCCATACAAATGTCAGATTGATGTTATATAACAGCCCTACAACCCAATTGCATCACCCCTTTAAATTTAATATTTTATTGTAATATTTTTTATTTATAAACATGTTCAATGAACTTTTTATTATTTCATTATGTCTTTTGAATTACAGTCCTTTATAATTATAAAGAAGGAATCTTAAATAATTAGTCTGTATTGTGCTTGGTAAACTGTCACATGACATAAAAAAAAAATATATCGGTAATTGGTATCGGCGAGTATTTGAAAACAAGTATCGGTACTTGTACTCAGTCATAAAAAAATGGTATAGGTGCAACCCTAATTGTAACCTATAAATTTAGCAAGCTAATATAATTATAATTGTGTTAAATTAAAGGGATACTAAACCCAGATTCAGATAGAGGATGCAATTTTAAGCAGATTTCTAAAAGCAACTTTCAATATAAAACTGAAATCTTAGAACATGAAGAAATGTCTTATGAGTTAAAGTAGTATTTAAAATGTTAAAAAGTAAAGATTTTGTTTTTTAGTTTAGTTTATTTTTTTATTACGTTTGTTAAGGACTTGTTTATTACGTTTTGTTTTCAAGACTTTAAAACATAGATTTATTTGCTTCTTATACACAAACTAAGGGCTGAGAATTCCATCTCCAGATAAACCAGGAAAGCAGTTATAAATAATCTCCGTTCCTGATATCTACGTATTATTCTTTTATTTTTTTTAACATTTTATTTTTAATACATTTTATGTTTTTTTACTGCAGATCAAAATTAAGTTTTTTTTTAGTTTTATGCTTTTTCTTTTTTTGTGCATTACAATGTAATCGGTCTTTTGTTTAGGACCAAGAACAAGATTGCCGAGCTTTCTTACACAATATCTTTGGAGGACTATGGTTTAGTGAAAATTCGGGACGTTGTGGTTTCAGAATCAACTCAGGTATAGAACTGAATAACAACCCATCAGTAGTGCTTTGTTTATCAAATGTTGTTGTTTAAATCTGCCACAAAAATTGCCTTTTGTCTCCAGAGTTCAGAGCCTCCAAAAATGTCTCCTCCAGTTCAGCCTACACAAATTACAGAATCCCCTCCCAAACCACGAGAAACTCTTGAATACAAAGCTGCGCTTGAGCTGGAAATGTGGAAAGAAGTTCAGGAGGATCTTTTTGTAAACCAGGTATGTAGTCTGCATCACACTATCTTTTGTGTTTTATAAAAACAGACACCTTTAACTTGTGAAGCAGCCCAAGATGATGTAAGAGCAAACGACTGAATGTAAGAGATAATCCTGAAGATGAAGGTTAAAGAAAAAAAGAAATTTTTATCAACATTCCAATTCACTTCTTTTATCTAAATGTGCACATTTTTTTAATATGAACACTTTCCACGGTGCCAGCTCCTACATGTGCAAAGATACACAGTATAGGTATATGAATTTTGTGATTGGCTGATAGTGGTCAGTGATGCAGGGGGAAAAAAACCTGAAATTAGTCAGTAAAAAAAAATCTATTTCTTTGAAATTCACACTAAGGGCTTGATTTATCAAGCCCTTCTCCACCCTTTGACTGCAGTTTCGCCCAAGCGAGCCTGTAGTCAGGTTTTGTTAAGCAGGAGTCATCAGACCACTGCTTTCCTGCCCTGTTCTTTGCCTCTTAGGTGGAGAATGTCAATCTCTCCGGTCTCATCTGACCTGGGAGATTGACAGCTCGTTCCCGCGAGTGATTGGCTGTGCGCGGGCAGGGTTGCACGCAAGTGCACAGGGGAACTTGTGTGCAATGGCAAATGCGGGAAGCATATTGCTGCCCGCCAGAGGAGAAGTCGGGCGGATATATCCGCCTCTGTCTGCCCTTGGATGATAATTAGAGCCCTAGGTGCCTTTGCATTGTCTTATTATGCATTTGCTGATTATGTCATTTCTACTGTATTTAATGGTACGTTAAAGGGGCATTCAATGTTAAAAGAAGTACAGAACATTTTTAAATAATTTACATATCCTGTTTTTCCTGTAATTTACCTTACAGCTTAAGGCTTTTTGTATTTACCCTAGAAAGTCTGGAGAGCATCCTTCCCACACTGTAGTATGTAGCAGTTTGTGTTTCTGTTTATAAGGCAATGCTACATAGTGCGTAGATCAGTAAATTAGGGGTTTGTAACGTTGTCATAAAACACTATTGCTTGCCCTTTGTGCTGATCATTTTTTGCTGTAAAAAAACATTGTTTATGAATCTGTGGGAAACTAGATTTTTATTTTTGCCTTTAAATGTATTTCTCTGAATTCAAACATGAGCACTGGAACAATACAGCCTTTGGTGAATAACATTACTCCTTATCCTACATAGATTCATCATGTTAATTTTGCAAAAACTCTGCAATTTACTTTTGTTATTTATTTTGTCCCCTTTTCCTGTAATTCCATTCTGAAATAATTAGCTTTTCAGTTCCTTTTAGAGATGGAAGTGCAGAACACTGTTATAGACATAGGCTGCACACTCTACTTATTTATACCTGTCACTAACTGGCCACAGCAGAGAAGGTAACCTAAGTTACAACATGGCAGCTCCCTTTGTTTTATAGACACTGAAATGTTTACCTTATTTTATCAATATTTAAACTAAAGCTATTGAAACTTTAAAAAAAATACATCTACATGTTATTCTCAGGCTTAACTTTCCTTCATTCTATCTAGCATGTATTTAATGTTTAATATACCTTTTAAAGTTGTTATAAAATTGTGTATGTGATCAGTTTTTTACTTTATAGTTACTGGGAAATATGTCGCCCAGAATAAATGAATACCCAAACAAGTAAGAAATTGAAATTAAATCAGGCTTTTCCTTTATTTAATATTGAGTGAACTTTTGCCCCCTGCACAGAAAACAGTTTATGCATCTAAATGTATGTAGTGTGTGTATTGCAATAAGTAAATGGAACCCTCATCTTTTTTATTGCCTTATAGCTAAAAAAGAAAGAACTGGCCCACATGCAAGCTCTGGCAGAGGAATGGAAACGAAGGGACAGAGAAAGAGAAGCATTAGTGAAGAAGAAGGTAAAACTTAAAACATTATTATCAGTGCAGACTTTTATTTTTCATTATTAGCCATTGACGTTTAATAAGATAACATGCCATGTGATTGGGTTGTAAGCATTTCTTATGCTGAATCTTTAACCTTTCAAGGGACATGAAAACCATTTTCTTTCATGTAATTAGCAAGAGTCCATGAGCTAGTGACGTATGGGATATACATTCCTACCAGGAGGGGCAAAGTTTCCCAAACCTTAAAATGCCTATAAATACACCCCTCACCACACCCACAAATCAGTTTTACAAACTTTGCCTCCTATGGAGGTGGTGAAGTAAGTTTGTGCTAGATTCTACGTTGATATGCGCTCCGCAACAGGTTGGAGCCCGGTTTTCCTCTCAGCGTGCAGTGAATGTCAGAGGGATGTGAGGAGAGTATTGCCTATTTGAATTCAATGATCTCCTTCTACGGGGTCTATTTCATAGGTTCTCTGTTATCGGTCGTAGAGATTCATCTCTTACCTCCCTTTTCAGATCGACGATATACTCTTATATACCATTACCTCTACTGATTCTCGTTTCAGTACTGGTTTGGCTTTCTACTACATGTAGATGAGTGTCCTGGGGTAAGTAAGTCTTATTTTCTGTGACACTCTAAGCTATGGTTGGGCACTTTTATATAAAAGTTCTAAATATATGTATTCAAACATTTATTTGCCTTAACTCAGGATGTTCAACGTTCCTTATTTCAGACAGTCAGTTTCATATTTGGGATAATGCATATGAATAAATCATTTTTTCTTACCTTAAATTTGACTTTTTTCCCTGTGGGCTGTTAGGCTCGCGGGGGCTGAAAATGCTTCATTTTATTGCGTCATTGTTGGCACGGACTATTTTGGCGCAAAAAACTTTTTTCCGTTTACGGCGTCATACGTGTCGCCGGAAGTTGCGTCATTTTTGACGGTTTTTTGCGCCAAAAGTGTCGGCTTTCTGGATGTAGCGTCATTTTTGGCGCTAAAAGCATTTAGGCGCCAAATAATGTGGGCGTCCTTTTTTGGCGCTAAAAAATTTGGGCGTCACTATTGTCTCCACATTATTTAAGTCTCATTATTTATTGCTTCTGGTTGCCAGAAGCTTGTTCACTGGCATTTTTTTCCCATTCCTGAAACTGTCATTTAAGGAATTTGATCAATTTTGCTTTATATGTTGTTTTTTCTATTACATATTGCAAGATGTCCCAGATTGACACTGAGTCAGAAGATACTTCTGGAAAATCGCTGCCTGGTGCTGGATCTACCAAAGTTAAGTGTATCTGCTGTAAACTTGTGTTATCTGTTCCTCCAGCTGTTGTTTGTACTGAATGTCATGACAAACTTGTTAATGCAGATAATATTTCCTTTAGTAATGTTCCATTACCTGTTGCTGTTCCGTCAACATCTAATACTCAGAGTGTTCCTGTTAACATAAGAGATTTTGTTTCTAAATCCATTAAGAAGGCTATGTCTGTTATTCCTCCTTCTAGTAAACGTAAAAAGTCTTTTAAAACTTCTCATTTTTCAGATGAATTTTTAAATGAACATCATCATTCTGATTCTGATAATGGTTCTTCTGGTTCAGAGGATTCTGTCTCAGAGGTTGATGCTGATAAATCTTCATATTTATTTAAAATGGAATTTATTCGTTCTTTACTTAAAGAAGTCTTAATTGCATTAGAAATAGAGGATTCTGGTCCTCTTGATACTAAATCTAAACGTTTAAATAAGGTTTTTAAATCTCCTGTAGTTATTCCAGAAGTTTTTCCTGTCCCTGATGCTATTTCTGAAGTAATTTCCAGGGAATGGAATAATTTGGGTAATTCATTTACTCCTTCTAAACGTTTTAAGCAATTATATCCTGTGCCATCTGACAGATTAGAGTTTTGGGACAAAATCCCTAAGGTTGATGGGGCTGTCTCTACTCTTGCTAAGCGTACTACTATTCCTACGGCAGATAGTACTTCTTTTAAGGATTCTTTAGATAGGAAAATTGAATCCTTTCTAAGAAAAGCTTACTTATGTTCAGGTAATCTTCTTAGACCTGCTATATCTTTAGCGGATGTTGCTGCAGCTTCAACTTTTTGGTTAGAAGCTTTAGCGCAACAAGTAACAGATCATAATTCTCATAGCATTATTAATCTTCTTCAACATGCTAATAATTTTATTTGTGATGGTACATGGTCTAAAAAATAAAACTTACCAGGATAGGCTCAATGACCTAAATATGTATAGCTTAGAGGAGAGAAGGGAAAGAGGTGATATGATAGCAACTTTCAAGTACATTAAAGGGTTTAGTAAAACTGAGGCTGTGGGTATTTTACATAAAATGGAAAATTCAAGAACAAGGGGTCATGAGCTCAAGCTAAAGGGTAGTAGATTCAGGAGTAATTTGAGGAAGCACTTCTTTACAGAAAGAGTGATTGATTTATGGAATAAACTTCCTCAAGAGGTAGTAGCAACAAACACTGTGGGGGACTTTAAAAATGCATGGGACAAGCATAGGGCTATCCTACGAACTAGATAAGTTTATACTGTTAGGTAAGGTGGGGCAGACTTGCTGGGCCTATGGCTCTTATCTGCCGTCAATATCTATGTTTCTATGTTTCTATATCTATCTATGCCATCTTTGATATCATTAGAGTTGATGTCAGGTATATGTCTCTAGCTATTTTAGCTAGAAGAGCTTTATGGCTTAAAACTTGGAATGCTGATATGTCTTCTAAGTCAACTTTGCTTTCCCTTTCTTTCCAGGGTAATAAATTATTTGGTTCTCAGTTGGATTCTATTATCTCAACTGTTACTGGAGGGAAAGGAACTTTTTTACCACAGGATAAAAAATCTAAAGGTAAATTTAGGTCTAATAATCGTTTTCGTTCCTTTCGTCACAATAAGGAACAAAAGCCTGATCCTTCATCCACAGGAGCGGTATCAGTTTGGAAACCATCTCCAGTCTGGAATAAATCCAAGCCTTTTAGAAAACCAAAGCCAGCTCCCAAGTCCACATGAAGGTGCGGCCCTCATTCCAGCCCAGCTGGTAGGGGGCAGATTACGTTTTTTCAAAGAAATTTGGATCAATTCAATTCACAATCTTTGGATTCAGAACATTGTTTCAGAAGGGTACAGAATTGGCTTCAAGATAAGGCCTCCTGCAAAGAGATTTTTTCTTTCCCGTGTCCCAGTAACCCAGCGAAGGCTCGAGCATTTCTGAAATGTGTTTCAGATCTAGAGTTGGCTGGAGTAATTATGCCAGTTCCAGTTCTGGAACAGGGGCTGGGGTTTTATTCAAATCTCTTCATTGTACCAAAGAAGGAGAATTCCTTCAGACCAGTTCTGGATCTAAAAATATTGAATCGTTATGTAAGGATACCAACATTCAAAATGGTAACTGTAAGGACTATCCTGCCTTTTGTTCAGCAAGGGCATTATATGTCCACAATAGATTTACAGGATGCATATCTGCATATTCCGATTCATCAGTTTCTGAGATTCTCTTTCCTAGACAAGCATTACCAGTTTGTGGCTCTGCCGTTTGGCCTAGCAACAGCTCCAAGAATTTTTACAAAGGTTCTCGGTGCCCTTCTGTCTGTCATCAGAGAACAGGGTATTGTGGTATTTCCTTATTTGGACGATATCTTGGTACTTGCTCAGTCTTCACATTTAGCAGAATCTCATACGAATCGACTTGTGTTGTTTCTTCAAAGTCATGGTTGGAGGATCAATTTACCGAAAAGTTCATTGATTCCTCAGACAAAAGTAACCTTTTTAGGTTTCCAGATAGATTCAGTGTCCATGACTCTGTCTCTAACAGACAAGAGACGTCTAAAATTGATCTCAGCTTGTCGAAACCTTCAGTCACAATCATTCCCTTCGGTAGCCTTATGCATTTAAATTCTAGGTCTTATGACTGCTGCATCGGACGCGATCCCCTTTGCTCGTTTTCACATGCGACCTCTTCAGCTCTGTATGCTGAACCAGTGGTGCAGGGATTACACAAAGATATCTCAATTAATATCTTTAAAACAGATTGTACGACACTCTCTGACGTGGTGGTCAGATCACCATCGTTTAGTTCAGGGGGCTTCTTTTGTTCTTCCGACCTGGACTGTAATTTCAACAGATGCAAGTCTGACAGGTTGGGGAGCTGTTTGGGGGTCTCTGACAGCACAAGGGGTTTGGGAATCTCAGGAGGTGAGATTACCGATCAATATTTTGGAACTCTGTGCAATTTTCAGAGCTCTTCAGTCATGGCCTCTTCTAAAGAGAGAATCGTTCATTTGTTTTCAGACAGACAATGTCACAACTGTGGCATACATCAATCATCAAGGAGGGACTCACAGTCCTCTGGCTATGAAAGAAGTATCTGAATACTGGTATGGGCGGAATCCAGCTCCTGTCTAATTTCTGCGGTTCATATCCCAGGTATAGACAATTGGGAAGCGGATTATCTCAGTCGCCAAACGTTACATCCGGGCGAATGGTCTCTTCACCCAGAGGTATTTCTTCAGATTGTTCAAATGTGGGGACTTCCAGAAATAGATCTGATGGCTTCTCATCTAAACAAGAAACTTCCCAGGTATCTGTCCAGATCAAGGGATCCTCAGGCGGAAGCAGTGGATGCATTGTCACTTCCTTGGAAGTATCATCCTGCCTATATCTTTCCGCCTCTAGTTCTTCTTCCAAAAGTAATCTCCAAGATTCTGAAGGAATGCTCGTTTGTTCTGCTGGTGGCTCCAGCATGGCCTCACAGGTTTTGGTATGCGGATCTTGTCCGGATGGCCTCTTGCCAACCATGGACTCTTCCGTTAAGACCAGACCTTCTGTCACAAGGTCCTTTTTTCCATCAGGATCTCAAATCCTTAAATTTAAAGGTATGGAGATTGAACGCTTGATTCTTAGTCAAAGAGGTTTCTCTGACTCTGTGATTAGTACTATGTTACAGGCTCGTAAATCTGTATCTAGAAAGATATATTATCGAGTTTGGAAGACTTATATTTCTTGGTGTCTTTCTCATCATTTTTCCTGGCATTCTTTTAGAATTCCGAGGATTCTACAGTTTCTTCAGGATGGTTTGGATAAAGGTTTGTCTGCAAGTTCCTTGAAAGGACAAATCTCTGCTCTTTCTGTTCTTTTTCACAGAAAGATTGCTAATCTTCCTGATACTCATTGTTTTGTACAAGCTTTGGTTCGTATAAAGCCTGTTATTAAGTCAATTTCTCCTCCTTGGTGTTGATTCTGGGGTCTCTTCAAGCTCCTCCGTTTGAACCTATGCATTCACTGGACATTAAATTACTTTCTTGGAAAGTTTTGTTTCTTTTGGCCATCTCTTCTGCTAGAAGAGTTTCTGAATTATCTGCTCTTTCTTGTGAGTCTCCTTTTCTGATTTTTCATCAGGATAAGGCAGTGTTGCGAACTTCTTTTCAATTTTTACCTAAGGTTGTGAATTCTAACAACATTAGTAGAGAAATTGTGGTTCCTTCATTGTGTCCTAATCCTAAGAATTCTAAGGAGAAATCATTGCATTCTTTGGATGTAGTTAGAGCTTTGAAATATTATGTTGAAGCTGCTAAGAATTTCCGAAAGACTTCTAGTCTATTTGTTATCTTTTCCGGTTCTAGGAAAGGTCAGAAGGCCTCTGCCATTTCTTTGGCATCTTGGTTGAAATCTTTAATTCACCATGCTTATGTCGAGTCGGGTAAAACTCCGCCTCAAAGGATTACAGCTCATTCTACTAGGTCAGTTTCTACTTCCTGGGCGTTTAGGAATGAAGCTTCGGTTGATCAGATTTGCAAAGCAGCAACTTGGTCTTCTTTGCATACTTTTACTAAATTCTACCATTTTGATGTGTTTTCTTCTTCTGAAGCAGTTTTTGGTAGAAAAGTACTTCAGGCAGCTGTTTCAGTTTGATTCTTCTGCTTATAATTTCAGTTTTTTTCATTATAAGATTTAAACTTTATTTTGGGTGTGGATTTTTTTCAGCGGAATTGGCTGTCTTTATTTTATCCCTCCCTCTCTAGTGACTCTTGCGTGAAAGATCCACATCTTGGGTAGTCATTATCCCATACGTCACTAGCTCATGGACTCTTGCTAATTACATGAAAGAAAACATAATTTATGTAAGAACTTACCTGATAAATTCATTTCTTTCATATTAGCAAGAGTCCATGAGGCCCACCCTTTTTGTGGTGGTTATAATTTTTTTGTATAAAGCACAATTATTCCAATTCCTTATTTTTTATGCTTTCACACTTTTTTCTTATCACCCCACTTCTTGGCTATTCGTTAAACTGATTTGTGGGTGTGGTGAGGGGTGTATTTATAGGCATTTTGAGGTTTGGGAAACTTTGCCCCTCCTGGTAGGAATGTATATCCCATACGTCACTAGCTCATGGACTCTTGCTAATATGAAAGAAATGAATTTATCAGGTAAGTTCTTACATAAATTATGTTTTTCTTGAGTCAGATAAAGCATAACATTTAAAACAACATTGTAATGTATTTTTTCTTATGAATTTTGCTCAATTTATTTGGTTTCCTTTATCCACTACTGGGAGCTAACTGAATACATCATTAAACCAATAACAAGAGGTATGTTTGTGCAGCCACCAATCTGCAGCTAGCTCCCAGTTCATGGGCCTACCTAGGTATGCTTTGCAACAAAAGATACCAATACAACAAAGCAAATTATGTAGTAGAAGTAAATTGGAAAGTTGTTTGAAATTGTATGCTTTGTCTGAGTGATAATTCATATATTATTTATACCCACCTACTGGTGATTACAAATTTCTACAGGTTGTGCATTGTAACTTTGTTTGTTTAAGATGGTCACCATGTTCATGGTTTATCCCTTTTTCTTTTTAAGTATAGGTGTATAGACTGGGCATTGTTATCAATATAATGTCCAATTATCCTATCTTACATTCTTGTATGTTTTAGGGATTATTTCCATCTTCATGGTTTATCCCTATCTTTCTACAGTATGGTTTAATTAGACTATGTTTTAAACACTAGGTCTACTTATATTATCCTTCTTTTCTACAGTAGAATATATGATTACTATGTTATAAGCACTAGAAATGCTTATCTTATCTTGTGTCTGCTGTGCATATTTAAGACATAAGTAGGGGAATATTAATATCTACATGATTTATTTTCCTCCCACCATGGAAATATCTTCTGGATATTGTTATAAGTCTTTTGTTGGCTTATCTTTCCTGATGAATATATTGCATATGTCTTAGGGATTATCCCTGTTTGTGTTTTATTTATTTTTATTTTTTTCTGCGGTAGAAAAATATATACGGGAGATTGTTATTGATATGACCACTAGTGATTCAGTGGGTAAGTCTCCAATCTACCAGCTGAATTCCTGTTTTAACCCTAGTTGTCCTTTCAGCTGTATATTCTGCAACGCTATGGTATTTAGGGGAAGTCTGCGTAAAGCAGGCTATAGTATATAAGTGAGTCATTATGACTATCTCATTTATAGTATGGGTTTAGGGGTTATCAACATGTTTTGATTTATCTCTATCCTGATTCATTATGATTCAGTATAGGTATATAATGTTATTGTTATAAGCATCATAATTGCTTAATTTGCTTGATAAATTTTAAATATATGCTCTATGGATTTGTAACCTTTTTTTTGTCCCTTTTCCTACCATAGATGGTTAGAGGTTATAAGCCTTACCCGTATTATCTTTATATATTCTTCTGTTCTCTGTTTAATTGTGCCATTCTCTGTTTTGACTTTTGGACAAACACTTCCGATTTGTAGCACTAAATTTTGGACTTAGCCTCTACTCCTCAAATCTTACGGGGGATTCGATGGGACTCTTCTGGCACTAGCCAGATGTTAAGGAATTACGGTGGCATCTGTCCTGGACTATATCTTGGTTCAGGTGCCTTCATTACTTTTGGGAAATAAAAACCTGGCCATCAGGAGGAGGCAAAGACACTCCAGCCAAAGGCTTAAATACTCCTCCCACTTCCCTCATCCCCCAGTCATTCTTTGCCTTTTGTCCCATGAGGTTGGCAGAGAAGTGTCAGAAGTTTTTTTTATTATTTTATTTTTTCTATATTTGTTTCTTATGGAGGGTGCTACTCTTTGACAAGAAACGGGATTTTTAAGTAGTCCTTTCAGTCTCTCGTGTGAAGGCTTGGGCGATAGTGAGAGTCCGGAGATGCAGTGGGAGCTTCCCCAGCGACACCATCCCGACTCATGTTCACAGCTCCCTTTCAGCACTTGGCGTTGTCTAACTTCGCTTCGCTACCTGCTGTCCTCTCTCAAGTCCATGGCGGAGGCGATGCTACTATTCGTCACACTTGAAGGGCCATGTTCCTGTTACACAGCGTGTGGATTCCGGTAAGATCATTTCATTTACCTTCTCTGATTGCACTGTAATGCATTTGTTAGGTAAAATTTGGGGTCTCAATGGGACTCCTATAGTATCTTGGAATCAAGGGTTAACTTGCTTATGTGTAGTGTTTTTTCTGGCTCTTGGCTTGGAACATATAGGCTTTCAAAGTGACGCAACCCTACGGTTGAGTGCGCTTTTGTTTTTTGGACTGTACGGTTCACCTGGTGACCGGGCGTTTTACGTTCATGTCTCCCATTTCCACATTCCTGTCTGTGTGGCGTCTGAGTAATAGTCTGCTGCGGTTTATTTATCAGAAGATGGTGAGTGCCCCAGTTATTGGGGTTGTTTGGTGCCGTTTTATTTTGGTTTTATAGTCCACTTAAAAGTATCCAACTATGGAGGATACTGATGTTGAATCGGGTCTACTTTCTGGGTCAGACTCCTCGTCCTGTGATGAGTGTGAATTGGACAACGGAGAGGTGGGTTTTCTGAGCAGGCAGACTTTTCATTCAGGGGAATGGGCTCTCCACCCAGAGGTTTTCAAATGATAATTGTCAGATGGGGGGTTCCGCAGTTGGAAATGATGGCGTCACGTCTAAACGCCAAGCTTCCAAAGTACGGTTCAAGATCAAGAGAGCCACAGACCGCTCTGACGCTCTAGCGGTGCCTTGGAACTTAAGTCTGGCGTACCTGTCTTACCCCAAAAAGCCCCCCCCCCCCCGTTTGCTCTCCTTCTTCGAGTCATTGCTCGTATCAAGCAGGATAGGGCATCTGTAATTCTAATAGCTCCTGCATGACCTCGCAGGATCTGGTGAAGATGTCTTCTCTCTCACCTTGGAGGTTACCTCTGAGGAAATACCTTCTTCAGGGTCCATTCCTCCATCCAATCCTGGATTCTCTGAAGCGGACTGATTGGAGATTGAACGCCTAGTCCTGTCTAGACGTGTTTTTTCTGAAGTAGTCATTGATACTATGCTTCAGGCTCGTAAACCTGTTACTCGCAGGATTTACCATAAGGCATGGCGTAAATACCTTTTTTGGTGTGAATCTAAGGTTTTCTCTTGGAACTGGGTGAGAATTCCCTGCATTTTATCTCCTCTTCAGGATGGCCTGGAGAAAGGTTTGTCAGTCTGTACTCTGAAGGGTCAGATTTCTGCTCTATCCTTTTGCACAAACATCTGGCAGATTTTCCAGATATTCAGCTTTTGTTCAGGCCCTGATCAGAATAAGGCCTGTGTTTAAACCTGTTGCTCCTCCTTGGAGTCTTAACCTAGTTCTTAAAGTTTTGCAGCTGGCTCCGTTTGAGCCGATGCATGTTGTGTATATATAAAGTTGTTATTTTGAAAGGTTCTGTTTCTCCTTGCTATTTCTTCTGCTCGCAGACTTTCTGAGCTTTCAGCTCTGCATTGTGATTCTCCGTTTTCCCCCTTATTTTTTCATTCAGATAAGGTGGTCCTTCATACTAAATTGGGGTTTCTCCCTAAAGTGGTGTCCTTTTTGTCCTAATCCTTCTTCTCATAAGGAACGTCTTTTGCATAACTTGGATGTGCGAGCTCTTAAATTTTACCTACAAGCTACTAAAGATTTTCGGCAATCTTCTGCCCTGTTTGTTGTTTTCTCTGGAAAGCGTAAGGGTAAGAAGGCCTCTTCTACTTCTTACCCTCTGGTTAATAAGCATGATTCGTTTTGCTTATGAGACTGCTGGACAGCAGCCTCCTGAGATAATTGCGGCTCATTCCACTAGGGCTGTCTCCTCATCTTGGGCTTTCAAAAATGAAGCTTCTGTGGAACAGATTTGCAAGGGTGCAACTTGCTCCTCTCTGCATACTTTTTTCCAAATTTTACAATTTTAATACTTTTGCCTCGACTGAGGCCTCTTTTGGGAGAAAAGTTCTTCAAGCGCTGGTGCCTTCTGTTTAGGTCTGCCTGTTTTGTTCTCCCTCCCTATTCATTCCGTGTCCTCTAGCTTGGGTATTGGTTCCCACTAGGGCTACACGATTAATCGCATATGCGATTTTAAACCACGATTAATCGATGCGAGAGTCCTCAGAAGTGGCTGTAATGCATTGATTTGTATGTGATTTCTTGCAAACCAGCTCCATCTAGTGGTTGCTTTTAGCACACATTTGTAAAATGGCTGTTATACTTTCACTTTCTGATCTCAGAGTAGCAGCCGGCCAGCCGATTAATCTAGAAGTCTAAAAGCAGAGCCCATGCAGGAATGAAGAGGAGGGAAAGCAACTTACTTATATTTCCCCCTAGGGACGTCTGCAGTCTGTAATCATTATGGAACCTCCCACACAATCTCCTGCTCTCTGAGAAACGGCTCTAATACATGCAGATGCAGTTAACCCCACGGCTATATATATATATATATATATATATATATATATATATATATATATATATATATATATATATATATATATATATATATATATATATATATATATATATATATATATACACACACATACATACATACATACATACTAAACAAATTCCAGTTCAGCCCTCCAGATCGACAGCAGCCTGGGTGCAAATATACAATTGCATACACAAACTAGAGATGCACTCACAGGTCTTTTTCACACAGAAAATTTAATGGAACGTTTTCGGGGTTCACAACCCCTTCATCCGCATACAACAGTTCAACAAATAAGCTCTTTTATAGTGTATGTTACAAACAAAAAAATAATAATGCACAAACCTAGTGTTCTCCAAAAGTGCGCCAAATGTTTTCGAGTTTGGAACGCAAATTGCGTTCCACAGTAAATGCAGAAACCGGAAGTTCAACTACATCACTTCCGGTTTTCGTCTGTGATAGTGAAAATTGCAATGAACATTAACACAAGCGTGTCAAATGCTATATGAGCATAAAAACATAAAGTGATATGTTAAATATAAGTGACAACATATAATCTCACTGATCATTTCTTATATGTTGTCACTTATATTTAACATATCACTTTATGTTTTTATGCTCATATAGCATTTGACACGCTTGTGTTAATGTTTATTTCAATTTTCACTATCACAGACGAAAACCGGAAGTGATGTAGTTGAACTTCCGGTTTCGGCATTTACTCGAAAACATTTGGCGCACTTTTGGAGAACACTAGGTTTGTGTATTATTTTTTTGTTTGTAACATACACTATAAAAGAGCTTATTTGTTGCACTGTTGTATGCTGATGAAGGGGTTGTGAACCCCGAAAACGTTCCATTAAATTTTCTGTGTGACAAAGACCTGTGAGTGTATCTCTAGTTTATGTGTGTGTGTGTATGTGTGTATATATATATATATATATATATATATATATATATATATATATATATATATATATATATATATATATGTACAGGGAGTGCAGAATTATTAGGCAAGTTGTATTTTTGAGGATTAATTTTATTATTGAACAACAACCATGTTCTCAATTAACCCAAAAAACTCATTAATATCAAAGCTGAATAGTTTTGGAAGTAGTTTTTAGTTTGTTTTTAGTTATAGCTATTTTAGGGGGATATCTGTGTGTGCAGGTGACTATTACTGTGCATAATTATTAGGCAACTTAACAAAAAACAAATATATACCCATTTCAATTATTTATTTTTACCAGTGAAACCAATATAACATCTCAACATTCACAAATATACATTTCGGACATTCAAAAACAAAACAAAAACAAATCAGTGACCAATATAGCCACCTTTCTTTGCAAGGACACTCAAAAGCCTGCCATCCATGGATTCTGTCAGTGTTTTGATCTGTTCACCATCAACATTGCGTGCAGCAGCAACCACAGCCTCCCAGACACTGTTCAGAGAGGTGTACTGTTTTCCCTCCTTGTAAATCTCACATTTGATGATGGACCACAGGTTCTCAATGGGGTTCAGATCAGGTGAACAAGGAGGCCATGTCATTAGATTTTCTTCTTTTATACCCTTTCTTGCCAGCCACGCTGTGGAGTACTTGGACGCGTGTGATGAAGCATTGTCCTGCATGAAAATCATGTTTCTTTCATGTAATTAGCAAGAGTCCATGAGCTAGTGACGTATGGGATATACATTCCTACCAGGAGGGGCAAAGTTTCCCAAACCTCAAAATGCCTATAAATACACCCCTCACCACACCCACAATTCAGTTTTACAAACTTTGCCTCCTATGGAGGTGGTGAAGTAAGTTTGTGCTAGATTCTACGTTGATATGCGCTCCGCAGCAGGTTGGAGCCCGGTTTTCCTCTCAGCGTGCAGTGAATGTCAGAGGGATGTGAGGAGAGTATTGCCTATTTGAATGCAATGATCTCCTTCTACGGGGTCTATTTCATAGGTTCTCTGTTATCGGTCGTAGAGATTCATCTCTTACCTCCCTTTTCAGATCGACGATATACTCTTTTATATATATATATATATATATATATATATATATATATATATATATATATACCATTACCTCTGCTGATTTTCGTTTCAGTACTGGTTTGGCTTTCTACAACATGTAGATGAGTGTCCTGGGGTAAGTAAGTAAGCTTATTTTCTGTGACACTCTAAGCTATGGTTAGGCACTTTTTTTATAAAGTTCTAAATATATGTATTCAAACATTTATTTGCCTTGACTCAGGATGTTCAACATTCCTTATTTTCAGACAGTCAGTTTCATACTTGGGATAAATGCATTTGTTTCAATCATTTTTTCTTACCTTAAAAAATTTGACTTTTTCCCTGTGGGCTGTTAGGCTCGCGGGGGCAGAAAATGCTTCATTTTATTGCGTCATTCTTGGCGCGGACTTTTTTGTCGCAAATTTTTTTTTTTCTGTTTCCGGCGTCATACGTGTCGCCGGAAGTTGCGTCATTTTTTGACGTTTTTTTTGCGTCAAAAATGTCGGCGTTCCGGATGTGGCGTCATTTTTGGCGCCAAAAGCATTTTGGCGCTAAAAAATATGGGCGTCATTTTTGTCTCCACATTATTTAAGTCTCATTATTTATTGCTTCTGGTTGCTAGAAGCTTGTTCACTGGCATTTTTTCCCCATTCCTGAAACTGTCATTTAAAGAATTTGATCAATTTTGCTTTATATGTTGTTTTTTCTTTTACATATTGCAAGATGTTCCACGTTGCAACTGAGTCAGAAGATACTTCTGGAAAATCGCTGCCCAGTGCTGGAGCTACCAAGCTAAGTGTATCTGCTATAAACTTTTGGTATCTGTTTCTCCAGCTGTTGTTTGTATTGCATGTCATGTCAAACTTATTAATGCAGATACAATTTCCTTTAGTACTGTTACATTACCTGTTGCTGTTCCGTCAACATCTAATTTTCAGAGTGTTCCTGATAACATAAGAGATTTTATTTTTTAAATCCATTAAGAAGGCTATGTCTGTTATTTCTCCTTCTAGTATACATAAAAGTCTTTTAAAACTTCTCTTTTTTCAGATGAATTTTTAAATGAACATCATCATTCTGATACTGATAATGGTTCTTCTGGTTCAGAGGTTTCTGTCTCAGAGGTTGATGCTGATAAATCTTTGTATTTGTTCAAGATGGAATTTATTCGTTCTTTACTAAAGAAGTATTAATTGCATTAGAAATAGAGGATTCTGGTCCTCTTGATACTAAATCTAAACGTTTAAATAAGGTTTTTAAATCTCCTGTAGTTATTCCAGAAGTGTTTTCTCTCCCTGATGCTATTTCTGAAGTAATTTCCAGGGAATGGAATAATTTGGGTAATTCATTTACTAAACGTTTAAGCAATTATATCCTGTGCCATCTGACAGATTAGAGTTTTGGGACAAAATCTCTAAGGTTAAATGGGGCTGTCTCTACTCCTGCTAAACGTACTACTATTCCTATGGCAGATAGTACTTCATTTAAGGATCCTTTAGATAGGAAGATTGAATCCTTTCTAAGAAAAGCTTACTTATGTTCAGGTAATCTTCTTAGACCTGCTATATTTTTAGCGGATGTTGCTGCAGCTTCAACTTTTTGGTTAGAAGCTTTAGCGCAACAAGTAACAGATCATAATTTTATAGCATTATTATTATTCTATAACATGCTAATAATTTTATTTGTGATACCATCTTTTGATATCATTAGAGTTGATGTCGGGTATATGTCTCTAGCTATTTTAGCTAGAAAAGCTTTATGGCTTAAAACTTGGAATACTGATATGTCTTCTAAGTCAACTTTGCTTTCCCTTTCTTTCCAGGGTAATAAATTATTCGATTTTCAGTTGGATTCTATTATCTCAACTGTTACTGGAGGGAAGGGAACTTTTTTACCAAAGGATAAAAAAATCTAAGGTAAATTTAGGTCTAATAATCATTTTCGTTCCTTTCCTCACAACAAGGAACAAAAGCCTGATCCTTCATCCTCAGGAGCGGTGTCAGTTTGGAAACCATTTCCAGTTTGGAATATATCCAAGCCTTATAGAAACCTGTAGCCAGCTCCTAAATACCCATGAAGGTGCGGCCCTCATTCCAGCTCAGCTGGTATGGGGCAGTTTACGTTTTCTTTTAAGGTACAGAATTGGCTTCAAGTTAAGGCCTCCTGCAAAGAGATTTTTTTTCTTTCCCGTGTCCCAGTAAACACAGCAAAGACTCAGCATTTCTGAAATGTGTTTCAGATCTAGAGTTGGCTGGAGTAATTATGCCAGTTCCAGTTCTGGAACAGGGGCTGGGGTTTTATTCTATCTCTTCATTGTACCAAAGAAGGTCAATTCCTTCAGACCAGTTCCGGATCTATCTATATTGAATCGTTATGTAAGGATACCAACATTCAAGATGGTAACTGTAGGACTATCCTGCCTTTTGTTTAGCAAGGGCATTATATGTCTACAATAGATTTACAGGATGCATATCTGCATATTCCGATTCATCCAGATCACTTTTAGTTTCTGAGATTCTCTTTTTAGACAAGCATTACCAGTTTTGTGGCTCTACCGTTTGGCCTAGCGTCAGCTCCAAGAATTTTTTTTTCAAAGGTTCTCGGTGCCCTTCTGTCTGTAATCAGAGAACAGGGTTTTGGTATTTCCTTTTTTGGACGATATCTTGGTACTTGCTCAGTCTTCACATTTTCGCAGAATCTCATACGAATCGACTTGTGTTGTTTCTTCAAGATCATGGTTGGAGGATCAATTTACCAATCAGTTTATTGTTTCCTCAGACAAGGGTAACCTTTTTAGGTTTCCAGATAGATTCAGTGTCTATGACTCTGTCCTTGTCAGATAAGAGAAGTTTAACATTGATATCAGCTTGTCAAAACCTTCAGTCACAATCATTCCCTTTGGTAGCCTTATGCATGGGAAATTTTAGGTCTTAGGACTGCCGCATCGGATGCGATCTCCTTTGCTCGTTTTCACATGCGACCTCTTCAGCTCTGTATGCTGAACCAGTGGTGCAGGGATTACACAAAGATATCTCAATTAATATCTTTAAACCGATTATACGACACTCTCTGACATGGTGGACAGTTCACCATCGTTTAGTTCAGGGGGCTTCTTTGTTCTTCCGACCTGGACTATAATCTCAACAGATGCAAGTCTTACAGGTTGGGGAGCTGTGTGGGGGTCTCTGACGGCACAAGGGGTTTGGGAATCTCAGGAGGTGAGATTACCGATCAATATTTTTGAACTCCGTGCAATTTTCAGAGCTCTTCAGTCTTGGCCTCTTCTGAAGAGAGAGTTGTTCATTTGTTTTCAGATAGACAATGTCACAGCTGTGGCATACATCAATCATCAAGGAGGGACTCACAGTCCTCTGGCTATGAAAGAAGTATCTCGAATTTTGGTTTGGGCGGAATCCAGCTCCTGTCTAATCTCTGCGGTTCATATCCCAGGTATAGACAAGTGGGAAGCGGATTATCTCAGTCGCCAAACGTTGCATCCGGGCGAATGGTCTCTTCACCCAGAGGTATTTCTTCAGATTGTTCAAATGTGGGAACTCCCAGAAATAGATCTGATGGCTTCTCATCTAAACAAGAAACTTCCCTGGTATCTGTCCAGATCCTGGGATCCTCGGGCGGGGGCAGTGGATGCATTATCACTTCCTTGGAAGTATCATCCTGCCTATATCTTTCCGCCTCTAGTTCTTCTTCCAAGAGTATTCTCCAAGATTCTAAGGAATGCTCGTTTGTCCTGCTGGTAGCTCCAGCATGGCCTCACAGGTTTTGGTATGCGGATCTTGTCCGGATGGCCTCTTGCCAGCTGTGGACTCTTCCGTTAAGACCAGATTTTCTGTCGCAAGGTCCTTTTTTTCCATCAGGATCTCAAATCCTTAAATTTTAAGGTATAGAGTTTGAACGCTTGATTCTTGGTCAAAGAAGGTTTCTCTGACTCTGTGTTTAATACTATGTGACAGGCTCGTAAATCTGTATCTAGTGAGATAAATTATAGAGTCTGGAAGACTTATATTTCTTAGTGTCTTTCTCATCATTTTTTCTTGGCATTCTTTTTGAATACCGAGAATTTTTCAGTTTCTTCAGGATGGTTTAGATAAAGGTTTGTCCCCAAGTTCCTTGAAAGGACAAATCTCTGCTCTTTCTGTTCTTTTTTCACAGAAGGATTGCTAATCTTCCTGATATTTCATTGTTTTGTACAAGCTTTGGTTCGTATAAAACCTGTCATTAAGTCAATTTCTCCTCCTTGGAGTTTGAATTTGGTTCTGGGGGCTTTTCAAGCTCCTCCTTTTGAACCCATGCATTCTTTGGTCGTTATATTACTTTCTTGGAAAGTTTTGTTTCTTTTGGCCATCTCTTCTGCCAGAAGAGTCTCTGAATTATCTGCTCTTTCTTGTGAGTCTCCTTTTCTGTTTTTTCATCAGGATGAGGCGGTGCTGCGAACTTCTTTTGAATTTTTTACCTAAGGTTGTGAATTCTAACAACCTTAGTAGAGAAATTGTGGTTCCTTCATTATGTCCTAATCCTATGAATTCTAGGAGAAATCATTGCATTCTTTGGATGCTGTTAGAGCTTTGTATTATTTGTCATCTTTTCCGGTTCTAGAAAAGGCCAGAAAGCTTCTGCCATTTCTTTGGCATCTTGGTTGAAATCTTTATTTCATCATGCTTATGTCGAGTCGGGTAAAACTCCGCCTCTAAGGATTACAGTTCATTCTACTAGGTCAGTTTATACTTCCTGGGTGTTTAGGAATGAAGCTTCGATTGATCAGATTTGCAAAGCAGCAACTTGGTCCTCTTTGCATATTTTTTCTAAATTCTACCATTTTGATGTGTTTTCTTCTTCTGAAGCAGTTTTTGGTAGAAAAGTACTTTTGGCAGTGGTTTCAGTTTGAATCTTCTGCTTATGTTTTTCATTAAACTTTATTTTGGGTGTGGATTATTTTCAGCAGGAATTGGCTGTCTTTATTTTATCCCTCCCTCTCTAGTGACTCTTGTGTGGAAAGATCCACATCTTGGGTAGTCATTATCCCATACGTCACTAGCTCATGGACTCTTGCTAATTACATGAAAGAAAACATAATTTATGTAAGAACTTACCTGATAAATTCATTTCTTTCATATTAGCAAGAGTCCATGAGGCCCGCCCTTTTTTGTGGTGGTTATGATTTTTTTGTATAAAGCACAATTATTCCAATTCCTTATTTTATATGCTTTCGCACTTTTTTCTTATCACCCCACTTCTTGGCTATTCGTTAAACTGAATTGTGGGTGTGGTGAGGGGTGTATTTATAGGCATTTTGAGGTTTGGGAAACTTTGCCCCTCCTGGTAGGAATGTATATCCCATACGTCACTAGCTCATGGACTCTTGCTAATATGAAAGAAATGAATTTATCAGGTAAGTTCTTACATAAATTATGTTTTTTCTTGAAGGATGCAGACTTCTTCCTGTACCACTGCTTGAAGAAGGTGTCTTCCAGAAACTGGCAGTAGGACTGGGAGTTGAGCTTGACTCCATCCTCAACCCGAAAAGGCCCCACAAGCTCATCTTTGATGATACCAGCCCAAACCAGTACTCCACCTCCACCTTGCTGGCGTCTGAGTCGGACTGGAGCTCTCTGCCCTTTACCAATCCAGCCACGGGCCCATCCATCTGGCCCATCCATCTGGCCCATCAAGACTCACTCTCATTTCATCAGTCCATAAAACCTTAGAAAAATCAGTCTTGAGATATTTCTTGGCCCAGTCTTGACGTTTCAGCTTGTGTGTCTTGTTCAGTGGTGGTCGTCTTTCAGCCTTTCTTACCTTGGCCATGTCTCTGAGTATTGCACACCTTGTGCTTTTGGGCTCTCCAGTGATGTTGCAGCTCTGAAATATGGCCAAACTGGTGGCAAGTGGCATCTTGGCAGCTGCACGCTTGACTTTTCTCAGTTCATGGGCAGTTATTTTGCGCCTTGGTTTTTCCACACGCTTCTTGCGACCCTGTTGACTATTTTGAATGAAACGCTTGATTGTTCGATGATCACGCTTCAGAAGCTTTGCAATTTTAAGAGTGCTGCATCCCTCTGCAAGATATCTCACTATTTTTGACTTTTCTGAGCCTGTCAAGTCCTTCTTTTGACCCATTTTGCCAAAGGAAAGGAAGTTGCCTAATAATTATGCACACCTGATATAGGGTGTTAATGTCATTAGACCACACCCCTTCTCATTACAGAGATGCACATCACCTAATATGCTTAATTGGTAGTAGGCTTTCGAGCCTATACAGCTTGGAGTAAGACAACATGCATAAAGAGGATGATGTGGTCAAAATACTCATTTGCCTAATAATTCTGCACTCCCTGTATATGTATGTATGTGTATATATATATATATATATATATATATATATATATATATTTATTAGAGCTGGGCGATATGGGCAGAAAATTAAACTGCAATTTAAATTAAAAAAAAATAAAAAAAAAATTCCAAGAAAAATTGCAATTTTTCACGTGCTAGCTGGTGGGTAAACTGACCAGATGTGTACAAGACCGGCCCCAACACCTAATACAAGTAGCACTCACTTGCTTCCCCTCTGGCCACTTACACAAGCAACTGGGTGTTATACAGAGGTAAGCTATGTCAGAGTACGTATTTCTGCATGTCTGTCCGTAAACATACACGCAGATACCGCTATACTGGGGTAATACAGGTCTTCTTATGCATCCAGCTGTATATCAAGGTGACATCAGATACAAAGGCTATACCCACAGACCCCACGGTATACACAGGCCGGTACTCACTCGGGTAAATAACTGGAGGAGAAAGAATTCCACTTGCACACAGTGTACAACAATGTTCTGCTCTCCACCGCCATCTTGTCAGCAGGAAGCCATAGGGGGGGCGGTTTAAAAAGCTACGGTGAACGTGGGCGTGGCTGTTGTGCCATTACTTTGATGGCATTTGGAGTCGTATGACATCACAACGCGGTAGACTTCTCAACGACCTTACAAAATTACCTTAAAGCAACGCCTCCTATGTTCAATGAGTGACAGATCTTATCTAAACACACCCATATTAGTTGATTGACATTTGACGGGTCACGCATACTCTTATAAGAAGTGATGCTGTCTGACCGTGACGTTTAGGGTTGAGACGAGAGTAACTGAGCTTGAGGTGTTATTACTATTAGAGAAAGGGACATCACACAAATAATTCAGAGGTTAAATGTAATTCTAGTTTGCTTAGCTACATAACTTGGTCTTATTAAACTATACCAATTTTGTCATCCAGCCAATACGTATTTGGAATTGGTTTGTCCCACTATGAGACAGTGTGACGCTGAGGTATTTTCACCAGATCACATTATGGAGGGGTAAAAAAGTGTAAATCTTAAGTGTGATCACACAAAAACACTAACTTATTTACATGTTTAATAGCTGACATTGTGGGTTTGTCAAATTAAAAACACTACCTTGTTATATAAATGCAAAATTGCTTCCCCTCTGGCCGTTTCCAAGCTTTTGATCAACTTCTTTCGGCATAATATGTCATAGGGGGCGGGCTAAAAATTTGCATACTCTAACGGATTTTAAAGCGTGGCAGTTAATCGCGGTTTAAAACCGCAATCCGCGGTGTATCGCCCAGCCCTAATATATATATATAAATATATATATATATATATATATATATATATATATATATATATATATATATATACACACACATATGTGTGTGTGTGACTGTGTATGTGATTTGTATATGTGTGTATATATATATATATATATATATATATATATATATATGTGTGTGTGTATGTGGCTTACACTGCTTCATTTGTTAATCATACCACTGTCCACTGCTAGAATGACTGTCTAAGAAAACATGACAAGTTGTGTGTCATAAGACCTAATAACTGGCTAGTGGCTACTATTTAATCACATCACAGGCAGCAAATTTTATTTTAACTATTTTTTTGTTTTGTATTTTTATGCTCCAAGAGTGTATTGGACATTGAAAAACATGTACATTAAGATTCTCTAGTGTTTAAATAAACTTTAGAATGCAAAATGATGGTGTTAGTCATTTATAAGAAAATTTGGATTAAATTGCAATCGCTGTTTTTTTCCAAAAAAAAAATGCTTTTTTTTTTTTGCCCATATCGCCCAACCCTAGTTCCCACTAGTAATTGGAATGATATTGTGGACTCTCCATGCCATAGGAAAGAAAACAAAATTGCTCCAGGCATAGAGAGTCCACAACCCGCCCTCTTTTTAAATTATAATTCAGCAGTTTTTTTGAGTAAATCTCAGGCACCTTTATTCCCTTGTGTTTCTTATTTTTCCATTTTCCTTTGGCTGAATGATTGGGGATTATGAGTAAGGGAAGTTGCACTTAACAACTTTGCTGGGGTGCTGTTTGCCTCCTCCTCCTGGCCAGAAGTTGAATATCCCGCTAGGATATGGAATGACTTTACAGGTAAGCATACATTTTGTTTTTTTAGATCTTCAGTTTTTATCTCAGACCCCACAAACATTTTGGCTATCAGGAAACCAAATTTCTATGCATTTATTATATTCATATTGGGACAGCATATTTTCTTCTACATGAAGTGTGTATATATATATATATATATATTTTTAACTTAATCTTGCTTTCCTGGTAGGTTGCACTGTACTGTATATTATAGATAATATCACCTCTTCAGTACCATTCTTCAGATCCTTGTTCATTAAAACATCAGTAATGTTTTGGGGTCATAAAGGGACAGTCAACACCAGAATTTTTGTTGTTTAAAAATAAAGATAATCCCTTTATTACCGATTCCCCAGTTTTGCATTACCAACACTTATAGAAATACACTTTTTACCTCTGTGATTACCTTGTATCTAAGCCTCTGCAGACTGCCCCCTTATTTCAGTTCTTTTGACAGATATGCATTTTAGCCAATCAGTGCTGGCTCCAGGGTAACTTCACGTGCATGAGCTCAACGTTATCTATATGAAACACATGAACTAATGCCCTCTAGTGGTCAAAATGCATTCAGATTCGAGGCAGTCTTCGATGTCTAAGAAATTAGCATATGAACCTCCTAGAATTAGCTTTCAACTAAGAATACAAAGAGAACAAAGCAAAATTGGTAATAAAAGTAATTGTAAAGTTGTTTAAAATGACATTCCATATTTAAAGCATAAGGTTTTTTTTGGACTTGACTGTCCCTCTAATCCCTAATGGTGAATGTGTCCAAAAAGTTTGGGTACCCTTCCATTCAGTACTTGGTACAAAAAGCATTTAGAAGCTGTAATGCTACTAAATAACAATCTTTCCTTAGAGCCTGTAGTTTCTTTCATCAGATAGTGAGAGTCCATGAGCTAACGTAGTACCTACTTCTAACACAAAGGCGCATGCCTGAAACTGATTGAAGTTAGGACATTTAAAAGCTTGTGCTTCAAGATATATGATAGACGCCTGATGAAACGGCTTGTTAAGCTGAGAAACGCGTAGTATATTATTTTAATCTCTATTATATATAATATATCCCTAGGACAGAATTGGTTACATTATTCCCCTTGCTATTTTGTGTGCATCGGTTAGTTTAAATTTAGTTTGGGGGGTTTTGTACATTGGGTTAGCGCACGTCCTTTTAGTTTATTATGTGGCTCATGTTTAGAATTTTTAATGCAATCAGACCAAGCTGATGCTATTTCCTTGGGTATTGATGCTCCTTCTGTTTGCTCAATGCAGGAGAAAGCTGAGGATGTTTTGCCAAGTGTGTAAAAGGTAAGTGCAGTTTTACCTTCTACCACTATGTGCCCTTAGACCAGGGATATTGTTAGGTCTAAGTGATGGTGGTGATGAACAGTCTTCATCTGATATTGAACCTGATGTTTCTTCCTCTTTTTTTTTTTTTTTACATTGAGCATTTTCGTTCTCGTTTAAGAGGTTTTAATTACTTTAGGGGTTAAAGATTCTAAAGATTCTGTTTATAAGCATTGTAATCGTTAAAGTTCAGTTTATTAAACTATTGTGGAACTCCCTGATGTTTTCCCTATTCATGATGCTATCTCTGACATGATTTCTAGGGAATGGTCTAAACCAGGAAATTAAATTAATCGCTCTGCAAGGTTTAAAAAGTTGTCTTTTTACCTGCTGCTAATATTGAGTTATGGGAATCTGTTCCGTAGGTTGATGGGGCCGTTTCCACTCTGGCTAAGCTTACTACTATTCCTTTGGAAGACAGTACTTCTTTTAAGAATCCACTGGATATGACATTTGGAGTCTTTCCATATAAGGGCCTTTTTAAAAGCAGGTTATTTACATAGGTCAGCTATTTCTTTCTTGTTATCCAGCCTTTCAGAACAATGTTCTGGTGATCCTGTAAATTAAAATCTTTTGGTTTTGCTTAAGAATGCCAATTCTTTTGTTTGTGAGGCTATAGTTTGATATTATGAAAATGAATATAAAAAGCTTGCTTTTGGCAGTCCTTGCCAGGAGAGCTTTATGGCTTAAATCCTGGTCTGCTGATATGGTGTTGAAATCCAGATTATCTTTCTTTTCGGGGAAAGACATTGTTTGGTTCTGATTTAGATTCTATTATCTACTATTACGGGTGGTAAAGCAGCTTTTCTTCCAGAGGACAAAAGGTTTCGAGGGATATCTAAAGCTTCTAATAGTTTGTTTCTTTTGTCAGAATAAGGAACAAAAGGTTTACTCCTCTGCTCAAAAGCAAAGTATCTCTGGCCCAGTCTGGAGGCCCAGTGCTAACTGGAACTAGTCAAAGCAGGCTAAAAAATCTATCCCTACTACCAATACTGCATGAAGGTGCAGCCCTCGATACAGAGGTTTTGGTAGGGGGCAGGTTGGGCCTCTTTCAAGAGGCTTAGTTTCAGTCTGTTCCAGATCCCTGCATTCTGAAATAGTTTCTCAGGGGTATCAAATAGGATTCAGAACAAGGCCTCCCAGAGGAAGGTTCTTTCTGTCCAATGTCCCAATGAATCCTTTTAAAGGCTCAATGTTTTTTTCCAGTGTGTCTTTGACCTGGACGCTATAGGAGTGATTGTACCAGGATTGGATTTTTTTCAAATCGCTTCAATGTTCAAAAGGAGGGTACTTTTAGACCAGTTTGGATCTAAAAACACTGAAAAAATTTGTATGGATTCCATCTCTCAAAATGGAAACTATTCAGGCTATTCTGCCTTTTGTTCAACAAGGTCAGTTTATGTCCACAATAGATTTAAAGGCTGCTTATCTTCATGTTCCAATAAACAGAGAACAATATCGATTCCTGAGGTTTGCCTTTCTGGATAAACATTTTAAATTGGTTCATTTTGTTACCTGGTCAACATCTTGGTTCAAGCTCGTCTTTTCCTTTAGCAGGATCTCACACGAACCTGCTCTCATTGTTTCTTCAACAACATAGTTGACAGATCAATTTACCTACCAAAAAGTTATTTGATTCCTCAGACCAAGGTAATTTCTTTTTTCTTTTTAAAGCATTTCAAATAAATGCAGTCTACATGAATCTTTCTTTAACAGAAGATTAGAATTGGTGCCAGCTTGTCTAACCTGCAGTCTCTCTCTTTTCCCTCTGTTGCTCTTTGTATGGAAGTTCTGGGTCTCATGATTGTAGCTTCAGATGCAATTCCATTTGCCCTTTTTCACATAAGACCCCTTCAGCTTTATATGCTTCATTAGTGGTGCTTAGATCATATTCAGCTGTCTCAAAGCATATCTCTGTATCTCAGTACAAGTCAGTCTCTAACTTGGTGGCTGGATCTTCAGTTTATTATTTGGGGGCTTCTTTTGCTTGTACTACCTGGATTCTGATCACTACAAATGCAAGTCTCAGGTTGGGGAGCTGTTTTTGGGTCTCTGAGAGCACAGTGTTTGGCATCCTCTGGAGGCGAGGTTACCAATCAATGTTCTAAACTCTGTGCTATTTGCAGGACCCTTTAAGCTTGACCCCTGTGGAAGAAGAGTCTCATCTCAGCTTTCAATCAGACAATGTCACAGCAGTGGCTTATGTCAATCGACAGGGGAAACTCAGTTCCCTAGCCATGAGGGGAGTGTCTCGTATTCTCTCATGGGTGGAAATCAATTCTTGTCTACTGACTGCAATTCATATTTCAGGGGTGATCAACTGGGAAGCACTTTACAGTCTCTACATCCAGTGGAATTGCCTCTTCACCAGGATATGATCAATCAGAATGTGGAACTTTGGGGTCTCCCAGAAATAGATCTGATGGCCTCTCAATTGTACAACAAACTTCCTAGATATTTTAAGAGGTCCAAGGACCCTCAAACAGAGTCAGTGGATGCTCTAGTAGCCCTTTGGTTGTTTCAGCTTGCTTATCTGTTTCCTGCTCTGGTACTCCTATCCAGAGTGATTTCCAAGATAAGTTTAGAAAAGTTTTCAGTGATCCTGATTGCCCCAGCTTGGCCTCACAGGATTTGGTATGCAGATCTAGTTTAGATGTCCAGTTGTCCTCCTTTCTATCCGGATCTCAAGTCTCTGAACTTGATGGCATGGAAATTGAATGCCAAGTTCTTAGACACAGAGGTTTCTCTGATTCTGTGATTGAAATCTTAGTTCAGACAAAGCCTGTAACTAGAAAGATTATCATAAGGTCTGGATCATGTTTTTTTTTCCCTGGCATTCTTTTAGAATTCTTAGGATTCTGCAGTTTTTACAGGATGGTTTGGATACGGGTTTATCTGCTAGTTCTTTGAAGGGGCAGATTTCTGCTCTTTCAGTCATATTTCATAGGAAGATTGCTAATCTTCCTGATAATTCGTGGTTTTGTTCTGGTTTTGGTTCATATCAAACATGTTATCTAACCACTTTCTCCACTTTGGAATTTTAACCTGTTGTAAAGGGTTTTACAGACTCCTCCTTTTTGAACCTATGCATACATTAGATATTAAACTGCTTTCTTTGAAAGTGTTATTTCTTTTGGCTATCTCTTCTGCTAGAAGGGTATCTGAGTTATCTGCTCTTTCTTGTGACCCCCCTTATTTGATTTTTCATAATTATAAGGCAGTTTTACAAACAACTCTGGATGTTTTGCCTATGGTTGTTTTTTCAGATAATTAGCAGAGAAATAGCTTGTTCTTCTTTGTGTTCCAATCCTAAATATGCTTCAGAGAGATGTTTGCAGAATTTGGATGTTAGGGCATTGAAGTATTACATTGATGCTACTAAGACTTTTAGGCAAACTTCCAGTTTGTTCATTTTTCTGCTTCTGAAAAAGGACAGTTTCTGCAGTTTTTTGGCTTCTTGGTTGAAAGTATTGATTCACAAGGCTTACTTGAGGGCAGGTCAGCTTCCACCGCAACAGAATACTGCTCATTCTACTAGATCAGTGGCAACTTCATGGGCCTTTTAAGAATGAGGCTTCAATTGACAAAATTTGCAAGGCAGCTACTTGGTGGTATTTAAATAACCATTTCTCCAACATAGGTGTGTCCGGTCCACGGCGTCATCCTTACTTGTGGGATATTCTCTTCCCCAACAGGAAATGGCAAAGAGCCCAGCAAAGCTGGTCACATGATCCCTCCTAGGCTCCGCCTACCCCAGTCATTCTCTTTGCCGTTGTACAGGCAACATCTCCACGGAGATGGCTTAGAGTTTTTTAGTGTTTAACTGTAGTTTTTATTATTCAATCAAGAGTTTGTTATTTTGAAATAGTGCTGGTATGTACTATTTACTCAGAAACAGAAAAGAGATGAAGATTTCTGTTTGTATGAGGAAAATGATTTTAGCAACCGTAACTAAAATCCATGGCTGTTCCACACAGGACTGTTGAGAGCAATTAACTTCAGTTGGGGGAACAGTGTGCAGTCTCTTGCTGCTTGAGGTATGACACATTCTAACAAGACGATGTAATGCTGGAAGCTGTCATTTTCCCTATGGGATCCGGTAAGCCATGTTTATTACGATGGTAAATAAGGGCTTCACAAGGGCTTATTAAGACTGTAGACTTTTCTGGGCTAAATCGATTCATTATTAACACATATTTAGCCTTGAGGAATCATTTTATCTGGGTATATTGATATTATAATATCGGCAGGCACTGTATTAGACACCTTATTTCTTAGGGGCTTTCCCAAAGCATAAGCAGAGCCTCATTTTCGCGCCGGTGTGGCGCACTTGTTTTTGAGAAGCATGGCATGCAGTCGCATGTGAGAGGAGCTCTGATACTTAGAAAAGACTTTCTGAAGGCGTCATTTGGTATCGTATTCCCCTTTGGGTTTGGTTGGGTCTCAGCAAAGCAGATACCAGGGACTGTAAGGGGTTAAAGTGTAAAACGGCTCCGGTTCCGTTATTTTAAGGGTTAAAGCTTCCAAATTTGGTGTGCAATACTTTTAAGGCTTTAAGACACTGTGGTGAAAATTTGGTGAATTTTGTACAATTCCTTCATGTTTTTTCGCAATTGCAGTAATAAAGTGTGTTCAGTTTAAAATTTAAAGTGACAGTAACGGTTTTATTTTAAAACGTTTTTTGTACTTTATTATCAAGTTTATGCCTGTTTAACATGTCTGAACTTCCAGATAGACTGTGTTCTGAATGTGGGGAAGCCAGAATTCCTGTTCATTTAAATAAATGTGATTTATGTGATAATGACAATGATGCCCAAGATGATTCCTCAAGTGAGGGGAGTAAGCATGGTACTGCATCATTCCCTCCTTCGTCTACACGAGTCTTGCCCACTCAGGAGGCCCCTAGTACATCTAGCGCGCCAATACTCCTTACTATGCAACAATTAACGGCTGTAATGGATAATTCTGTCAAAAACATTTTAGCCAAAATGAACCCTTGTCAGCGTAAGCGTGGCTGCTCTGTTTTAGTTACTGAAGAGCATGACGACGCTGATATTAATATCTCTGAAGGGCCCCTAACCCAATCTGAGGGGGCCAGGGAGGTTTTGTCTGAGGGAGAAATTACTGATTCAGGGAACATTTCTCAACAGGCTGAACCTGATGTAATTGCATTTAAATTTAAGTTGGAACATCTCCGCATTCTGCTTAAGGAGGTATTATCCACTCTGGATGATTGTGAAAAGTTGGTCATCCCAGAGAAACTATGTAAAATGGACAAGTTCCTAGAGGTGCCGGGGCTCCCAGAAGCTTTTCCTATACCCAAGCGGGTGGCGGACATTGTTAATAAAGAATGGGAAAGGCCCGGTATTCCTTTCGTCCCTCCCCCCATATTTAAAAAATTGTTTCCTATGGTCGACCCCAGAAAGGACTTATGGCAGACAGTCCCCAAGGTCGAGGGAGCGGTTTCTACTTTAAACAAACGCACCACTATACCCATAGAGGATAGTTGTGCTTTCAAAGATCCTATGGATAAAAAATTAGAAGGTTTGCTTAAAAAGATGTTTGTTCAGCAGGGTTACCTTCTACAACCAATTTCATGCATTGTCCCTGTCACTACAGCCGCATGTTTCTGGTTTGATGAGCTGATAAAGGCGCTCGATAGTGATTCTCCTCCTTATGAGGAGATTATGGACAGAATCAATGCTCTCAAATTGGCTAATTCTTTCACCCTAGACGCCACTTTGCAATTGGCTAGGTTAGCGGCTAAGAATTCTGGGTTTGCTATTGTGGCGCGCAGAGCGCTTTGGTTGAAATCTTGGTCGGCTGATGCGTCTTCCAAGAACAAGCTACTAAACATTCCTTTCAAGGGGAAAACGCTGTTTGGCCCTGACTTGAAAGAGATTATCTCTGATATCACTGGGGGTAAGGGCCACGCCCTTCCTCAGGATCGGCCTTTCAAGGCGAAAAATAGACCTAATTTTCGTCCCTTTCGTAAAAACGGACCAGCCCAAAGTGCTACGTCCTCTAAGCAAGAGGGTAATACTTCTCAAGCCAAGCCAGCTTGGAGACCAATGCAAGGCTGGAATAAGGGAAAGCAGGCCAAGAAACCTGCCACTGCTACCAAGACAGCATGAAATATTGGCCCCCGATCCGGGACCGGATCTGGTGGGGGGCAGACTCTCTCTCTTCGCTCAGGCTTGGGCAAGAGATGTTCTGGATCCGTGGGCGCTAGAAATAGTCTCCCAGGGTTATCTTCTGGAATTCAAGGGACTTCCCCCAAGGGGGAGGTTCCACTGGTCTCAGTTGTCTTCAGACCACATAAAAAGACAGGCGTTCTTACATTGTGTAGAAGACCTGTTAAAAATGGGAGTGATTCATCCTGTTCCACTAAGAGAACAAGGGATAGGGTTCTACTCCAATCTGTTCATAGTTCCCAAAAAAGAGGGAACGTTCAGACCAATCTTAGATCTCAAGATCTTAAACAAGTTTCTCAAGGTTCCATCGTTCAAGATGGAAACCATTCGAACTATTCTTCCTTCCATCCAGGAAGGTCAATTCATGACCACGGTGGATTTAAAGGATGCGTATCTACATATTCCTATCCACAAGGAACATCATCGGTTCCTAAGGTTCGCATTCCTGGACAAACATTACCAGTTCGTGGCGCTTCCTTTCGGATTAGCCACTGCTCCAAGGATTTTCACAAAGGTACTAGGGTCCCTTCTAGCGGTGCTAAGACCAAGGGGCATTGCAGTAGTACCTTACCTGGACGACATTCTGATTCAAGCGTCGTCCCTTCCTCAAGCAAAGGCTCACACGGACATCGTCCTGGCCTTTCTCAGATCTCACGGCTGGAAAGTGAACGTGGAAAAGAGTTCTCTATCCCCGTCAACAAGGGTTCCCTTCTTGGGAACAATTATAGACTCCTTAGAAATGAGGATCTTTCTAACAGAGGCCAGAAAAACAAAACTTCTAGACTCTTGTCGGATACTTCATTCCGTTCCTCTTCCTTCCATAGCTCAGTGCATGGAAGTGATCGGGTTGATGGTAGCGGCAATGGACATAGTTCCTTTTGCGCGCATTCATCTAAGACCATTACAACTGTGCATGCTCAGTCAGTGGAATGGGGACTATACAGACTTGTCTCCGAAGATACAAGTAAATCAGAGGACCAGAGACTCACTCCGTTGGTGGCTGTCCCTGGACAATCTGGCACAAGGGATGACGTTCCGCAGACCAGAGTGGGTCATTGTCACGACCGACGCCAGTCTGATGGGCTGGGGCGCGGTCTGGGGATCCCTGAAAGCTCAGGGTCTTTGGTCTCGGGAAGAATCTCTTCTACCGATAAATATTCTGGAGCTGAGAGCGATATTCAATGCTCTCAAGGCTTGGCCTCAGCTAGCGAGGACCAAGTTCATACGGTTTCAATCAGACAACATGACGACTGTTGCGTACATCAACCATCAGGGGGGAACAAGGAGTTCCCTAGCGATGGAAGAAGTGACCAAAATCATTCTATGGGCGGAGTCTCACTCCTGCCACCTGTCTGCTATCCACATCCCAGGAGTGGAAAATTGGGAAGCGGATTTTCTGAGTCGTCAGACTTTGCATCCGGGGGAGTGGGAACTCCATCCGGAAATCTTTGCCCAAGTCACCCAGCGGTGGGGCATTCCAGACATGGATCTAATGGCCTCTCGTCAGAACTGCAAAGTTCCTTGCTACGGGTCCAGATCCAGGGATCCCAAGGCGGCTCTAGTGGATGCACTAGTAGCACCTTGGACCTTCAAACTAGCTTATGTGTTCCCGCCGTTTCCTCTCATCCCCAGGCTGGTAGCCAGGATCAATCAGGAGAGGGCGTCGGTGATCTTGATAGCTCCTGCGTGGCCACGCAGGACTTGGTATGCAGATCTGGTGAATATGTCATCGGCTCCACCTTGGAAGCTACCTTTGAGACGAGACCTTCTTGTTCAGGGTCCGTTCGAACATCCGAATCTGGTTTCACTCCAGCTGACTGCTTGGAGATTGAACGCTTGATTCTATCGAAGCGAGGATTCTCAGATTCTGTTATTGATACTCTTGTTCAGGCCAGAAAGCCTGTAACTAGAAAGATTTACCACAAGATTTGGAAAAAGTATATCTGTTGGTGTGAATCTAAAGGATTCCCTTGGGACAAGGTTAAGATTCCTAAGATTTTATCCTTCCTTCAAGACGGATTAGAAAAAGGATTATCTGCAAGTTCCCTGAAGGGACAGATTTCTGCCTTGTCTGTGTTACTTCACAAAAAGCTGGCAGCTGTGCCAGATGTTCAAGCTTTTGTTCAGGCTCTGGTTAGAATTAAGCCTGTTTACAAACCTTTGACTCCTCCTTGGAGTCTCAATTTAGTTCTTTCAGTTCTTCAGGGGGTTCCGTTTGAACCCTTACATTCCGTTGATATTAAGTTATTATCTTGGAAAGTTTTGTTTTTAGTTGCAATTTCTTCTGCTAGAAGAGTTTCAGAATTATCTGCTCTGCAGTGTTCTCCTCCTTATCTGGTGTTCCATGCAGATAAGGTGGTTTTACGTACTAAACCTGGTTTTCTTCCAAAAGTTGTTTCTAACAAAAACATTAACCAGGAGATTATCGTACCTTCTCTGTGTCCGAAACCAGTTTCAAAGAAGGAACGTTTGTTGCACAATTTGGATGTTGTTCGCGCTCTAAAATTCTATTTAGATGCTACAAAGGATTTTAGACAAACATCTTCCTTGTTTGTTGTTTACTCCGGTAAAAGGAGAGGTCAAAAAGCAACGTCTACCTCTCTCTCCTTTTGGATTAAAAGCATCATCAGATTGGCTTACGAGACTGCAGGACGGCAGCCTCCCGAAAGAATCACAGCTCATTCCACTAGGGCTGTGGCTTCCACATGGGCCTTCAAGAACGAGGCTTCTGTTGATCAGATATGTAGGGCAGCGACTTGGTCTTCACTGCACACTTTTACCAAATTTTACAAGTTTGATACTTTTGCTTCTTCTGAGGCTATTTTTGGGAGAAAGGTTTTGCAAGCCGTGGTGCCTTCCATTTAGGTGACCTGATTTGCTCCCTCCCTTCATCCGTGTCCTAAAGCTTTGGTATTGGTTCCCACAAGTAAGGATGACGCCGTGGACCGGACACACCTATGTTGGAGAAAACAGAATTTATGTTTACCTGATAAATTACTTTCTCCAACGGTGTGTCCGGTCCACGGCCCGCCCTGGTTTTTTTTTAATCAGGTCTGATATTTTATTTTCTTTAACTACAGTCACCACGGTACCATATGGTTTCTCCTATGCAAATATTCCTCCTTAACGTCGGTCGAATGACTGGGGTAGGCGGAGCCTAGGAGGGATCATGTGACCAGCTTTGCTGGGCTCTTTGCCATTTCCTGTTGGGGAAGAGAATATCCCACAAGTAAGGATGACGCCGTGGACCGGACACACCGTTGGAGAAAGTAATTTATCAGGTAAACATAAATTCTGTTTTTTATGTTTTTGATTCTTCTGAGGTAGCTTTTGTAGAAAGAAATAATCTGTTTGATTATTTTTGCCTGTTTAATTTATTTTTAAGAGCATTTTGGGGGAACTAATTATTTTTTTGGGTTTTGGATTTAATTTCTCAGTAAAAAAAAGTTGTTTTTAAATCCGTCCCTTCAAGTTATTACTTGTGGACTCCACAGCTTGGGTTTTAGTTCCCAGGAGTAATGGATTGTGGTCTCTCTCAACCTGTATGAAAGAAAACATAATTTATGCTTACCTGATAAATTAATTTCTTTCATGGTGGAGAGACTCTACAAGACCCCGCCCTATATTTTTTTGTTTTTATTTTTTGAGCACATCTTTTTTTTTTTTTTCCCCTTCTACTTTTTATTGCACTCTTTCCTTTTTTCTTACCTCACTTTCGCCTAGATTTAGAGTTCTGCGTTGCGTTAAGGGGTCCTAACGCTGCTTTTTACCGCCCCGCTGGTATTTAGAGTCAGTCAGGAAAGGGTCTAACGCTCACTTTCCAGCCGCGACTTTTCCATACCGCAGATCCCCTTACGCCAATTGCGTATCCTATCTTTTCAATGGGATCTTCCTAACGCCTGTATTTAGAGTCTTGGCTGAAGTGAGCAGTAGACCCTCTACCGACAAGACTCCAGCCGCAGAAAAAAGTCAGGAGTTAAGAGCTTTCTGGACTGACGCCGGTTCATAAAGCTCTTAGTGTACTTTAGAGCACAGTAGTGAACACCCATAAACTACCTTTGTACCCCTAAACCAAGGCACCCCACATCGCCGCCACTCTAATAATTTTTTTTAACCCCTAATCTGCCGACCGCACACCGCCGCCACCTACATTTTCCCTATGTACCCCTAATCTGCTGCCCCTAACATCGCCGACACCTACATAATATTTATTAACCCCTAATCTGCCCCCCCCCCCCCCCCAACGTCGCCGCTACCTTACCTACACTTATTAACCCCTAATCTTCCGACCGGACATTGCCGCCACTATAATAAATGTATTAACCCCATAAACCGCCGCACTCCCGCCTCAAAAACCCTATAATAAATAGTATTAACCCCTAATCTCCCTCCCTAACATCGCCGCCACCTAACTTCAAGTATTAACCCCTAATCTGCCGACCGGACCTCGCTGCTACTCTAATAAATGTATTAACCCCTAAAGCTAAGTCTAACCCTAACACCCCCCTAAGTTAAATATAATTTTTATCTAACAAAATAAATTAAATATTATTAACTAAAGTCTTCCTATTTAAAGCTAAATACTTACCTGTAAAATAAACCCTAATATAGCTACAATATAACGAATAATTATATTGTAGCTATTTTAGAATTTATATTTATTTTACAGGCAACTTTGTATTTATTTTAACTAGGTACAATAGCTATTAAATAGTTATTTACTATTTAATAGCTACCTAGTTAAAATAATTACAAAATTACCTGTAAAATAAATCCTAACCTAAGTTACAATTAAACCTAACACTACACTATCAATAAATAAATTAAATCAATTAACTACAAGTACCTACAATTAAATACACTAAATGACAAAAAATAAAAAAAGATTACAAGAATTTTAAGCTAATTACACCTACTCTAAGCCCCCTAATAAACTAACAAAGCCCCCAAAATAAAAAAAATCCCTAATCTAAATTAAAATAGTTAACAGCTCTATTACCTTACCAGCCCTTAAAAGGGCTTTTGCGGGGCATGCCCCAGAGAAATCAACTCTTTTGCCTGTAATAAAAACACAATACCACCCCCCAACATTACAACCCACCACCCACATACCCCTACTCTAACCCAAACCCTCCTTAAATAAACCTAACACTACCCCCTTGAAGATCTCCCTACCTTGAGTCGTCTTCACTCAGCCGAGCAGCGATGGACCAAAAGAAGACATCCGGAGCGGCAGAAGTCTTCATCCTATCCGGGCAGAAGAGGACATCCGGACCGGCAAACATCTTCATCCAAGTGGGATCTTCTATCTTCATCCATCTGACGAGGAGCGGCTCCGTCTTCAAGACCTCCGCCGCGGAACATCCTCTTCTCCCGACGACTAGACGACGAATGAAGGTTCCTTTAAGCGACGTCATCCAAGATGGCGTCCCTCCAATTCAGATTGGCTGATAGGATTCTATCAGCCAATCGGAATTAAGGTAGGAAAAATCTGATTGGCTGATTGAATCAGATTCAAGTTCTATCTGATTGACTGATTGGATCAGCCAATCCGATTAAATCAGCCAATCAGATTCAAGTTCAATCGGATTGGCTGATACAATCAGCCAATCGGATTGAGCTTGCATTCTATTGGCTGTTCCGATCAAAAAGCCCTTTTAAGGGCTGGTAAGGTAATAGAGCTGTTAACTATTTTAATTTAGATTAGGGTAGGGAATTTTTTTATTTTGGGGGCCTTTGTTATTTTATTAGGGGCTTAGAGTAGGTGTAATTAGCTTAAAATTCTTGTAATCTTTTTTTTTTTTTTTTGTAATTTAGTTTATTTAATTGTAGGTACTTGTATTTAGGGTGTTAGGTGCAGACTTAGAAAGTGTTTCCCCATAGGAAACAATGGGGCTGCGTTGGGAGCTTAACGCTGCTTTTTTGCAGGTGTTAGGTTTTTTTTCATCCCAAACTGCCCCATTGTTTCCTATGGGGGAATTGTGCACGAGCACGTTTTTCCAGCTTGCCGCTACCGTAAGCAATGCTGGTATTGAGAGTTGAAGTGGCGGTAAATATGCCTGTACGCTCCCTTTTTGGAGCCTAACGCAGCCCTTCAGAGAACTCTCAATACCAGCGTTATTTAAAAGGTGCGGGTGAAAAAAACACACGTAGCTAACGCACTCCTTTGGCCGCAAAACTCTAAATCTAGGCGTTTGCTTGGCTATATGTTAGACTAAGGTATGTGTGAGGTAGGTGGGGTTATATAGGGCTCTTGGGGTTTGGTAATCTTTGCCGCTTCCTAGTGCTAGAGTAATTCCCTGGAGTAATGGATTAAGTACTCGCCACCATGAAATAAATTAATTTATCAGGTAAGCATAAATTATGTTATATAATAGTTTCTCTTACATGGTGTATCCAGTCCACGGATTCATCCTTACTTGTGGGATATTCTCAATCCCTACAGGAAGTGGCAAAGAGAGCACACAGCAGAGCTGTCCATATAGCTCCCCTCAGGCTCCGCCCCCCCAGTCATTCTCTTTGCCGCTCTAACAAGTAGCATCTCCACGGGAGGGTGAAGTGAATGTGGTGTTAGATTTGTAGTTTTTATTTCTTCAATCAAGAGTTTATTTTAAAATGGTTCCGGTTTGTACTATTTACTCTGAGGCAGAAAGTGATGAATATTTCTGCTGAGAGGAAAAAGATTTTAGCATGTTGTAACTAAAATCCATTGCTGTTCCCACACAGGACTGTTGAGTACTGGAGAACTTCAGTTGGGGGGAACAGTTTGCAGGCTCAACTGCTTAAGGTATGCTCAGTCACTTTTTTTCTAACAAGACTTGGTAATGCTAGAAGACTGACAGAAATCCCCATGTGGGAAGGTAAGTCGTATTCTGAGACTCAGTATAGAAGGATGGCTTGGTTAAAGGGCTTAAATCACTAGTGGACACTGTTACGGGGAAAATCGATTATTTTATTACTATAATCTGTTATTTGCACAAGTGTTTATTATGTTTGGAACACTTTTTTAGGGTTTTATACGCCTGGCATAATTTTAGACACCTAATTTGGCTTAGGAAGGCCCCACAACTCCGGAGTGAAGAGGGAGGGGGCCTCATTTTCGCGCCTCAGTTGCGCAGTTCTTTTGCAAGACAGCTTCATGCAGCTTCACATGTAGAGTCCAGAGATTGCAGGAGGACTACAAGGAGGCTTATTTTCGTTCCAAAACTAATCCCAAAGGAAGGTAGAGCCACAGCAGAGACTGTGTCATACTGCTGTAGTGTGTTAAACCGGTGGCCTGCTTCAATTTGCTCCGGTTTGGGCAATAAGGGGTTAATTGTCTTGAAACTTGGTGTGCAATCATTTCAAAGCATGGTGAAAATTTCATAAAGATTGGATGTTTTTTTAAGATTTGGTAAAAAAGTGTGTGCTTTTTATTTCAAGGCACAGTACCGTTTTTTCAAAAAGTGTATTTATTTGTATTTGAGTGCTATCTAAGTCTGTCTAACATGTCTGAGCCTACAGATAGACCCTGTTCTATGTGTTTAAAAGCCATGGCGATACCCCCATTGCATTTGTGTTTAAAGTGTGCTAAGGTATCTAAACATTTTAATGACCATGCAGTGACACTTAAAAATGTAGCCCAAGATGATTCTTTGACGGAAGGTAATGAGAATACCCCTCCTTCCTCTCCCCATGTGTCGATACCAGTTACGCCTGCGCAAGCGTTGCCTAGTACCTCTAGCGCATTGTGCCCTATTACTTTACAGCAATTAGCAGCAGTTATGGATAATTCCCTTGTGGCATTTCTATCCAAACTGCCAGTTTTTCCAAAGACGCTTTGGATGATTTATCTGTTGTACCCTCACAACACTCTGAAGTGGCAGTGAGGGAGGGTCTGTCCGAGGGAGAAATTTTTGACGCAGGAAAAGTTTCTCAGCGGGCAGTCAGATTCCTTAGCGTTTAAATTTAAGCTGGAACACCTCCGCATCCTGCTTAAGGAGGTTTTAGCTACGCTGGATGATTGTGACCCCATGGTGGTCCCAGAAAAATTGTGTAAAATGGACAGGTTTTTAGAGGTCCCTTTATACACTGATGCTTTTCCGATCCCAAAGAGGGTGGCGGATATTGTGACTAGGGAGTGGGAGAGACCAGGTGTACCTTTTGTTCCCCCCCCTATCTTTAAGAAAATGTTCCCCATAAATGACCCCAGGCGGGACGCATGGCAGACGGTCCCTAAGGTAGAGGGAGCAGTTTCAACACTTGCTAAGCGTACAACTATACCAATAGAAGACAATTGTGCTTTTAAAGACCCTATGGATAAAAAATTGGAAGGTTTGCTGAAGAAAATGTTTGTTCAGCAAGGTTTCCTTCTTCAGCCAATTGCCTGCATTATTCCTGTAACTACTGCAGCGGCTTTTTGGTTTGAGGCGCTGGAGGAGTCGCTCCAGAGGGAGACTTCATATGACGAAGTCATGGATAGAATTCATGCTCTAAAGCTGGCTAATTCTTTTATCACTGATGCCGCTTTCCAATTAGCTAAGTTAGCGGCAAAAAATTCGGGTTTTGCCATTATGGCGCGAAGAGCGCTTTGGCTCAAATCATGGTCGGCTGACGTGTCGTCCAAAACAAAATGACTAAATATTCCTTTCAAGGGAAAGACCCTTTTTGGTCCCGAGTTGAAAGAAATTATCGCGGATATCACTGGGGGGAAGGGCCATGCCCTCCCGCAGGATAGACTGTTTAAGGCCAAAAACAAGGCTAATTTTCGCTCCTTTCGCAACTTCAGGAGTGGACCTGCTTCATGCTCTGCTGCCGCAAAGCAGGAGGGTAACGCTTCACAGCCCAAAGCAACCTGGAAACCCTTGCAGGGCTGGAACAAGGGTAAACAGGCCAAGAAGCCTGCGCCTGCTACCAAGACAGCATGAAGGGGTAGCCCCCGATCCGGGACCGGATCTAGTTGGGGGCAGACTTTCTCTCTTTGCTCAGGCTTGGGCAAGAGATGTTCCAGATCCCTGGGCATTAGAAATTGTTGCTCAGGGGTATCTTCTAGAATTCAAGGACTCTCCCCCAAGGGGAAGGTTCTACATTTCTCGTTTGTCTTCAGACCAGACAAAGAAACAGGCGTTCTTACGCTGTGTAGAAGATCTTCTAAAGATGGGAGTGATACACCCAGTTCCAATTGCAGAACAAGGACTGGGATTTTACTCAAACCTGTTTGTAGTTCCCAAATAGGAAGGAACTTTCAGGCCAATCCTGGATCTAAAAATTCTAAACAAATTCCTCAGAGTTTCATCTTTCAAAATGGAAACCATTCGGACAATCTTGCCGATGATCCAGGAAGGTCAATATATGACTACCGTGGGTCTAAAGGATGCGTACCTACATATTCCTATCCACAAAGATCATCAGTTCCTAAGGTACGCCTTTCTGGACACGCATTACCAGTTCGTGGCCCTTCCTTTTGGGTTGGCCACCGCTCCCAGAATTTTCACAAAGGTGCTAGGGTCCCTTCTACCGGTACTAAGACCGCGGGGCATTGCAGTAGCACCTTACCTAGACAACATCTTAATACAGGCGTCGTCTTTTCACAGAGCCAAGGCTCATATGGACATTGTTCTGGCCTTTCTAAGGTCTCACGGGTGGAAGGTGAACGTCGAAAAAAAGTTCTCTGTCCCCGCTCACAAGGGTTCCCTTCCTGGGAACACTAATAGACTCGGTAGAAATTAAAATCTTTCTGGCAGAGGTCAGGAAGTCAAAACTTTTGGATACTTGCCGAGTTCTTCATTCCATTCCTCGGCCTTCTGTGGCTCAGTGCATGGAGGTAATCGGTTTAATGGTTGCGGCAATGGACGTTGTCCCTTTTGCCCGAATTCATCTAAGACCACTGCAACTGTGCATGCTCAAACAGTGGAATGGGGATTATGCAGATTTGTCTCCTCAAATACAAATGGACCAGAAAACCAGAGACTCTCTTTTCTGGTGGTTGTCTCAGGGAATGAGCTTCCGCAGACCGGAGTGGATCATTGTCACGACCGATGCCAGTCTGTTAGGCTGGGGTGCGGTCTGGGACTCCCTGAAAGCTCGGGGTCTATGGTCTCGGGAAGAATCTCTTCTCCCGATAAACAATTTTGAACTGAGAGCGATATTCAATATGCTCTAGGCATGGCCTCAACTAGCGGAGGCCAAATTCATCAGATTTCAGTCGGACAACATCACGACTGTAGCGTACATCAATCATCAGGGAGGAACAAAGAGTTCCCTAGCGATGAAGGAAGTAACCAAATCATCAAATGGGCGGAGGATCACTCCTGCCATCTATCTGCAATTCTCATCCCAGGAGTAGACAACTGGGAGGCGGATTTTCTGAGTCGTCAGACTTTCCATCCTGGGGATTGGGAACTCCACCCGGAGGTTTTTGCTCAGCTGACCCAGCTATGGGGCATTCCAGAATTGAATCTGATGGCGTCCCGTCAGAACACCAAACTTCCCCTTTATGGATCCAGGTCCAGGGATCCCAAGGCGGCATTGATAGATGCTTTAGTAGCGCCTTGGTCATTGTCTAGCTTATGTCTTTCCACCGTTTCCTCTTCTCCCTCGGCTAGTAGCCAGAATCAAACAGGAGAAGGCTTCGGTAATTCTGATAGCGCCTGCGTGGCCATGCAGGACTTGGTATGCAGACCTAGTGGATATGTCATCTGTTCCACCATGGAAACTGCCATCGAGGCAGGATCTTCTAATTCAAGGTCCATTCAAGCATCCAAATCTAGTTTCTCTGCAACTGACTGCTTGGAGATTGAACGCTTAATTCTAGCTAAGCGTGGGTTCTCTGAATCCGTTATAGATACTCTGATCCAGGCCAGAAAGCCTGTCACCAGGAAAATTTACCATAAGATATGGCGGAAATATCTTTGTTGGTGGGAATCCAAGGGTTACTCGTGGAGTAAGGTTAGGATTCCAAGGATATTGTCTTTTCTCCAAGAAGGATTGGAGAAAGGTTTGTCAGCTAGTTCCTTAAAGGGACAGATATCTGCTCTGTCTATCCTGTTACACAAGCGTCTGGCAGCTGTACCAGACGTTCAGGCGTTTGCACAGGCCCTAGTTAGAATCAAGCCTGTCTACAAACCTGTGGCTCCTTCTTTCAGTTCTTCAAGGGGTTCCGTTTGAACCTTTGCATTCCATAGATATTAAGTTATTATCTTGGAAAGTTTTGTTTTTGGTAGTTATTTCTTCTGCTCAAAGAGTTTCTGAATTGTCTGCTTTGCAGTGTAATTCACCCTATCTGGTGTTCCATGCAGATAAGGTTGTTTTGCGTACCAAACCTGGTTTCCTCCCAAAAGTGGTTTCTAATAAGAATATTAACCAGGAAATCATTGTTCCTTCTCTGTGCCCTAATCCAGTTTCTAAGAAGGAACGACTGTTACACAATCTTGATGTGGTTCGTGCTTTAAAATTCTATTTAAAGGCAACTAAAGATTTCAGACAAACATTTTCCTTGTTTGTTGTCTATTCTGGTAAGAGGAGAGGTCAGAAAGAGACTGCTACCTCTCTTTTCTTCTGGCTGAAAAGCATCATCCGATTGGCTTATGAGACTGCTGGACAGCAGCCTCCTGAACGAGTTACAGCTCATTCCACTAGAGCTGTGGCTTCCACGTGGGCTTTCAAGAATGAGGCTTCTGTTGAACAGATTTGTAAGGCAGCGACTTGGTCTTCACTGCATACATTTGTCAAATTTTACCAATTCGATACTTTTGCTTCTTCGGAGGCTTTTTTTGGGAGAAAGGTTTTGCAAGCAGTGGTGCCTTCCGTTTAGGTTACCTGACTTGTTCCCTCCCTTCATCCGTGTCCTAAAGCTTTGGTATTGGTATCCCACAAGTAAGGATGAATCCGTGGACTGGATACACCATGTAAGAGAAAACAGAATTTATGCTTACCTGATAAATTACTTTCTCTTACGGTGTATCCAGTCCACGGCCCGCCCTGGCAATTAAGTCAGGTTCAAATTTATTTTTGTAAACTACAGTCACCACTGCACCCTATAGTTTCTCCTTTTTCTCCTAACCGTCGGTCTAATGACTGGGGGGGCGGAGCCTGAGGGGAGCTATAGGGACAGCTCTGCTGTGTGCACGCTTTGCCACTTCCTGTAGGGATTGAGAATATCCCACAAGTAAGGATGAATCCGTGGACTGGATACACCGTAAGAGAAAGTAATTTATCAGGTAAGCATAAATTCTGTTTTTCATAGCTTAATTAAAAAAGCAAAAAACAACACAAAGGCTTTATTTCTTTTTAAATGGAGTAATAGCTAAATATTTCCAGTATATTCTCTGAAATTCCTGGTAGCAAAGGGGTTAAAGGAACAGTAAACTCAAAATTACATTTTCATAATTTAGATACAGCATCTTCATTTTAAATAACTTTCCTATTCACTTTTTATCTTACAAGGCTCAATCTTTTGCTATTCATTTTGAAAATACATAAGTAGGCTCAAGAGCAGGAATATACTAGTGGGAACTAGTATGGCTGCACATTTTATTTCTCAAGCTGTGGCACATACACAGCCTTGTTGAAATCTTTGAGGTTTACCTCTTTTTGAAGAAATTTTGAGCCATTATGAGAAGGATTTCTACTACCTTATGCGTACGATTAGCTGAATGCTGCCAAATGGTATATTTGGTTTTTCCATTAGTCTATAAAAGTCTTGCTACATGAAACATTCTTAAGCACTAGTGCTTCAATGGTGTTAGCCTCAACTGTGTGCATTTTTTGAGCAGTGCTCCGGGGACGTCAGTCACACAGTGTACAATTAAGTTATGTATAACAGAGTCCCAGCTATCCTAATATTATTAATGGGGCATCTGCTCATATAACTTAGTTGTATATGTTGTTAAAATGTGCTACACGTACAAACGCGTTACAAACTCGCAAGAGTGAGGGCTTTGTGTTGTTATGAGAGCTGTGGCATACACACTATTTTTGAGATTCAGCAAGGGGTTAATGTTATTTGAAACAGTGCCATGCCTCCTTGCAGTGCTATCAGTGAGATCCCTCCAATGTTCAGGCACAGCTTTTCTCCAGCCTTGAATCGGCTTCTCTCCGGTTTGCCGACTCTTCTCCTCCTCTTCACTCTGCCCTCAGCCTCTGTGGGCCGGCTTAGAGCTGCACTAGCTGGAAGACTGTATCACATGATGATGAAGATCTGGAGTCTTTTGTTTTTAATATTGGGTAGGAAGAGCTGGCTTAACCAGTGACTGTGCTATTGATGCAGACTGACAGACAGTGTGTGCATTTGAAGCTACACTGACAGGCTGAATGATCCCTCTGTTTATGCACCGCTGTTTTCCAGGCTTGGCATGCATCCTTTACTATCCTTTGCTGCCATACAATATATTGTACGGAAGATCAAGCGCCAAATAGAGGGGTGGTACCTATAGCTCTGAACAGGTGGTACCTAACTTACCAGTGGGAAATTGTAAAAAAACAGAGGTGGGTTTCTTCACAATTTGCCTCTGCCATACAATATATGCTGGTGCAACTAGCACCTGGGCCCTGTGGTTTCTAGTTACGCCTCTGGTTCAATGTATTATGTCAGTGTTTTAAATAATGAAGGCATATGGTCCATTTCAAGCTTGTTTCTTAAAGGTACATGTTACCAACATACTGTTTTTAACATACGCTTGAAAGTGATGTAGGATATCTGCAAAAGTCTAACTACAAAATATCACATGAACATCTTTGCGTAAAAATGAAGTTATTTTACCTTAAATATTCATCAGTAGCCACATCCTATTGGAAATTAACTTTAAGAGTCCAATAACGATTCTTGTCCAGGGACTTAGAAAGGAGCGTACTCCTGGCATGTACAGGCACAGCCACTTTATTTCCCTCATTAGTTTAAGGACATTTGCTCTTATTGTAAAATCCCACAAGATCACCGTAAAGCAATGTGTGAACTCAGAGCTTATAATGCTGATTGGCTTTTTTCACCATGCAGATGACAGTAAAAACAGTAGCTGAAGTTTAACTGTATACAGAGCACTTAAATTCGTGAGCACGAAGAAATTTTAAGGTAATAAATCTTTGTTTTTTACTTAGAGCTGTTCACGTTTTATTATCTAGGTAGCCTTTTAAAGATATGTTGCATCACTTTAAGTGATTTAGCATATAGGTAAGTTTACACTTCTTGAGTAACGGAAGCAGAAATCTATTTAGAAGTTAAATCTTCTGAAACTTTCTCATAGAAAATTGTTTCATGCAGCTGGAAAGCTCAATATTGAAATGTGCACGGGTCCATTTCTATTGTAAATAGAAACATTTTTGCTGTATACTTCAATTGGTTGTTACTGTTTCTTTCAATGGCATGGAGAGTCCACAAATACATTCTAATTACTAGTGGGAATTCAACTCCTGGCCACCAGGAGGATGCAAAGAACACCCCAGCAAATCTGTTAAGTATCACTCCCACTTCCTATAAACCCCCAGTCATTCTTTACCGTGTTCATCAAGAGGATGTGAGAAGATGGTGTCTGGAGATATAATACTTTAATGGGTACTTTTCTTTACAAGAAAGGATTGGGGCTATGCTGTGTCCACGTAATCCTCTTTAGTATGATTAAACGTGGCTTTTAGCAGTTGGAAGGCGGCGAGGTAGTCCTTGCTTCCCTTGCAACATTTATGCTACCCCTATATAGAAAACCAGGGTTGGTTACTCTGCTTTTCTTTCTCTACAGGTCCCCGTCGGAGGTCGATTGAGTCTGTCATAGCTGTTTCCTGCTATGCAGCTGGATCCACAGGTAAGTGCTTAGGTTGGAAGGTTTCAGCACCTTTGAGGTTAATTCCCTCAGTGGATAATTAGAATGGAACATAACTATTTCTTTATTTGGGGATATATTTAAGGGCAGCACTGACAGGACACTGTAAATCTGCAGGGGAGTCAAGTGGTTAATAGATTCCCCTTTTTTGGTCTGAGGTAGGCTACAAGAGAGGGATACTTCTTATTTGGCTGAGCATTATTTGCCCTTAAAGTATATTTCTTATGCGTGGGGTAGTTTTTAGGGCTAGACACCCTACATGGCTTAGCTCTTCTGCTCTACGGCTTTCTCTTCACAGCCGACTTGAAGAGCGGAGTGTTTGATGTCTTCCTAGCTTTGAATTGGGATGGTTGCGATCTTAGACTTGATATTCTGGCGGATCAGTGAGCATTTTCACAACTAAAGAGTGGTTCATACTGAGACTCTTTATTGGGATTTGACTGTCTGGTCACGGGAGTGGTAAGTCTCCTCCGCAAGGCTGAAGTTATAGCGGTGCTATCACATTTCTGGTTTTAACATATAAGGGGTAATTTTAGAAATATTTACTGAATATTTAGATCTTATAGTTTATTACTCTTGGGAACCAATTTTTAGCATTATGGAGTCTGCAACAAGTTTAGCTTTGTCTTTTGACAAATGTCTGTATTGCTCGGAGGCTCAGATTATTCCTTCTGTGCAGTTTTGTTCCACATGTGTAAATAAGATGTCTCTCAGGATAATGTTGTCCGTGACATGCCTCCACTTTCTTCTTAGACGTCCCAAGTTTTGGCAGTTTCAAAAGCAGTGCCCTGCGGTTCCTCTCAACCTGTTCCTGGGGTGTATATTTAGGTGATTTTGCTGCGCAACTGATTTCTGCAGTCTCTGCAGCTTTGAGTGCCTTACCTATTGCTGGTAAGAGAAAAAGAAAATCTAAGAACATCTCTAAAACTAGTAGTTCTGATTCCACCAAGGCTGCTTTAGTCAGTCTGTCTCCGTTATCTGAGGATGAGCATTCCTCCGTGGCTTTTGAGGGCGAGATCTCATTCTGAATCTGCTGTTGCTAATACAGTGGACTCAGAGGAGGTAAATTTTAGATTTAAGCTTGAACACCTCAGTTAACTTTTGAAAGAAGTTCTTAGCTACTTTGGAGGACTCCGAAACTACTGTCGCAGAGACTCCTAAAAAGGCTAATAAACTTAACAGAGTATTTGATGTCAAACCCAAATCTGTGGAAGTATTTCCTGTTCCAGATTGCATGTCTGACATTATATCTCAGGAATGGGAGAAACCGGGTATTCCTTTTTCCCCGTCTCCTGTTTTTAAAAAGATGTTTCCTGTTACTGACTCTGTGCGAGATCTTTGGCACACTGTTCTTAAAGTAAAGAGCGTTATATCCACCTTAGCCAAGAGAGGATAGTTACTCCTTTAAGGCCCCAATGGTTCGGAAACTGAAAGGTTACTTAAAGGGACAGTCTACACCAGAATTTTTATTGTTTAAAAAGATAGATAATCCCTTTATTACCCATTCCCGAGTTTTGCATAACCAACACAGTTATATTAATATATGTTTTACCTCTGTGATTACCTTGTATTTAAGCCTCTGCAGACTGCCCCCTTATCTCAGTGCTTTTGACAGGCATGCACTTTAGCCAATGAGTGCAGACTCCTAAATAACTCCACTGGAGTGAGCACAATGTTATCTATATGCCACACATGAACTAGTACTATCTAACTGTGAAAAACGTTCAAAATGCTCTGAGCTTAGAGGCGGTTTTCAACGGTTTAGAAATCAGTTTGAGCCTACCTAGGTTTAGCTTTTGAAAAACCAGGGTCTATAATGGCAACCTGTTGCTAGTATTGCGACAGTTGCTGGTGCGGCCTCTTATTGGTGCGACTCCTTGTCCGTTCTGATTTTAGAGGAGACCACAATAGAGGAGATCCAGGATAGGATCAAGGCTTTAAAGCTGGCTGATACCTTTATCTGTGATGTCAGCATGCAAGTAGTTTGTTTGGGGGCAATGATTTCTATCTTTGCCGTTCTATCTTGTAGGGCCCTGTGGCTAAAGTCTTGGTCTGCTGACGTGACATAAAAGTCTGAACTTTTGTCCCTGGCCTTTAAGGGCAAGACTTTAATTGGTCTGGATGAAATCATTTCCACGGTTACTGGTGGAAAGGGAGCCTTTCTGCCACAGGACAAGAAGGGTAGACCCAAGGGCCGTCAAAATTCTAATTTTAGTTCCATTCTCAACTTCAAGGGACAGAAATCATCATCCTCCTTCTTCCAAACCTTAGCAAGCCAAGACCACATGGAGGTCTAACCAGCCTTGAAATAAGAGTAAGCAACCCAAGAAGCCTTCCTCTGAGAATAAATCAGCATGAAGGGTCCGCCCCCGATCCAGTCATGGATCCAGTGGGGGGGGGGGGGAAACAGGCTTTCCTTCTTGGATTTGTGATGTTTCAGATCCTTGGGCAGGGATACAGGATAGGATTTAAATTATGTCCCCACAGAGGCAGATTTCTCCTGTCAAGATTATTTGCAGACCAGATAAAAAGAGAGGCTTTCTTAAACTGTGTAAATGATCTCGTTTCTCTAGGAGTGATTGTCCCAGTTCCTCTGACGGAACAATGTCAAGGATTCTATTCCAACCTATTCGTGGTTCCCAAGAAAGAGGGAACTTTTTAACCTATTATGTGGTTTGCCTTTTTGGACGCCCACTTCCAATTTGTAGCCCTTCCTTTTGGCCTTTCCACTGCCCCTCAAATCTTTACGAAGGTTCTAGGGGCTCTTCTGGCAGTGGCCAGATCTCAGGGAATTGCGGTGGCTCCGTACCTGGGCGTTATCTTGGTTCAGGCGCCATCTTTTAATTTAGCAAGATCCCATACGGATTCTCTGTCAATTCTCCGTCAATTCTCCACTCTCACGGGTGGAAGGTGACTCTGGAAAAGAGTTCCTTGGTGCCAAATACCAGGGTATGTTTTTTGGGAACGATCATACTCTATCTCCATGAAGATTTTCTTGACGGAGGTCAGAAAATCCAAATTTCTTGCTGCTTGTCTTTCTTTTCAGTCCTCCATGGACGTCCATCAGTGGCTCTGTGTATAACAGTAATTGGTCTAATGGTGGCTTCCATGGACATTATTCCTTTTGCTCGTTTCCATCTGAGACCTCTACATTTATGCATACTTAGACAATGGAACGGAGACCACTCTGACCTCTCTGAGGATAGTCCTAGACAACTAGATGAGACTCTCTGTCCTGGTGGATCTCTCAAGACCTTTTGTCTTAGGGCACATTGCTACCTGAGACCATCTTGGGAGATTGTGACCACAGATGCCAGGCTTTCAGGCTGGGGAGCAGTTTGGGGTTTCTTAAGAGCTCAGGGGACCCTCCCAATAAATATCCTAGAGTTGAGAGCTATCTTGAATGCCCTGATAGTTTGGCCTCAATTTGAGTTTGGTCCGGTTAATCAGATTCCGATCGGACAACATTACTTCAATGTCGTGTGTATATATATATCAACCACCAGGGAGGAATACTGAGCTCCTTAGCTATGAAGGAGGTGTCTCGTGTTCTTCAGTGGGCGGAGTCTCACAGTGGCCACATCTGCTATCCACATCCCAGGGGTGAACAATTGAGAAGCGGATTATCTAAGCAGGCAGACTTTTCATCCAGGGGAGTGGGCCCTTCATCCGGAAGTGTTCTCAATGATAACCCTCAGGTGGGGAGTCCCGGAGTTGGATCTAATGGCGTCTCATCTGAACGCCAAACTTCCAAAATACGGGTCAAGAGCTCCACAAGCAGCTCTGGTCGACACTCTGGCGGTTCCTTGGGACTTTCGGTCTCATTTAGCTGTTTACTCAGTTTGTCCTCCTTCCTCGGGTGATAGCCCGAATCAAACCGTAGCGGGCGTTGGTGATTCTAATCGCCCCAGCTTGGCCTTCCAGAATTTGGTTTGCAGATCTGGTGAAGATGTTGTCCCTTCCCCCTTGGAAGTTGCCTCTGAGGAATGACCTTCTACTTCAGGGTCCTTTCCTACATCCAAACCTAGATTCTCCGAATCTGACTGCTTAGAGATTGAACGCCTAGTCTTGTCTAGACAAGGATTTTCAGAAAAACATTGATACCATGATTTAGGCTTGTAAGCCAGTAACTCGCAAGATCTACCATAAGATGTGGTGTATGTACCTTTTTTGTGCAAATCTAGGGGTTTCTCCTGGAGTCAGGTGAGGGTTCCCCACATTCTGTCCTTTCTTCAGGAGGGCCCTGTCAATTCTTTTGCATAAACATCTGGCAGACTTGCCAGATGTTGAATCCTTTGTTCCGGCCTGTGTTTAAACCTGTTGCTCCTCCATGGAGCTGTAATCTTGTTCTTAGGGTTCTGCAGCAGGCTCCGTTTGAGCCTATACACTCTGTTGTTATTAAATTTTTATCTTGGAAAGTTTGGTTTCTTCTGCTCGTAGAGTCTCAGAGCTTTCGGCTCTGTAGTGTGATCCCCCTTTTTCATGCGGATAAGGCGGTCCTTCGCACCAAGTTGGGATTTCTTCCTAAGGTGGTGTCGGACCGCAATATCAATCAGGATATTGTTGTTCCTTCGTTTTGTCTTAATCCTTCTTCACAGAAGGAACGTCTGTTGCATAACCTGGATGTAGTGCGTGCTCTGAAGTTCTGCAGGCAACTAGAGACTTTCGGCAATCTACTGCCCTTTTTGTTGTATTCTCTGGTAAACGTAAGGGCCAAATGGTTGAGAAGTGTTATTAGGTTTGGCTTATCAGACAGCTGGACAACAGCTTCCTGACAGAATTACGTCTGTCTCCTCTTCTTCTTGGGCCTTTAAAAATGAGGCTTCTGTGGAACAGATCTGCAAGATGGCCACTTGGTCCTCGTTGCATACTTTTTCCAAATTTTCTAAATTCAATGTTTTTTCAGCTGAGGCTTCTTTTAGGAGGGAAGTTCTTCAAGTGGTGATGCCTTCTGTTTAGGTCCGCCTGTCTTGTTCTTCCTCCCTTCCATTCTGTGTCCTCTAGTTTGGGTATTGGTTCCCACTAGTAATTAGAATGGATTTGTGGACTCAATGCCATTTGAAAGAAAACAAAATGTATGCTTACCTGATAAATTATTTTCTTTCCTGGCATGGAGAGTCCACGACCCACCCTTATGTTCATCTTAAGACGGCTTTTGTCATTTTTTAAACCTCAGGCACCTCTATAACCTTTGTGTCCTCTTCTCTTTCCATATTCCTTCGGCTGAATGACTGGGGGTTTATGTGAAGTGGGAGTGATACTTAACAGCTTTGCTGGGGTGTTCTTTGCCTCCTCCTGGTTGTCCTCCCACTAGTAATTAGAATGGATTTATGGACCCTCCATGCCAGGAAAGAAAATAATTTATCAGGTAAGCATAAATTTTTGTTTTTTCAATGGCATACACACACATGCTGTGAGTGACCAGTGCGCCAGCATTCAACCACTACCCATTCTCAGGGAGTCAGCAGTGACTTGTATGACACAAATTAGGTCTGCACTGACATCATACACACCACCACCAGCTCTCTGAGAGGTCATGTAGTTTAAATCCTGATCCTCTTGTCACATGTAGCATAATTGCATATACCTCTGAAACAATAACTTTCTTGAAGTATATTGCACATTTTAATATTTGACCTTTCTATCCCTTTTAATTATTTATTTATTTATTAAATAACAAAGGTCTGTGGAACATTTTAAACAACTTATGAGACAACTTTTTCTAGAACAATAGGATTTATGTAACATCTTTCAGAAGAAATTGCATGGATTTATTAATTATTTCAGCCTACAATTACAATAACCAATAAGAAATCCTATTATAAAGATTTGATTATATGATATAAAAATGTGTGTCCCTTTATATGTTTCAGTATTTTATTTGTAAGATTTTGGTATACAAATCCCCAAATCTGGAATTCCAAAATCCAAACATTCTGAAATCCACAATTTTTAATTAAAAATATAAGAAAAAATAAATAAAATGATCAAAAATTGCAATATTTTCCCCCTGCTTGTATGTCACAATCTTCTCTGCCTGTGTATCTGGTTTGTTTTCTGTTTTATAAAATGCAAATACTAGTCTTTTTTTTATTTAAAACAACAACTATTGTCTTTCTGGTTACAGTTTTGTACTATCTTTCTGCTGGTACACTATATAAGCTGTATTGTGACCTGTAACGATTGCCTAAATGACATAAGATACCGTTGTTTACATTTGGTCCCATAATGTCCCTTTTTACAGATGCAATACCTTTTCCAGCCCTAGCAGTTTGAATAAAGTGTTCTACCTGTATATGGTTAATAATATTTAACTGCATAAGATCATATCTTTTGAAGCTTAAAGGGACATTAAACACTAAATACATGCTAGATAGAATGATGCATTCAAAGAAAAGATTAGTCCATGACTAACATGTAGATGTATTTCTCTTGTAAGGGGCATCCAGTCCACGGATCATCCATTACTTGTGGGATATTCTCATTCCCAAAAGTAATGGATGATCCGTGGACTGGATACACCACAAGAGAAATACATTTATCAGGTAAGCATAAATTATGTTTTCTCTTGTAAGGTGTATCCAGTCCATGGATCATCCATTACTTTTGGGAATGAGAATATCCCACAAGTAATGGATGATCTGTGGACTGGATACACCACAAGAGAAATACATTTATCAGGTAAGCATAAATTATGTTTTTTTAAAGTTTCATTAGTTGTTTAAAAAGTGACAAAATAAGTGTAAAGTTTTAGTGTCTATAAAACACTGGGAGCTGCCATGTTGTAACTTGTTACCTTCTCTGCTGTGGCCAATTAGGGGCAGTTATACATAGGTCATTAGAGTGTGCAGCCAATGGTTGTGCTGGATTTAACAGTGTTCTGCACTTCCATTTCTAACAGGAACTGAAAAACTCACAATTTCAGAATGGAATTACAGGCAAAGAGGACAAAATAAATAATAAAAGTATATTGCAGATTTGTTTTATATATACAATTTATCATTTTATATTACCATCTCAAAGTGTTTAATGTCCCTTTAAAGAGATTTAAAAGTGCAAAAATAAATGTCTAATATATTAGAACATTTTATTATTGCACTAATGTTTTTATATAAATATGTGGTTAACCCCTACAAATGGATTAAACGTATATTTGAAGTTCGCTCCAGAGCAGCCATCTGAACATATCTTGTGAGCCAATGACAAATAGCCACCAAACACCAGCTAGCTCCCAGTGGTGTAGGGTATGCACATATACCTTCTTTCTTTGGTAAAATGATGGTCCATAGGGCTCCATAACATAAGGGATATCTTTCCTCACCAACAGGAGGAGGTCAAGAACCCATACAAGAGCTTAAAATGCCTCCTCCTTCTTGTCTCTAATCAGTTCTGTTCTTGGCCTCATAGGAGTTGGTTGAGAATAGAGGTGTTTCTGCTACTTGCTTATGGATTTAAATTTGGGAGCTCAGACCAATGCGAGACCCATAATCTCTATGAATTATCATTCACAACGAAGACAGAAGAGCGACTTCACAGCAGCTGAATGATACAGGAACATAGGAATACCCTGTTATGTGCACAGTATTTCCCTATGAGATTTCGGCCTTAACTACCCTCAGGCGTTGCGTGGATTTGTCCTTGGCCTCCCACGTATTTCCTACAGATATCCTCTGTGGTACCCGTACCAGCACTGGAAGGGCTTTCTTCTGGATACTGCAGCAGCTTGGTGCCTAGTAAGCAGGTGGAGGGGGGCTACTTCAGTTAAGTGACTTACCACAGCACACACACAGCCCAGAGGCTATTTTTAGGTACTTTGACAGAGGTACAGCATAGCCAGGGGACTTTGCCTACTCTCCTCATGACATACTTTTTTCTTTTTTAGGTCCCTGTCTGCTCTATTTTTATCGGGGACATAGCCAGGTAAGACTGATTACATTAACAGTCCGCTGGCTGCTCTGGGGAATCATTTTGGGCAGTTTGTTGGAAATAGGTGCCTTGCCCTTTAAGAAAACCGTTGACTGCTCTCTGCAGTTAGTAGTTCAGTGGAGAACACTCTGGTTTAGCAGTGGGTGATTTTATAAGAGGTTTTTATTGTAAAACCAGGGCATGGTTCAAACTTAATTATTCACAAGATCATGGCTGTACTTTGTACTAAATATGATTTTCTTCCGAAGGTAGTTTCTACAGAAAATACCAATCATGGAGTTGTTGTTCCTTTATTGTATCCAGATCCTGCTAACTCTAAGGAGGGACTATTGCATAATTTTGATGTATGACAGCTCATTCTACACTAGCAGTTGCAACTTTGAGGGCTTTTAAAAAAATATATGTCTTTGGAGCAGGTTTGCAATGCTGCAACATGGTCGTCTATGAATACGTTTTACCACTTGTATTGCTTTAATGTGTTTGCTTCTTCACAAGCAGCTTTTGGCTGGAAAGTCCTCGGCTAAATAGGAACTGCCAGAAAAATGATTCCACCCTTTATATAACATAGACCATCAGCTTGGGTATTAATCGCATATGTTATGGAGCCCTATGGACCATCATTATTTTACAAAGGAAAACATAATTTATGCTTACATGATAAATTATGTTTTCTTTCATGTAATTAGCAAGAGTCCATGAGCTAGTGACGTATGGGATATACATTCCTACCAGGAGGGGCAAAGTTTCCCAAACCTCAAAATGCCTATAAATACACCCCTCACCACACCCACAATTCAGTTTTACAAACTTTGCCTCCCATGGAGGTGGTTAAGTAAGTTTGTGCTAGATTCTACGTTGATATGCGCTTCGCAGCAGGCTGAAGCCCGGTTTTCCTCTCCAGAGTGCAGTGAATGTCAGAGGGATGTGAAGAGAGTATTGCCTATTTGAATACCATGGTCTTCCTCTAGGGGATCTATTTCATAGGTTCTCTGTTATTGGTTGTAGAGATTTCTTCTCCTATCTCCCTTTTCAGATCAACGATATACTCTTATATACCATTACCTCTACTGATTCTCGTTTCAGTACTGAATTATATATATATATATATATACACACCCCCGATTTATAGGGTATATATAATACAATAATATATAAAATAGGGGCGCTATCTATATATGCCAAATATCTACATATACCAAGATAGTGATATCACAGTTCACAGTATATTACATTTGCATAGGCATACAAACATATATGTAGATGGTTACAGAATAAAAAAGAAAAAAGGAACCTGTATAGTTGATAATATCAAAATAGACAGATCAGAGTCCAAATAAACTCTAACAAAATCCCCAATGGCTATAGGGGTGTGCAAGGCAGCTCTCCTCGATGTACAAGGCCGTCCACAACGAATCAATCTATAAAGAAGCAGAGAAGGCGCCACATAGCATAATTCCGTATGGTATACCAAATATTATATTGCAGCTCAATTGCACTCACGTGTAGAAAAGCACCAAGATGTGGTGCTGGCTAGGCAGACCGGAACCTCAGAGTTGCCCGGTAAACTCTCCTCTCAGGCTAAAGCTTCCAGCAGCCAAGTTAGTAGTCACCCACAAGGTAAGGTGTGTGGGTGTCAGGAAGGCCCTTTAATTTCTCAGGGAATTGGAGGCTTACTCCAAGCAGGGATATCCAAATAAAAAGCGAAGTAGCAAGTATGTATCAATAAAAGTGTTTATTTTAACACATTAAAAACACAGCTACGCGTTTCTCAGTATCATGTACTGTTTCCTCAGGCTGATTCAGCCTGAGGAAACAGTACATGATACTGAGAAACGCGTAGCTGTGTTTTTAATGTGTTAAAATAAACACTTTTATTGATACATACTTGCTACTTCGCTTTTTATTTGGATATCCCTGCTTGGAGTAAGCCTCCAATTCCCTGAGAAATTAAAGGGCCTTCCTGACACCCACACACCTTACCTTGTGGGTGACTACTAACTTGGCTGCTGGAAGCTTTAGCCTGAGAGGAGAGTTTACCGGGCAACTCTGAGGTTCCGGTCTGCCTAGCCAGCACCACATCTTGGTGCTTTTCTACACGTGAGTGCAATTGAGCTGCAATATAATATTTGGTATACCATACGGAATTATGCTATGTGGCGCCTTCTCTGCTTCTTTATATTTATCGTTTCAGTACTGGTTTGGCTATCTATTATATGTAGATGAGTGTCTTTGGGTAAGTAAGTCTTATTTCTATTTATGACACTCAAAGCTATGGTTGGGCACTTTATATGTAAAGTTCTAAATATATGTGTTAAACTTATATTTCCCATGATTCAGGATAATCAGTATTCCTTCATTCAGACTGTCGGTTTTATTTTTTTGGGAAAATGCATATAAATTTTATTTTTCTTACCTTAAAATTTTCAATTGACTTTTTTCAAAAATTGCGGGCTGTTAGGCTCGCGGGTGCAGAAAATGCTTCTATTTATTGCGTCATTCTTGGCGCGAGACTTTTTTGGCGCAAAAAATTCGTCATTTCAGGTGTCATAGTTGGCGCCGGAAGTTTTCACGTAATTGCGTCATTTTTTTGACGTATGTGTATTGCGGACGTTTTTTTGGCGCCAAAAAATATGGGCTTCATTCTTGGCGCCAAAATATGTGGGCGTTATACTTGGCGCCAAAAATGTGGGCGTCATACTTGGCGCCAGTTTTTTTCACATTATTTCAGTCTCAATTTTTAGTTGCTTCTGGTTTTTTAGAGGCTTGTTTCATTTTGCATTTGTTCCCATTCCTGAAACTGCCATTTAAGGAATTTGATAATTTTGCTTTATATGTTGTTTTTTCTTTTACATATTGCAAGATGTCACTACCTGGCCCTGGATCAGAATCTACTTCTGGAAAAGCGCTGCCTGTCGGTTCTACCAAAGCTAAGTGCATGTGTTGTAAACTTTTGGTAACTGTTCATCCGGCTGTAGTTTGTGTTAGTTATCATGATAAGCTATCCAACGCTGATAATATTTCCATTAGTAATAATCCATTACCTGTTGTTGTTCCTTCAACATCTAATGTTCAGGATGTTCCTGTTAATGTTAAAGAATTTGTTTCTAATTCAATTTGGAAGGCTCTATCTGTTATTCCTCCTTCTAGTAAACGTAAGAGGTCTTTTAAAACTTCACATATTTCAGATGAATTTTTAAATGACCGCCATCATTCTGACTTATCTATTTCTGTTGAGGATCTCTCTGGTTCAGAAGATTCTACCTCAGATATTGACACTGATAAATCTTCATATTTATTTTAGATGGAGTTTATTCGTTCTTTACTTAAAGAAGTGTTGATTGCATTAGATATGGAGGAGTCTAGTCCTCTTGATATTAAAACTACTTAGCGGTTAAATTCAGTTTTTAAACCTCATGTAGTTATTCCAGAAGTTTTTCCAGTTCCTGATGCTATTTCAGAAGTAATTTCTAGGGAATGGAATAGTCTGGGTACTTCATTTACTCCTTCTCCAAGGTTTAAGAAATTGTACCCTTTGCCATCTGAGAGATTACAGTTTTGGGAGAAAATCCCCAAAGTTGATGGGGCTATCTCTACTCTTGATAAACGTACTACTATTCCTACGGCAGATAGTACTTCGTTTAAGGATACTTTAGATAGGAAGCTTGAATCCTTTCTAAGGAAGGCTTATTTATGTTCAGGTAATCTTCTTAGACCTGCTATTTCTTTGGCTGATGTTGCTGCAGCTTCAACTTTCTGGTTGGAGGCTTTAGCGCAACAAGTGTCAGACCATAATGCTTATAGCATTGTTAAACTCCTTCAACATGCTAATAACTTTATTTGTGATGCCATTTTCGATATCATTAGAATTGATGTCAGGTATATGTCTTTAGCTATTTTAGCCAGAAGAGCTTTATGGCTTAAAACTTGGAATGCAGATATGACTTCTAAGTCAACTTTCTTTCCAAGGTAATAAATTATTTGGTTCTCAGTTAGACTCAATTTCAACTTTTACTGGGGGGAAGGGAGCCTTTTTTAGCTCAGGATAAAAAATCTAAAGGTAAATATAGGGCTGCTAATCGTTTTCGTTCCTTTCGTCAGAATAAGGAACAAAAGCCTGACCCTTCCTCTAAAGGAACAGTTTCCGTTTGGAAACCTTCTCCAGTGTGGAATAAATCCAAGCCTTTTAGTCAAAACCAGCTCCCAAATCCGCATGAAGGTGCGGCTCTCATTCCAGCACAGCTGGTAGTTGGCAGGTTACGATTTTTCAAAGATGTTTGGATCAATTTGATTCAAAGTCTTTGGATTCAGAACATTGTTTCACAAGGGTACAGAATAGGTTTCAAGGTAAGACCGCCTGTGAGAAGATTCTTTCTTTCACGCATTCCAGTAAACCCAGTAAAGGCTCAAGCGTTTCTGAAATGTGTTTCAGATCTGGAGTCAGCTGGGGTAATTGTGCCAGTTCCAGTTCTGGAGCAGGGCCTGGGGTTTTGTTCAAATCTGTTCATTGTTCCAAAGAAAGAGAATTCTTTCAGACCAGTTCTGGATCTAAAAATATTGAATCGTTATGTAAGGATACCAACATTCAAGATGGTGACTATAAGGACTATTCTGCCTTTTGTTCAGCAAGGGCATTATATGTCCACAATAGATGCATATCTTCATATTCCAATTCATCCGGACCATTATCAGTTCCTGAGATTCTCTTTTCTAGACAAGCATTACCAGTTTGTTGCTCTTCCTTTTGGCCTAGCAACAGCTCCAAGGATCTTTTCGAAGGTTCTCGGTGCCCTTCTTTCTGTAATCAGGGAGCAGGGTATTGCAGTATTTCCTTATTTGGACGATATCTTGGTACTTGCTCAGTCTTTACATTCTGCAGAATCTCACACGAATCAACTTGTGTTGTTTCTTCAAAGACATGGTTGGAGGATCAATTTACCAAAGAGTTCCTTGATTCCTCAGACAAGGGTAACCTTTTTGGTTTCCAAATAGATTCAGTGTCCATGACTTTGTCTCGAACAGAAAAGAGACGTCTGAAATTGGTTTCAGCTTGTCGAAACCTTCAGTCTCAATCTTTCCCTTCGGTAGCTTTGTGCATGGAAATTTTAGGTCTCATGACTGCTGCATCGGACGCAATCCCTTTTGCTCGTTTTCACATGAGATCTCTTCAGCTTTGTATGCTGAGCCAATGGTGCAGGGATTATACAAAGATATCACAATTAATATCCTTAAATCCCAATGTTCGATCTTCTCTGACTTGGTGGTTAGATCACCATCGTTTAGTTCAAGGAGTCTCTTTTGTTCGTCCAACCTGGACTGTGATCTCAACAGATGCGAGTCTTTCAGGTTGGGGAGCTGTATGGGGATCTCTGACAGCGCAGGGGGTTTGGGAATCTCAGGAGGCGAGATTACCAATCAACATTTTGGAACTCTGTGCGATTTTCAGAGCTCTTCAGTTCTGGCCTCTTCTGAAGAGAGAATCGTTTATTTGTTTTCAGACAGACAATATCACAACCGTGGCATATGTCAATCATCAAGGGGGGACTCAGTCCTCAGGCTATGAAAGAAGTATCTTGGATACTTGTATGGGCGGAATCCAGCTCCTGTCTAATTTCTGCGGTTCACATCCCAGGTATAGACAATTGGGAAGCGGATTATCTCAGTCGCCAGACGTTACATCCGGGCGAATGGTCTCTTCACCCAGAGGTATTTCTTCAGATTGTTCAAATCTGGGGGCTTCCAGAAATAGATCTGATGGCCTCTCATCTAAACTTGAAACTTCCCAGGTATCTGTCCAGTTCCAGGGATCCTCAGGCGGAAGCAGTGGACGCGTTGTCACTTCCTTGGAATTATCAACCTGCTTATATATTTCCGCCTCTAGTTCTTCTTCAAAGAGTGATTTCCAAAATCCTAATGAAGCGTTCGTTTGTACTGCTGGTGGCTCCAGCATGGCCTCACAGGTTTTGGTATGCAGATCTCGTTCGGATGGCAAGTTGCCAACCTTGGACACTTCCATTAAGGCCAGACCTTCTGTCTCAAGGCCCATTTTTCCATCAGGATCTCAAATCATTAAATTTGAAGGTATGGAGATTGAACGCTTAATACTTAGTCATAGAGGTTTCTCTGACTCAGTGATTAATACTATGTTACAGGCTCGTAAATCTGTGTCTAGAAAGATCTATTACCGAGTCTGGAAGACTTACATTTCTTGGTGTTCTTCACATAAATTCTCTTGGCATTCTTTTAGAATTCCTAGAATTTTACAATTTCTTCAAGATGGTTTGGATAAGGGTTTGTCTGCAAGTTCCTTGAAAGGATAAATCTCTGCTCTTTCGGTTCTTTTTCACAGAAAGATTGCTAATCATCCTGATATTCATTGTTTTGTACAGGCTTTGGTTCGTATCAAGCCTGTCATTAAGTCAATCTCTCCTCCAATCTCTCCTCCTTGGAGTCTCAATTTGGTTCTGAGGGCTTTGCAGGCTCCTCCGTTTGAACCTATGCATTCTCTGGATATTAAATTACTTTCCTGGAAAGTTTTGTTCCTTTTGGCCATCTCTTCTGCTAGAAGAGTTTGAGTTATCTGCTCTTTCTTGTGAATCTCCTTTTCTGATTTTTCATCAGGATAAGGCGGTGTTGCGGACTTCATTTAATTTTTTACCTAAAGTTGTGAATTCTAACAACATTAGTAGAGAAATTGTTGTCCCTTCATTGTGTCCTAATCCTAAGAATTCTCTGGAGAGATCTTTACATTCTTTGGATGTAGTAAGAGCTTTGAAATATTATGTTTCTGCCATTTCTTTGGCGTCTTGGTTAAAGTCTTTGATTCATTATGCTTATGTAGAATCGGGTAAATCCCCGCCTCAAAGGATTACGACTCATTCTACTAGGTCAGTTTCTACTTCCTGGGCTTTTAGGAATGAAGCTTCTGTTGATCAGATTTGCAAAGCAGCAACTTGGTCTTCTTTGCATACTTTTACTAAATTCTACCATTTTGATGTTTTCTCTTCTTCTGAAGCAGTTTTTGGTAGAAAAGTACTTTAGGCAGCTGTTTCAGTTTAATTCTTCTTCTTATAATTTCAGTTTTTTTCATTATAAGATTAAAACTTTTTGATTTGGGTTGTGGATTACTTTTTTCAGCGGAATTGGCTGTCTTTATTTTATCCCTCCCTCTCTAGTGACTCTTGCGTGGAACTTACCTAATAAATTCATTTCTTTCATATTGGCAAGAGTCCAAGAGGCCCACCCTTTTTGTGGTGGTTATGATTTTTTTGTATAAAGCACAATTATTCGCTCCTTTCTTATCACCTCACTTCTTGGCTATTCCTTAAACTGAATTGTGGGTGTGGTGAGAGGTGTATTTATAGGCATTTTGAGGTTTGGGAAACTTTGCCCCTCCTGGTAGGATTGTATATCCCATACGTCACTAGCTCATGGACTCTTGCTAATATGAAAGAAATTAATTTATCAGGTAAGTTCTTACATAAATTATGTTTTCCTATTTTATATTCTCTGCTCGTCTATATGTTTAACTGATTAGAGGTGGGAGGGTTTTCTAAGCTCTTGTATGGGTTTTTGACCACCTCCTTGTGGCGGGAATTATATTCCACATGTTATGGAGCCCTGTGGCCCATTATCGGGTAAGCATAAATTGTTTTTTCAACAAAGGTTACCAAGGCAAGTAAATCTGAAAATCTAAGCAAAATTTTAAAGTGTCTTAAAATGACATGCTGTATCTAAATCTTGCAAGTTTAATTTTTAACTTTCATGTCACTTTTTAAACATTTTTTGTTAACATTCTGAATTCATTGTTCTGCTTTGTATTATACACTATTAAAATTATTTTGATTTGATTTTATCTTGCATGCTTAGTTTTAATCAAGGTGTGACACATTAATTAAACACCAGATTTTTGTTGATTACAAAGATAGATAATCCCTTTTATTACCAATTCCCCAGTTTTGCATAACCAACACAGTTATACTAATACAGGTTTTACCTCTGTAATTACCTTGTTGCTATGCCTCTGAAAACTGCCCCCTTATTTCAGTTCTTTTGACGGACTTGCATTTTAGCCAATCAGTGCTCACTCCTAGGTAACTTCACGTGTGTGAGCTCAATGTTATCTATATGAAACACATGAACTAACGCCCTCTAGTGGTGAAAAACTGTCAACATGCATTCATATTAGAGGTGGCCTTCAATGTCTAAGAAATTAGCATATGAACCTCCTAGGTTTAGCTTTCAACTAAGAATACCAAGAGAACATAGCAAAATTGGTGATTAAAGTAGATTGGAAAGTTGTTTCTCATGATTCAGATAGGGCATGTAATTTTAGAGTTTTTTTTTTTTTTTTCTTGACTGCCTTTCTTATGCTATACAGTATGAACGTGTGGTTTTTTTTTTTTTTTTTTTTTTTTTTTTTTTTTTAGGTAGCAGAATATTCAGTTTTGGAAGAACAATTACAGAAAGCTTTAGCAGAATTAGAGAAGAGGGAGCGACAACTTGCCAGTGATGAAATTGAGGTATGATCATTATTTTTATTTTTTCCCATCCCATCCATTCAATTCTTATAGTTATAAAAATATTTGTACTGCAATGAAATACTGATTATTTAGATTACATATATTATGATTCTAAACAACCTGTCCTGTTAATCTATATAGATAATTTAATATGTCCAAACAGTAAAAAAACGACACACTTCAGAAGTATTGCATTCTCTCCAGTACATTTTTTTCTGACAAACAAGAATGCTTTACTTTTACATTACACATTACTTGACTGTACTTCTGTTTGAAAAAATAGAGTGACAGTAACTAAAGACATTGATGCATTATAGAAAGAGGTAAAATGTATTTGTATTAAAGATCAGATTTATAGAAATATACACACGAACACAGATAAAGGCAAGGGCTTTGCGATACATAATACAGCAGTGGCTGACGCACAAAGAGAAGGGGTTGCTGAATGGGTGCTGACCTGATCATATGGTGGTTTTCTTTAGAAATGTGGATGATTCGAATATAAACTCATAAAATTAAACAACTTCTGAGAAAAGTTTAACACATTTTAGGGAAGCGTGTTGCAAAATTATACAAAAGGGATTAAATTTACAGGGCCATTCTACTGAAAAATGTACATGCTCTCATTTATTAGCCTGTCATTTTAACACTTGCGACCCTGCAACTTTGTCAAAAAACCCCAACTCGGTCGTTTGACTACCCCAGTTGATTAAGTCAGTGGCAATTAGGGCTCAGCAGTTCTTTGCAGCTTCCAACTGATACTTTAACTATCTGTTTGTCCCATTTGTTAGTGTTAGTTAAAACAGAATTGCATGGTTGCTAGTGTTAAAATGACATGCTCTAATACAGTGTGCCGTGAGAGATCCTCAGGTGTGCCGGGGGTGTCCCTCTTTCAAATTTTGAAATATTGGGAGGTATGTGACAGGCTCATCAGGCATTATTTACAACCATGATATTGACATTCATTCACAGACAATCATTATGATTGTTTGTGAATGAGTGTCAATATGTCATGTATAGTTTGTAGGAGGCATGGCATGACAGCACAGTACAGTGTGTGTGTGAGTATGTATATATATATATATGTGTGTGTATATGTATATATATACATATATATATCCTGTATTAGGCTACAATGTGTGATTTTGTAACATTTTGGGATGGTGGTGTGCCACAGGATTTTTTAATGTAAAAAAGTGGGCCACGGGAAAAAAAAGGTTGCAAATCACTGCTCTAATAGATTAGAACATGTCATATGTTTACTAGGCTGCCCCTTTAAAGCTTTGCTGTGTATCAGCTGTGCAACTGCACTTGGCATTTTTCCCCAAGATATACCCACCATTGCTATTCAAGATGAGCACTACTATTAATATTGAAGATAAGAAAAATATCTAATTACTAACTACATTATGTTTATCCTTGCATTTGAATCTCATACTGTGATAGGTTCTAAAAGAAGCAGGGTATAAAATTGTGCACATTAAATCTGTGATCTGTGTATTGCAATCATTTTATTAGCATGTGTGCTAGAATCCTATTTAATGTAAAATATTATATTCATTTTACCTATAAAGTAAATTATTTTTTTGGCCCAGAAGAGGATCGAGACAGTCATAAATTCTCAGGGTCACATAGAATATCCTGCTTTCTGTTCTTGGCACAATCCTATTGGTAAAACCCGACATCTGGTATGATGCAGACATAAAGCAGAAAACATAACTGGTGCCTTAAACATTTCCTTATCTAAGAAACATTAATTTATTCTAGACATGTTGACATCCTGGATCTGCATTAGGAAAGTTTTATTAAGATTGCACTGTTACCAACTTGAACAATATATGTTTTCCTTTTACAAAAGCCTTCATATAATTCATCCCATTTTATTGATATAATCAAATTCTGATCATCTGTTGTTACACAAAAGTGCCTTTTACTTTAAAATAATAAAAAAAAAAGTACCATATAATATGATCACATGTTTTAGATGCAGAAGAATCAAGTGGTTTTTTTTTAACTTAAAGGGACATGAAACCCAATTTTTTTCTTTTGTGATTTAGAAAGAGCATGTCATTTTAAACAACTTTCTTATTTACTTCCATTATCTCATTTGCTTCATTCTCTTGAAATCACTTGCTGAAAAGCATATCTAGATATGCTCAGTAGCTGCTGATTGGTTGCTGCACATAGAGGCCTTGTGGGATTGGTTCGCACATGTGCATTGCTATTTCTTCAACAAAGGATATCTAAAGAACTGAGCAAATTAGATAATAGAAGTAAATTGGAAAGTTGTTTAAAATTACATGCCCTATCTGAATCATAAAAGTTTAATTTTGACTAGACTGCCCCTTTAACACTCATACCTATACAAATTATTATTTGTATTATGTTTAAACTTGCTCTATTTTTAAAAGAATTTGTACAAAGAGCATCTAGTAATTTGATTAAAACCATGTATGGTGCTTTTGGGGTAAACATAATACTTGTGTCCAGAGTACAATGTTTTTTTTTATTGGTCGTGCTCAGAATGTGTTCTTATTTATGCATTACATTTCAATTTTAATATGTTTTGCAATTTCCATAAATGTATTTATTTCTAGTTGAGAAAAAGGAAAGCAGAGCTCCAGTTAGATGGTGAGCGTAGTCTTCAGGAGAGACAAGATTCTATAAGAAGAGTGCGTGAGGATTGTGTGCATCAAATAGAGCTAGAGAGGTCAAAGGCCAAGCAGCTGGAGGAGGAAAAGCTCCGCCTGCATCAGCTGGTAAGTGAGCCCTTCCTTTTAGATTTTTATTATAAAAAAAGGAAAATATTGATTTGAAAAATGTACTTTATTATTCTTAAATGCTTTGTAGATTATCTATTTATATAGCCCATAAAGTTTTTTTTTTAATGTATAGTTTTGCTTAATTTTAAATAACATTGCTTTGATTTTCAGACTCCTAACCAAGCCCCCAAAGTTTTTGGAGAATACCGACAGATTCTTACTTCAGCTTGCTCCTGTTTGTGTAAAGGGTCTTTTCATATGCAGGGGAAGGGGGGGAGGGTCTTATTTCCCACTAGCAGTGGGCTTTCCAGCTACCTTTTCACCAGAGCTAAACTGAGAGCTTCTGAGTAAGTTTTTAAACGGTTTTATACTGGATTTTTATATCAGTATCTGTGCATCTTATTCTTTATAGTAGTGTCTATTACATGCAGTTATATGAAAATTGGTGTATACTGTCCCTTTAAAAGTTATATACTTAAGATCCCACAAGTTTCTCATTAAAAGAACAATTGTCACTTTCTATAAAGAAAGCTATTAAGGTTTTCTTTGTTCTTTTAATCATGTGTATGTTTATTCACTGGCAGAAAAACATACACAAGGAAATGAGTCTATTTCTTTCATGTAATTAACAAGAGTCCATGAGCTAGTGACGTATGGGATATACATTCCTACCAGGAGGGGCAAAGTTTCCCAAACCTTAAAATGCCTATAAATACACCCCTCACCACACCCACAAATCAGTTTTACAAACTTTGCCTCCAAGGGAGGTGGTGAAGTAAGTTTGTGCTAGATTCTACGTTGATATGCGCTCCGCAGCAAGTTGGAGCCCGGTTTTCCTCTCAGCGTGCAGTGAATGTCAGAGGGATGTGAAGAGAGTATTGCCTATTGAATGCAGTGATCTCCTTCTACGGGGTCTATTTCATAAGGTTCTCTGTTATCGGTCGTAGAGATTCATCTCTTACCTCCCTTTTCAGATCGACGATATACTCTTATATTTACCATTTCCTCTACTGATTCTCGTTTCAGTACTGGTTTGGCTTTCTACAAACATGTAGATGAGTGTCCTGGGGTAAGTAAGTCTTATTTTCTGTGACACTCTAAGCTATGGTTGGGCACTTTATTTATAAAGTTCTAAATATATGTATTCAAACATTTATTTGCCTTGACTCAGAATGTTCAACTTTCCTTATTTCCAGACAGTCAGTTTCATATTTGGGATTATGCTTTCAATTATCATATTTTTTCTTACCTCAAAAATTTGACTTTTTTCCCTGTGGGCTGTTAGGCTCGCGGGGGCTGAAAATGCTTCATTTTATTGCGTCATTCTTGGCGCGGACTTTTTTGGCGCAAAAATTCTTTTCCGTTTCCGGCGTCATACGTGTCGCCGGAAGTTGCGTCATTTTTGACGTTATTTTGCGCCAAAAATGTCGGCGTTCCGGATGTGGCGTCATTTTTGGCGCCAAAAGCATTTAGGCGCCAAATAATGTGGGCGTCTTATTTGGCGCAAAAAAATATGGGCGTCGCTTTTGTCTCCACATTATTTCAGTCTCATTTTTCATTTGCTTCTGGTTGCTAGAAGCTTGATGTTTGGCATTTTTTTCCCATTCCTGAAACTGTCTTATAAGGAATTTGATCTATTTTGCTTTATATGTTGTTTTTTCTCTTACATATTGCAAGATGTCTCACGTTGCATCTGAGCCAGAAGATACTACAGGAAAACCACTGCCTGCTGGATCTACCAAAGCTAAGTGTATCTGCTGTAAACTTTTGGTAGCTATTCCTCCAGCTGTTGTTTGTAATAATTGTCATGACAAACTTGTTAAAGCAGATAATATTTCCTTTAGTGATGTACCATTGCCTGTTGCAGTTCCCTCAACATCTAAGGTGCAGAATGTTCCTGATAACATAAGAGATTTTGTTTCTGAATCCATAAAGAAGGCTTTGTCTGTTATTTCTCCTTCTAGTAAACGTAAAAAGTCTTTTAAATCTTCTCTCTCTACAGATGAATTTTTAAATGAACACCATCATTCTGATTCTTTGGACTCTTCTGGTTCAGAGGATTCTATCTCAGAGATTGATGCTGATAAATCTTCATATTTATTTAAGATGGAATTTATTCGCTCTTTACTTAAAGAAGTACTAATTGCTTTAGAAATAGAGGATTCTAGTCCTCTTGATACTAATTCTATACGTTTGGATAAGGTTTTTAAAGCTCCTGCGGTTATTCCAGAAGTCTTTCCTGTTCCTAATGCTATTTCTGCAGTAATTGCTAAGGAATGGGATAAATTGGGTAATTCATTTACTCCTTCTAAACGTTTTAAGCAATTATATCCTGTTCCGCCTGACAGGTTAGAATTTTGGGACAAAATCCCTAAAGTTGATGGGGCTATTTCTACCCTTGCTAAACGTACTACCATTCCTACGTCAGATGGTACCTCGTTTAAGGATCCTTTAGATAGAAAAATTGAATCTTTTCTAAGAAAAGCTTATCTATGTTCAGGTAATCTTCTTAGACCTGCTATATCATTGGCTGATGTTGCTGCAGCTTCAACTTTTTGGTTGGAAACTCTAGCGCAACAAGTAACAAATCGTGATTCTCATGATATTATTATTCTTCTCCAGCATGCTAATAATTTCATCTGTGATGCCATTTTTGATATTATTAGAGTTGTTGTTAGATTTATGTCTCTGGCTATCTTAGCCAGAAGAGCTTTATGGCTTAAGACCTGGAATGCTGATATGGCTTCTAAATCAACTCTACTTTCCATTTCTTTCCAGGGAAACAAATTATTTGGTTCTCAGTTGGATTCTATTATTTCAACTGTTACTGGTGGGAAAGGAACTTTTTTACCACAGGATAAAAAGTCTAAAGGTAAAAACAGGGCTAACAATCGTTTTCGTTCCTTTCGTTTCAACAAAGAACAAAAGCCTGATCCTTCGTCCTCAGGAGCAGTTTCAGTTTGGAAACCATCTCCAGTCTGGAATAAATCCAAGCCTGCTAGAAAGGCAAAGCCTGCTTCTAAGTTCACATGAAGGTACGGCCCTCATTCCAGTTCAGCTGGTAGGGGGCAGGTTACGTTTTTTCAAAGAAATTTGGATCAATTCTGTTCACAATCTTTGGATTCAGAACATTGTTTCAGAAGGGTACAGAATTGGTTTCAAGATGAGACCTCCTGCAAAGAGATTTTTTCTTTCCCATGTCCCAGTAAATCCAGTGAAAGCTCAAGCATTTCTGAATTGTGTTTCAGATCTAGAGTTGGCTGGAGTAATTATGCCAGTTCCAGTTCCGGAACAGGGGATGGGGTTTTATTCAAATCTCTTCATTGTACCAAAGAAGGAGAATTCCTTCAGACCAGTTCTGGATCTAAAATTATTGAATCGTTATGTAAGGATACCAACGTTCAAGATGGTAACTGTAAGGACTATATTGCCTTTTGTTCAGCAAGGGAATTATATGTCCACAATAGATTTACAGGATGCATATCTGCATATTCCGATTCATCCAGATCATTATCAGTTCCTGAGATTCTCTTTTCTAGACAAGCATTACCAATTTGTGGCTCTACCGTTTGGCCTTGCTACAGCTCCAAGAATTTTCACAAAGATTCTCGGTGCCCTTCTGTCTGTAATCAGAGAACAGGGTATTGTGGTATTTCCTTATTTGGACGATATCTTGGTACTTGCTCAGTCTTTACATTTAGCAGAGTCTCATACGAATCGACTTGTGTTGTTTCTTCAAGATCATGGTTGGAGGATCAGTTTACCAAAAAGTTCTTTGATTCCTCAAACAAGGGTAACCTTTCTGGGTTTCCAGATAGATTCAGTGTCCATGACTCTGTCTTTAACAGACAAGAGACGTCTAAAATTGATTACAGCCTGTCGAAACCTTCAGTCTCAATCATTCCCTTCGGTAGCCTTATGCATGGAAATTCTAGGTCTTATGACTGCTGCATCGGACGCGATCCCCTTTGCTCGTTTTCACATGCGACCTCTTCAGCTCTGTATGCTGAACCAATGGTGCAGGGATTACACGAAGATATATCAATTAATATCTTTAAAACCGATTGTTCGGCACTCTCTAACGTGGTGGACAGATCACCTTCGTTTAATTCAGGGGGCTTCTTTTGTTCTTCCGACCTGGACTGTAATTTCAACAGATGCAAGTCTCACAGGTTGGGGAGCTGTGTGGGGATCTCTGACGGCACAAGGAGTTTGGGAATCTCAGGAGGTGAGATTACCGATCAATATCTTGGAACTCCGTGCAGTTTTCAGAGCTCTTCAGTTTTGGCCTCTTCTGAAGAGAGAATCGTTCATTTGTTTTCAGACAGACAATGTCACAACTGTGGCATACATCAATCATCAAGGAGGGACTCACAGTCCTCTGGCTATGAAAGAAGTATCTCGAATTTTGGTTTGGGCGGAATCCAGCTCCTGTCTAATCTCTGCGGTTCATATCCCAGGTGTAGACAATTGGGAAGCGGATTATCTCAGTCGCCAAACGTTGCATCCGGGCGAATGGTCTCTTCACCCAGAGGTATTTCTTCAGATTGTTCAAATGTGGGGGCTCCCAGAGATAGATCTGATGGCCTCTCATCTAAACAAGAAACTTCCCAGGTATCTGTCCAGATCCCGGGATCCTCAGGCGGAGGCAGTGGATGCATTATCAATTCCTTGGAAGTATCATCCTGCCTATATCTTTCCGCCTCTAGTTCTTTTTCCAAGAGTAATCTCCAAGATTCTGAGGGAATGCTCGTTTGTTCTGCTAATAGCTCCGGCATGGCCTCACAGGTTTTGGTATGCGGATCTTGTCCGGATGGCATCTTGCCAACCATGGACTCTTCCGTTAAGACCAGACCTTCTGTCACAAGGTCCTTTTTTCCATCCGGATCTGAAATCCTTAAATTTAAAGGTATGGAGATTGAACGCTTGATTCTTGGTCATAGAGGTTTCTCTGACTCCGTGATTAATACTATGTTACAGGCTCGTAAATCTGTATCTCGAGAGATATATTATAGAGTCTGGAAGACTTATATTTCTTGGTGTCTTTCTCATCATTTTTCTTGGCATTCTTTTAGAATACCGAGAATTTTACAGTTTCTTCAGGATGGTTTAGATAAGGGTTTGTCCGCAAGTTCTTTGAAAGGACAAATCTCCGCTCTTTCTGTTCTTTTTCACAGAAAGATTGCTATTCTTCCTGATATTCATTGTTTTGTACAAGCTTTGGTTCGTATAAAACCTGTCATTAAGTCAATTTCTCCTCCTTGGAGTTTGAATTTGGTTCTGGGAGCTCTTCAAGCTCCTCCGTTTGAACCTATGCATTCATTGGACATTAAATTACTTTCTTGGAAAGTTTTGTTCCTTTTGGCCATCTCTTCTGCTAGAAGAGTTTCTGAATTATCTGCTCTTTCGTGTGAGTCTCCTTTTCTGATTTTTCATCAGGATAAGGCGGTGTTGCGAACTTCTTTTGAATTTTTACCTAAAGTTGTGAATTCCAACAACATTAGTAGAGAAATTGTGGTTCCTTCATTATGTCCTAATCCTAAGAATTCTAAGGAGAAATCATTGCATTCTTTGGATGTTGTTAGAGCTTTGAAATATTATGTTGAAGCTACGAAATCTTTCCGTAAGACTTCTAGTCTATTTGTTATCTTTTCCGGTTCTAGGAAAGGCCAGAAAGCTTCTGCCATTTCTTTGGCATCTTGGTTGAAATCTTTAATTCATCTTGCCTATGTTGAGTCGGGTAAAATTCCGCCTCAGATAATTACAGCTCATTCTACTAGGTCAGTATCTACTTCCTGGGCGTTTAGGAATGAAGCTTCGGTTGACCAGATCTGCAAAGCAGCAACTTGGTCCTCTTTGCATACTTTTACTAAATTCTACCATTTTGATGTATTTTCTTCTTCTGAAGCAGTTTTTGGTAGAAAAGTTCTTCAGGCAGCGGTTTCAGTTTGAATCTTCTGCTTATGTTTTTTGTTAAACTTTATTTTGGGTGTGGATTATTTTCAGCAGGAATTGGCTGTCTTTATTTTATCCCTCCCTCTCTAGTGACTCTTGTGTGGAAAGATCCACATCTTGGGTAGTCATTATCCCATACGTCACTAGCTCATGGACTCTTGTTAATTACATGAAAGAAAACATAATTTATGTAAGAACTTACCTGATAAATTCATTTCTTTCATATTAACAAGAGTCCATGAGGCCCACCCTTTTTTGTGGTGGTTATGATTTTTTTGTATAAAGCACAATTATTCCAATTCCTTATTTTATATGCTTCGCACTTTTTTTCTTATCACCCCACTTCTTGGCTATTCGTTAAACTGATTTGTGGGTGTGGTGAGGGGTGTATTTATAGGCATTTTAAGGTTTGGGAAACTTTGCCCCTCCTGGTAGGAATGTATATCCCATACGTCACTAGCTCATGGACTCTTGTTAATATGAAAGAAATGAATTTATCAGGTAAGTTCTTACATAAATTATGTTTTTTTTCCTTTTTGTTGTAACTGAAAATCATTTGGAGGTGTTTGTTTTAGGTGCTCCTATCAAATGTATAAAAGCATGTAAATTATTAAGTACTTGCTAAATAAACATTTGAAACCTAGATGCACAGGGAATGCATCATTTAAATGGACTGCATGTAATTAACAGATACTGATCTAAAAATCCAGTACAAAACATTTTAAAAACTTTTTTGTTGCCTTTTGCTTTGTCCCCACAGCATTTAGAGAAAAATCTCAAATGAGGAGCAGAATGCTCCTCTAAGATGCAGATCTGCAATGCAAGGCACATTGTAAGAAGTCAAAGGGAGTCTTATAAGACTCATCTTTTGTTTTTATTGATATTGGTCATGTGCTCCCATATAATGGTAGGGAACCCTTGTGGGAAAGGTGACTATACACCAGGGAAATCTTCTGTAAAGAAAGATTGCCATTTTGGAGCCCCTGTATCACACTTCTGCTTTTTAAAAGGACAGTATACAATAAAATTGTTTTTCCCTTAATGTGTTTCCAATTACTTTTTTTACCAGCTGCAGAGTATAAAATGTATGATATTTGCTTTTTTAAGGCTTATTTGTGTATACGCATTAGCTGATTTTGTGTTTTGAAGCCACAACCTAATAAAATGGGTTGAGCTTGTAGGTACAATCATTACTTTATCACATTGTGTGCATATACCTGCTTCTTTATCTTATATCTGTCCATAAAACAATCACCAATACTTGTAGAGAACAATGGAAAATTAACATTTCTCCAACATAGGTGTGTCCGGTCCACGGAGTCATCCTTACTTGTGGGATATTCTCTTCCCCAACAGGAAATGGCAAAGAGTCCCAGCAAAGCTGGTCACATGATCCCTCCTAGGCTCCGCCCACCCCAGTCATTCTCTTTGCCGTTGCACAGGCAACATCTCCACGGAGATGGTTAAGAGTTTTTTGGTGTTTAAATGTAGTTTTTATTCTTCAATCAAGTGTTTGTTATTTTAAAATAGTGCTGGTATGTACTATTTACTCTGAAACAGAAAAAAGATGAAGATTTCTGTTTGTAAGAGGAAGATGATTTTAGCAGAAGTTACTAAAATCGATTGCTGTTTCCACACAGGACTGTTGAGATGAAGTAACTTCAGTTGGGGGAAACAGTTGGCAGACTTTTCTGCTTAAGGTATGACTGGCCATATTTCTAACAAGACTATGTAATGCTGGAAGGCTGTCATTTCCCCTTATGGGGACCGGTAAGCCATTTTCTTAGTTAAATAAAAGAATAAAGGGCTACATAAGGGCTTAAAAAACTGGTAGACATTTTTCTGGGCTAAAACGATTGCTTTGCTAGGCATATTTTGCAGATTCTACCTATTAATGGTTATTATAATCTTGGGGATTGTTTAGAAAAACGGCAGGCACTGTGTTGGACACCTTTTTCAGATGGGGGCCTTTTCTAGTTATAGACAGAGCCTCATTTTCGCGCCACTAATGCGCAGTTGTTTTTGGAGAACAAGGCATGCAGATGCATGTGTGAGGAGCTAAGAATCACTGAAAAAGCTTATTGAAGGCATCATTTGGTATCGTATTCCCCTCTGGGCTTGGTTGGGTCTCAGCAAAGCATATAGCTGGGACTGTATAGGGGTTAAATGTAAAAACGGCTCCGGTTCCGTTAATTTAAGGGTTAAAGCTCTGAAATTTGGTGTGCAATACTTTTAATGCTTTAAGGCACTGTGGTGAAATTTTGGTGAATTTTGAACAATTCCTTCATACTTTTTCACATATTCAGTAATAAAGTGTTTTCAGTTTGAAATTTAAAGTGACAGTAACGGTTTTATTTTAAAACGTTTTTTGTGCTTTGTTGACAAGTTTAAGCCTGTTTAACATGTCTGTACCATCAGATAAGCTATGTTCTATATGTATGAAAGCCAAGGTGTCTCCCCATTTAAATTTATGTGATAATTGTGCCATAGTGTCCAAACAAAGTAAGGACAGTAATGCCACAGATAATGATATTGCCCAAGATGATTCCTCAAATGAGGGGAGTAAACATGATACTACATCATCCCCTTCTGTGTCTACACCAGTTTTGCCCACACAAGAGGCCCCTAGTACATCTAGTGCGCCAATTCTTATTACCATGCAACAATTAACGGCTGTAATGGATAACTCTATAGCAAACATTTTATCCAAAATGCCTACTTATCAGAGAAAGCGCGATTGCTCTGTTTTAAACACTGAAGAGCAAGAGGACGCTGATGATAACTGTTCTGACATACCCTCACACCAATCTGAAGGGGCCATGAGGGAGGTTTTGTCTGAGGGAGAAATTTCAGATTCAGGAAAAATTTCTCAACAAGCTGAACCTGATGTTCATGATGACATTTAAATTTAAATTAGAACATCTCCGCGCACTGCTTAAGGAGGTATTATCTACTCTGGATGATTGTGACAATTTGGTCATTCCAGAGAAATTATGTAAGATGGACAAGTTCCTAGAGGTTCCGGTGCCCCCCGACGCTTTTCCTATACCCAAGCGGGTGGCGGACATAGTAAATAAAGAGTGGGAAAGGCCCGGCATACCTTTTGTCCCCCCCCCCCTATATTTAAGAAATTATTTCCTATAGTCGACCCCAGAAAGGACTTATGGCAGACAGTTCCCAAGGTCGAGGGGGCGGTTTCTACTCTAAACAAACGCACTACTATTCCTATCGAAGATAGTTGTGCTTTCAAAGATCCTATGGATAAAAAATTAGAGGGTTTGCTTAAAAAGATTTTTGTTCAGCAAGGTTACCTTCTACAACCAATTTCATGCATTGTTCCTGTCACTACGGCAGCGTGTTTCTGGTTCGAGGAACTAGAAAAGTCGCTCAATAAAGAATCTTCGTATGAGGTTATGGACAGAGTTCATGCACTTAAATTGGCTAACTCTTTTATTTTAGATGCCGCTTTGCAATTAGCTAGATTAGCAGCGAAAAATTCAGGGTTTGCTATCGTGGCGCGCAGAGCGCTTTGGCTAAAGTCTTGGTCAGCGGATGTGTCTTCCAAGACAAAATTGCTTAACATCCCTTTCAAGGGTATAACATTATTTGGACCTGATTTGAAAGAGATTATTTCAGACATCACTGGGGGAAAGGGCCACGCCCTCCCACAGGATAGGTCTTTTAAGGCTAAAAATAAGCCTAATTTTCGTCCCTTTCGCAGAAACGGACCAGCCTCTAATTCTACATCCTCTAAGCAAGAGGGTAATACTTCACAACCCAAACCAGCCTGGAGACCAATGCAAGGCTGGAACAAGGGTAAGCAGGCCAAGAAGCCTACCACTGCTACCAAAACAGCATGAAGGGATGGCCCCCGATCCGGGACCGGATCTGGTGGGGGGCAGACTTTCTCTCTTTGCTCAGGCTTGGGCAAGAGATGTTCAGGATCCTTGGGCGCTAGAAATAGTTTCTCAAGGTTATCTCCTGGAATTCAAGGAACTACCCCCAAGGGGAAGGTTCCACAGGTCTCAATTATCTTCAAACCAAATAAAAAGACAGGCGTTCTTACATTGTGTAGAAGACCTGTTAAAGATGGGAGTGATTCATCCTGTTCCAATAAGAGAACAAGGGATGGGTTTTTATTCCAACCTGTTCATAGTTCCCAAAAAAGAGGGAACATTCAGACCAATTTTGGATCTCAAGATCCTAAACAAATTTCTCAAGGTTCCATCGTTCAAAATGGAAACTATTCGAACGATCCTACCTACTATCCAGGAAAATCAATTTATGACTACCGTGGATTTAAAGGATGCGTACCTACATATTCCTATCCACAAGGAACACCATCAGTTCCTAAGGTTCGCTTTTCTGGACAAGCATTACCAGTTTGTGGCACTTCCATTCGGATTAGCCACTGCTCCAAGGATTTTCACAAAGGTACTAGGGTCCCTTCTAGCGGTTCTAAGACCAAGGGGCATTGCAGTAGTACCTTACTTGGACGACATCCTGATTCAAGCGTCGTCCCTGTCAAAAGCAAAGGCTCATACGGACATCGTCCTAGCCTTTCTCAGATCTCACGGAAGGTGAACAAAGAAAAAAGTTCTCTGTCCCCGTCAACAAGAGTTCCCTTCTTGGGAACAATAATAGATTCCTTAGAAATGAGGATTTTTCTGACAGAGGTCAGAAAATCAAAAATTCTAAGCTCTTGTCAAGTACTTCATTCTGTTCTTCGTCCTTCCATAGCGCAGTGCATGGAAGTAATAGGATTGATGGTTGCAGCAATGGACATAGTTCCTTTTGCACGAATTAATCTAAGACCATTACAACTGTGCATGCTCAGACAGTGGAATGGGGATTATACAGACTTGTCTCCGACGATTCAAGTAGATCAAAAGACCAGAGATTCACTCCGTTGGTGGCTGACCCTGGACAATCTGTCACAGGGAATGAGCTTCCGCAGACCAGAGCGGGTCATTGTCACGACCGACGCCAGTCTGGTGGGCTGGGGCGCGGTCTGGGAACCCCTGAAAGCTCAGGGTCTATGGTCTCGGGAAGAGTCTCTTCTCCCGATAAACATTCTGGAACTGAGAGCGATATTCAATGCTCTCAAAGCTTGGCCTCAACTAGCAAAGGCCAAATTCATAAGGTTTCAATCAGACAACATGACGACTGTTGCATATATCAATCATCAGGGGGGAACAAGGAGTTCCCTGGCGATGGAAGAAGTGACCAAAATAATTCAATGGGCGGAGGATCACTCCTGCCACTTGTCTGCAATCCACATCCCAGGAGTGGAAAATTGGGAAGCGGATTTTCTGAGTCGTCAGACTTTCCATCCGGGGGAGTGGGAACTCCATCCGGAAATATTTGCCCAAATAACTCAATTATGGGGCATTCCAGACATGGATCTGATGGCGTCTCGTCAGAACTTCAAGGTTCCTTGCTACGGGTCCAGATCCAGGGATCCCAAGGCGACCCTAGTAGATGCACTAGTAGCACCTTGGACCTTCAACCTAGCTTATGTATTCCCACCGTTTCCTCTCATTCCCAGGCTGGTAGCCAGGATCAATCAGGAGAGGGCTTCAGTGATCTTGATAGCTCCTGCGTGGCCACGCAGGACTTGGTATGCAGACCTGGTGAATATGTCATCGGCTCCACCATGGAAGCTACCTTTGAGACAGGACCTTCTTGTTCAAGGTCCATTCGAACATCCAAATCTGGTTTCCCTCCAACTGACGGCTTGGAGATTGAACGCTTGATTTTATCAAAGCATGGGTTTTCAGATTCTGTAATAGATACTCTGATTCAGGCTAGAAAGCCTGTAACTAGAAAAATTTACCATAAAATATGGAAAAAAATATATCTGTTGGTGTGAATCTAAAGGATTCCCATGGAACAAGATAAAAATTCCTAAGATTCTATCCTTTCTACAAGAAGGTTTGGAGAAAGGATTATCTGCAAGTTCTCTGAAGGGACAGATCTCTGCTCTGTTTTACTTCACAAAAGGCTGGCAGCTGTGCCAGATGTTCAAGCATTTGTTCAGGCTCTGGTTAGAATCAAGCCTGTTTACAGACCTTTGACTCCTCCCTGGAGTCTAAATCTAGTTCTTTCAGTTCTTCAAGGGGTTCCGTTTGAACCCTTACATTCCGTAGATATTAAGTTATTATCTTGGAAAGTTTTGTTTTTGGTTGCAATTTCTTCTGCTAGAAGAGTTTCTGAGTTATCTGCTCTGCAGTGTTCTCCGCCCTATCTGGTGTTCCATGCAGATAAGGTGGTTTTGCGTACTAAGCCTGGTTTTCTTCCGAAAGTTGTTTCCAACAAAAATATTAACCAGGAGATAGTTGTACCTTCTTTGTGTCCGAATCCAGTTTCAAAGAAGGAACGTTTGTTACACAATTTGGACGTAGTCCGTGCTCTAAAATTCTATTTAGAGGCTACTAAAGATTTCAGACAAACATCTTCCTTGTTTGTTGTTTATTCTGGTAAAAGGAGAGGTCAAAAAGCGACTTCTACTTCTCTTTCCTTTTGGCTTAAAAGCATTATCCGATTGGCTTATGAGACTGCCGGACGGCAGCCTCCTGAAAGAATCACAGCTCACTCCACTAGGGCTGTGGCTTCCACATGGGCCTTCAAGAACGAGGCTTCTGTTGACCAGATATGTAAGGCAGCGACTTGGTCTTCACTGCACACTTTTGCCAAATTTTACAAATTTGATACTTTTGCTTCTTCGGAGGCTATTTTTGGGAGAAAGGTTTTGCAAGCTGTGGTGCCTTCCGTTTAGGTAACCTGATTTTCTCCCTCCCTTCATCCGTGTCCTAAAGCTTTGGTATTGGTTCCCACAAGTAAGGATGACGCCGTGGACCGGACACACCTATGTTGGAGAAAACAGAATTTATGCTTACCTGATATATTACTTTCTCCAACGGTGTGTCCGGTCCACGGCCCGCCCTGGTTTTTTTAATCAGGTCTGATGAATTATTTTCTCTAACTACAGTCACCACGGTATCATATGATTTCTCCTATATATATTTCCTCCTGTCCGTCGGTCGAATGACTGGGGTGGGCGGAGCCTAGGAGGGATCATGTGACCAGCTTTGCTGGGACTCTTTGCCATTTCCTGTTGGGGAAGAGAATATCCCACAAGTAAGGATGACGCCGTGGACCGGACACACCGTTGGAGAAAGTAATTTATCAGGTAAGCATAAATTCTGTTTTTATTACCTTATCTCTTCTATAACCCACTGGGAGTATAATTTATTCTGCTGTCTGTGTTAATACAGCTTGGCCTTGAGGCCAAAACTTTCAGGATGGGTGGGGATACCACAGGCTAAATCAACTATTTCTAATGCCAATATAAGGGCAATGTAAATACTTGTAAACAATTTAATACACTCCAGCAGGTAAAGTGGATCATTGGGAACCAATCAAAGGGGAGAAAATATTTGAGTAAACTGTCCCTTTAAGATCCTTCATTTCAAAGCTACCCTGGTTCTATTCCCTGGGAGATGTCATGCACTTATGGAACAGCCCACGTCTCTTCCTCTCTCCACCCCCCCCCCCCCCCCCAATAGAACAACTTGTTCAGAGGGTTGAAACCAGGCATATATGCTTACCCCAAAATTTCCGTCTTCTAGATTTTGAATAAACTTGGGGAGCCCAGACAAAAAAGTACTTAGTATTGTTGATCACCTGCACCACTACTCACATTTTGTCATTAAATATGCAATCCTAACAAATGAGGAGTTGGTGACTGTAAAAAAAGATTGCATTTCTTTCTAATGACACGGTGAGTCCACGCATCATCATAATTACTATTGGGAATATCACTCCTGGCCAGCAGGAGGAGGCATAGCGCACCACAGCAAAGCTGTTAAATACCACTCCCCTTACCCACAGCCCCCAGTCATTCTCTTTGTTTGTATCAGTTACAAGGAAGGGGTAAAGTTAGGTGTCTGATTCTTCAATCAGGAGTTTATTTCTCTTGTTAAGTGTATCCAGTCCACGGATCATCCATTACTTATGGGATATTCTCCTTCCCAACAGGAAGTTGCAAGAGATCACCCATAGCAGAGTTGCTATATAGCTCCTCCCCTCACTGCCATATCCAGTCATTCTCTTGCAACTCTCAACATAGGAGGTCGCGAGAGGAGTGATGTTTTATACTTAATTTATTTCTTCAATCAAAAGTTTGTTATTTTTAAATGGCACCGGAGTGTGCTGTTTTTCTCTCAGGCAGTATTTGGAAGAAGAATCTGCCTGCGTTTTTCTATGATCTTAGCAGAAGTAACTAAGATCCACTGGCTGTTCTCACACATTCTGAGGAGTGAGGTAACTTCAGATGGGGGAGAGCGTGCGGGTTTTCCTGCAAATGAGGTATGTGCAGTAAAATATTTTTCTAAGGAATGGAATTGACTAAGAAAATGCTGCTGTTACCATATTAATGTAAGTAAAGCCTTAATGCAGTGAAAGCGACTGTTAGCAGGCTTATTAATGTATGTGCAGTAAAATAATTTTCTAAGGAATGGAATTGACTATGAAAATGCTGCTGATACTGAAATAATCTAATTTAAGCCTTAATGCAGGGAAAGCAAGACAGGCTTATTAATAGAGATACATACTCTTTAAAAGAAGGTTGTTTTAAAAACGTTTGCTGGCATGTTTAATCGTTTTTTGAGGTACATTGGTGATAAGGTTTATTGGGGCATAATTTTTCCACATGGCTGGCTTAATTTCTGCATAGCAACAGTTAACTGAGCTTTCTCACTGTTGTAATATGAGTGGGAGGGACCTAATTTAGAGCTTTTTGCACAGTTAAAATTACAAAATGAATCATCCAGATTCCCTCAGCAGTCCTTTGAATGCTACAGGACATCTCTAAAGGGCTAAAAGGACTTCCAAAATCGTTTATAGGGAAGGTAATCCACAGCTCAGCTGTGGCAGTTTTGTTGTGCCTGTTAAAAAACGTCTATGTCGTTTTTTTGATCTGTTTTTTGCATTAAGGGGTTAATCATCCATTTGCAAGTGGGTGCAATGCTCTGTGAACTTATTACATATACTGTAAAAATTTCGTTTCATTTACTGCCTTTTTACAATGTTTTTCAAATGCTGACAAAATTTGTTTCTCTTAAAGGCACAGTAACGTTTTTTATATTTGCTTGTTAACTTGATTTAAAGTGTTTTCCAAGCTTACTAGTCTCATTATTAGTCTGTTCTAACATGTCTGACATAGAGGAAGCTCTGTGTTCATTATGTTTAAAAGCCATGGTGGAACCCCATTTTAGAATGTGTACCAAATGTACTGATTTCATGTTAAACAATAAAGATCATTTTTTGTCTTTAAAAACATTATCACCAAAGGATTCTGTTGAGGGGGAAGTTATGCCGACTCTCCCCACGTGTCAGACCCTTTGACTCCCGCTTTAGGGACTCACGCTCAAATGGCGCCAAGTGGATCAAGGGCGCCCATAGCGTTTATTTTATCAGAGGATTCTGTCGAGGGGGAAGTTATGCCGTCTAACTCTCCCCACGTGTCAGACTCTTCGACTCCCGCTCCGGGGATTCACGCTCAAATGGCGCCTAGTACATCAGGGGCGCTTATGGCGTTTATTTTACAAGACATGGCGAAAGTTATGAATAATGCTCTGGGAGCGGTATTAGTCAGACTACCTAAAATTAAAGGAAAGCAAGATAGCTCTGGGGATAGATACAGAGCATACAGATGCGCCAAGAACCATGTCTGTTACTGCCTCACTATATGCAGTGGGTCATATTTTTGATTCAGGGGAGATGATTTAACCTGATTCCGATATTTCTATATTTAAAATTTATGCTTAAGATCCTCCACTTGTTGCTCAGGGAGGTTTTAGCAGCTCTGAATGATAGAAATTGTGTAGACTGAATAGATGCTATGCAGTGCCGGTGTGTACTGATGTTTCTTTCAATACCTAAAGAGGTTTACAGAAATTATTAATAAGGAATGGGATAGACCCGATGTGCAGTTCTCTTCCCCTCCTATTTTTAGAAAACTGTTTCTAACAGATGCCACCACACGGGACTTATGGCAGACGGTCCCTAAGGTGGAGAGAAGAGTTTCTACTCTAGCTAAGCGTACCACTAGCCCTGTCGAGGACAGTTGTGCTTTTTTAGAAAATGTTTATTCAACAAGGTTTTATCCTGCAGCCCCTTGCATGCATTGCTTTTGTCACTGCTGCTGCGGCGTTCTGGTTTGAGTCTCTGGTTGAGGCTTTACAGGTAGCGACTCCATTGGATGAATACTTGACAAGCTTAGAGCACTTAAGCTAGCCAATTCCTTTTTTTCTGATGCCTTGTTTTCTTTTGACTAAACTAACGGCTAAGAATTCTGTTTTTACTAAGCTGGCGCGCACAGCGCTAGGGCTTATATTATGGTCAGCTGTCGTGACTTTAATAAATAAGCTACTTAACTCCCCTTCAAGGGGCAGACCCTATTCGGGCCTGGTTTGAAGGAGATTATTACTAATATCACTGGAGGAAAAGGGTAATGCCCTTCCTCAGGACAGGTCCAGATCAAGGACCAAAAAAGTCTATCTTTTGCTCAGTCCAAGACGGTCTGGTGACAACCAGACCTTGAACAAAGCTAAGCAGGCCAAGGAGCCTGCTGCTGCCTCTAAGACAGCAGGTAGAACGGCTCCCTATCCGGTAACGGATACTGTAGGGGGCAGACTTTCATCTTTCGCCCAGGCGTGGACGTGAAAGAGAGGCCCAGGATCCCTGGGCATTGGAAATTATATCCCAGAGATATCTTCTGGATTTCAAAGCTTTCCCCCAAAGAAGGGGAGATTTCACCTTTCACAATTATCTGAAAACCAGATAAAGAAAGAGGCATTCTTACACTGTGTACGAGACCCATCCAGTTCCAGGGGAGGAACAGGGATAGAGTTTTTACTCAAATCTGTTTGTGGTTCCCAAGGAGAGGGAACCTTCAAATCTATTTTGGATCTAAAGATCTTAAACAAATTCCTCAGAATTCCATAATTTAAGTTGGAAACTATTCGTACCATCTTAACTATGATCCAGGAGAGTCAATAGAGGGCTACAATGGATTTGAAGGATGCTTATCCTCACATTACGATGCAGAAAGATTACCATCGGTTTTTCAGGTTGCCTTTCTAAACAGGCATTACCAGTTTTGTAGTTCTTTCCTTTAGGGTTAACTACAGCCCCAAGAATCTTTATAGAGGTTTTGGGGTCGCTTTGGCGGTCCTTAGGCCGCGGGGCATAGAAGTGGCCCCTTATTTAGACAACATCCTGATACAGGCGTCAAACATCCAAGTTGCCAAGTCTCATACGGATGTAGTACTGGCATTTCTGAGATCGCATGGGTGGAAAAGTGAACAGGAAGAGTTCTCTATCCCCAATCTCAAGAGTTTCCCTCCTAGGGATTCTGATTTTGTAGAAATGAAAATTTACCTGACGGAGTCCAGGTTGTCAAAGTTTCTAAATTTCTGTTGTGTTCTTCATTCCATCCGCGCCCTTTGGTGGCTCAGTAGATGAATGTAATTGGCTTAATGGTAGCGGCAAGGGACATAGTACCGTTTGCACGCCTTCATTTCAGACCGCTGCAACTTGCAGACTCAGTCAGAGGAACGGGGATTACACAGATTTGTTCTCCTGTTAAATCTGGACCAAGAGACCAGAGATTCTCTTCTCTGGGGACTATCTCGGGTCCATCTGTCCAAGGGTATGACTTTCCGCAGGTCAGATGGGACAATTGTTACAACAGATGCCAGCCTTTTAGGTTGGGATACAGTCTGGAACTCCCTGAAGGCTCAGGGATAGAGGTACATCATTTTTCAGTCGTACAATATCACGACTGTGGCTTACATTATCCATCAAGGGGGAACATAGTTCCCTAGCGATGTTAGCAGTCTTAAAATAATTCTCTGGACAAAGACTCACTCTTGTCTGTCAACTATCCATATCCCAGGTGTTGAGAACTGGGAGGCGGATTTTCTAAGTCGTCAGACTTTTCATCTGGAGGAGTGGGATTGCCTCCGGAGGTGTTTACACAAGATCAAGCAGGAGAGTGCTTTGGTGTTTTTGGTAGCGCCTGCGTGGCCACGCAGGACCTGGTATTCAGATCTGGTGGACATGTCATCCTTTCCACCACGGTCTCTGCTTCTGAGACAGGACCCTCTACCTCAGGGTCTTTTCAACCATCTAAATATAACTAATCTGATATGGACTGCCTGGAGACTGAACGCTTGATGTTATCAAAGCATGGCTTCTCTGAGTCAGTCATTAATACCTTAATACAGGCATGAAATCCTGTCTTTAGGAAAATTAACATAGATATGGTGTAAATATCTTATTGTTATGAATCCAAGGGTTACTCATGGAGTAAATTCGGGATGCCAAGGATATTATCTTTTCTCCACGATGTTTTTGAGAAAAGGGTTGTCAGCTAGTTCCTTAAAAGGACAGATTTCTACTCTGTCTATTCTTTTGCACAAGCGTCTGGCAGGTATTCTAGACGTTCAGGCATTTGGTCAGGCTTTGGTTAGAACCAAGCCTGTGTTTAAAACTGTTGCTTCGCCTGGTTCTTAAGGTTCTTCAAGGAGTTCCGTTTGAACCTTTTCATTCCATAGATTTCAAACTTTTATCTTGGAAAGTTCCTTTTTGGTAGCTATTTCCTCGGCTCGTAGAGTCTCTGAGTTATCTGCGTTACAATGTGATTCTCATCTGGTCCTCCGTACGGATAAGGTGGTCCTGTGTACCAACCTGGGGTTTTACCTAAGGTGGTATCTAACAAGAATATCACTCAAGAAATTGTTGTTCCATTCTTGTACCCTAATCCTTCTTCAAAGAAGGAACGTCTATTACACAATTTGGACGTGGTTCGTGCTTTAAAGTTTTACTTACAAGCTACTACAGATCTTCATCAAACATTCACCTTGTTTGTTGTCTATTCTGGTCAGAGGAGAGGTCAAAGACTTCAGCAACCTCTCTGTCTTTTGGTTAAAAAAAGCATAATTCATTTAGCTTAGGAGACTGCTGGACAGCAGCCTCCTGAAGGGATTACAGCTCATTCTACTAGAGCTGTGGTTTTCACTTGGGCCTTTTTAAAAATGAGGCTTCTATTGAACAGATTTACAAGACGGAGTCTTGGTCTGCGTTTTATACTTTTTTCAAATTTAACAAATTTGATTCTTTGCTTCTTCGGAGGCTATTTTTGGGAGAAAGGGTTTTTATAGGCAGTGGTAACTTCCGTTTAAGCACCTGCCTTGTCCCTCCCATCATCCGTGTACTTTAGCTTTGGTATTGGTATCCCATAAGTAATGCATGATCCGTGGACTGGATACACTTAACAAGAGAAAACATAATTTATGCTTACCTGATAAATTTATTTCTCTTGTAGTGTATCCAGTCCACGGCCCGCCCTGTCCTTTTAAGGCAGGTAATTTTTTTCATTTATACTTCAGTCACCACTGCACCCTATGGTTTTTCCTTTCTCTGCATGTTTTCGGTCGAATGACTGGATATGGCAGTGAGGGGAGGAGCTTTATAGCAACTCTGCTATGGGTGATCTCTTGCAACTTCCTGTTGGGAAGGAGAATATCCCATAAGTAATGGATGATCCGTGGACTGGATACACTACAAGAGAAATAAATTTATCAGGTAAGCATAAATTATGTTTTTTTTTAAGCAGAGCAAGTTTGTTCTGATTTTTCCAGGGTTTAGCTGAATCCACTTCAGTCTCTTCAGTAGAGCAGTGGTGGCTTTTAAGTTTTTGGAAACTGGGGGGGTAAATTCCCTTCCGTGCCTCAGGTTGTGAGCTGCCCTTTTGGTAAAAATAAAATATGTAGGCTTACTTAGTCTTTTTCTTTCTGTATCCACAGGTGTATGTTAGGAAGGAAAGCTTTCAAACCTAGTGAGCTGCCTTGCTCCCGGGCAGATTATTATAGAGGTACGTGCTGTTTTTTTCTTTTTCTGAGGGTGTTCAGAAAAATTGGCACTTATTTGGTTAACTTTTGGGATTGTGAATCTGTTTGTGCAGGTTTTTACATGTTGGTAGTTTCTTCTACAAGATATGACGAGTCCACGGATTTCATCCTTGTGGGATTTAGCCTCCTGCTAACAGGAAGTGGCAAAGAGCACCACAGCAGAGCTGTATATATAGCTCCTCCCTTCCCTCCACCCCCAGTCATTCTCTTTGCCTGTGTTAGTAATAGGAAGAGGTAAAGTGAGGTGTTAGTTTAGATTCTTCAATCAATTAGTTTTTTTATTTTAAAATTATGCCAGAGAGTACTATTTTTCTCAGGGGGAAATTGTCAGTCTATTGCTTCCCAAAAGGAGTGGAGACATATTATTTTCTGCCCTGATGTTGATGATCTTAGCAAACATTATCTAAGATCCATAATGGTTCCCACAGCGCAGCTGAAGGTAGTGTAAGAAAATCTTCAGTGTGGAGAACGGTATCTTTCTACAAGCAGCATTGAGGTATGTTCAGTCTTTTGTTTTCTGGGGAGACTTGATGCATCAGAACAGGCTGACATTGTCCCCTATATGGGGAAGGGTAAGCAGTAGGCACTAAGAAAAAATATATGGTGTACCTGAAATCCCTTTATTTTATTGCCAGAAGTATGTAAAGACCTTTGTGTCTTATCTTGGGCTGGACGCTGGGAGACTTAGGGCGGTTTATTTTATTGCTGGATGCAGGACTCGGTGTTACGGTTTGGTCTGCATTAGAGGGAACATGGCACATATTTTTTATTTTATCAGGCATGTTGTTTGTATTGCCCACGGTGGATGGGGCCCTTTTTTCGCGCGCTCCGTCGCGCAGTTTTCATCCGGATCGCATAGCAAGCAGAGGCCGGAGGCCTAAGTTGTCTACTATTGATAAGTCCTTCCACACTATATCCGCTGCAACAAGTTTATTCCGGGGGCAGGTAGGCGCCACAGCTCTTGTGCAGGGGTCAATAATTGAATAGTTAATAAAATCATGTTCTAAGTGATATATATTGTATTTTGGCATATCTAGCAAGTGGATGCAATATTAGAGAGTGTTTTAGGCACTTTAAAATATTATTTTTTTTCTGGCCAAAAAGCGTTTTTGCAGTTTTTCAGTAAAATAGTTGCGCTTTTAAAATTTAAAGGCGCAGTACAGTTTTTTGGGGCCTTAATTTTTTTTCGCATTTAATCTAATTCAAAGCTCAATATTTAGCAAGGTACGACTATTATCAGAATTGCTAGTCTGTTTAACATGTCGGACACTGAGGAGGAAACTCCTTGCTCTATGTGTTTAGATCCCACTGTGGAACCCCCTCTGACTTTTTGTCCCTAGTGTACTGAGAGGGCCTTACAATGTAAAGCACAAATTTTATGTAAGGAAAATGTGTGTAAACATGGTTCTCAGTCTGAAGGGAATCAGGGTATACCGCCAACTTCTCCCCAAGCGTCACAACCTTTAACGCCCACCCAAGCAACGCCTGGTTCTTCAACCACGTCTAATTCATTTACTCTGCAGGATATGGCTGCAGTTATGTCAACTACCCTTACAGAGGTATTATCTAAGTTGCCAGTGTTACAGGGTAAACGCAGTAGGACAGAGGTCAATGTGAATGCTGAACACTCTGATGCGTTGTTAGCTATTTCCGATGTACCCTCTGAATTGGGGGTTAGGGAACTTCTGTCTGAGGGGGAACTTTCCGATTCGGGAAGTGCGTTACCTCAGACGAACTCGGACGTCATGTCCTTTAAATTTAAGCTGGAGCACCTCCGTCTTTTACTTAGGGAGGTTTTAGCGACTCTGGATGACTGTGACCCTATTGTGGTACCACCAGAGAAATTGTGTAAGATGGACAAATACTTAAAGGTACCTGCTTACACTGACGTTTTTCCGGTTCCTAAGAGAATTTCGGAGATTATTAAGAGGGAATGGGACAAACCGGGTATCCCGTTCGCACCCTCTCCTAATTTCAAGAAAATGTATCCTATATCTGACACTGTTCGGGACTCCTGGCAAACAGTCCCTAAGGGGGAAGGAGCTATATCTACCCTGGCTAAGCGTACAACTATTCCTATTGAGGACAGCTGTGCTTTCAAAATACCCTATGGATAAGAAATTGGAGGGTCTTCTAAAGAAATTGTTTATTCGTCAGGGTTTCCTCTTGCAACCTACGGCATGCATTGTACCAGTTACCACTGAGGCGGCCTTTTGGTTTGAGGCCTTAGAAGAGTCTCTTAAGACTGAGACTCCTTTAGAGGATATCTTAGATAGAATTAAGGCTCTCAAGCTGGCTAATTCTTTTATCACAGATGCCGCCTTTCAAATTGCTAGGTTGGCGGCTAAGAATGCTGGATTTGCCATTTTAGCGCGTAGAGCGTTATGGTTAAAATCTTGGTCTGCTGATGTGTCATCTAAGTCAAAGCTTTTGGCTATTCCTTTCAAGGGTAAGACCCTATTTGGGCCTGACTTGAAGGAAATCCATTTCTGACATCACCGGAGGTAAGGGTCATCTCCTACCTCAGGATAAGACTTGTTAAATTGAGGGGTAAACAGAATAATTTTCTTTCCTTTCGGAACTTTAAAGGAGTCCCCTCTTCTTCCTCTTCCTCCACAAAACAGGAAGGGATTTTTGCTCAGGCCAAGTCTGTCTGGAGACCCAACCAGGCTTGGAACAAGGGTAAACTAAACCGGATCTAGTAGGGGGCAGACTTTCTCTCTTTGCCCAGGCTTGGGCAAGAGATGTTCAGGACCCCCGGGCACTGGAAATCGTGACCCACGGGTATCAACTGGAATTCAAAAAATTTCTCCCAAGAGGGAGATTTCTTCTTTCACGATTGTCTGTAGACCAGATAAAAAGAGAGGCGTTCTTACGTTGTGTAAAAGACCTCTCTACTATGGGAGTAATTCACCCCGTTCCAAGACTAGAACAGGGGCGGGGGTTTTACTCAAATGTTTTCGTGCTTCCCAAAAAAGAGGGAACGTTCAGACCCATTTTAGATCTCAAGAGTCTAAACAAGTTTCTCAGAGTCCCATCTTTCAAGATGGAGACCATTTGCTCAATTTTACCAATGATCCAGGAGGGTCAATATATGACTACCGTGGACTTGAAGGATGCATACCTTCATATTCCTATCCACAAGGATCATTATTCATTGTTTTTTCTGGAAAGCATAGGGATCAGAAAACTACGGCTACCTCATTCTTTTTGGCTGAAGAGTATCATCCGTCTGGTGTATGAGACTGCTGGATAGCAGCCTCCTGAAAGAATTACGGCTCATTCTACTAGGTCTGTGGCTTCCTCATGGGCATTTAAAAACGCTGCTTCTGTTGAACAGATTTGCAAGGTTGTGACTTGGTAGTCTCTTCACACTTTTTCCAAATTTTACAAATTTGATACTTTTGCTTCTTCTGAGGCTGGTTTTGGGAGAAAGGTTCTTCAAGCAGTGGTGCCTTCCGTTTAGGTTCCTGTCTTGTCCCTCCCTTTCATCCGTGTCCTGTAGCTTTGGTATTGTATCCCACAAGTAAGGATGAAATCCGTGGACTCGTCATATCTTGTAGAAGAAAAGTAAATATATGCTTATCTGATAAATTTATTTCTTCTACGATATGACGAGTCCACGGCACACCCTGTCATTTTTAAGACAGGTTTAGATTATATTATATTTTTTATAAACTTCAGTTTCCTCTGCACCTTTGGCTTTTCCTTTCTCTTCCTAACTTTGGTCGAATGACTGGAGGTGGAGGGAACGGAGGAGCTATATATACAGCTCTGGAGGATAAATACCACAAGTAAGGATGAAATCCGTGGAACTCGTCATATCGTAGAAGAAATAAATTTATCAGCTAAGTATAAATTTCCTTTTTATGGGGCACTATGAGAGGGAGTGTTTTTTACACTCCTTTTATGGCTCATTACACTTTTTTTCATTTTTATTGAGAGGCTGTGTGTGTTTGTCAGCCGTAGACTGCTGGATGTTTACTTTGGCATTTTTTTATTCCTCCCGGCGACTGTTTGTAGTAATGTCGGCCGGGAGCTGTTTGCATACGCCTACGATGAGCGCCACGAGTTTTGCACGCTCTTTTAGGAGGCAGGGGAAGGAAGTTTGTTATGCTTGGTTTATCCTGTCTACTCCTGTGCTGTTGCATGTGCGGTCAGTCTGGAGAGCGGGTGGTAGCAGTGGGAGAGTCTGGATCTTCTCTGCTACGTTGGTTATTACTCTAGTCCGTGGGAAGTCAGGTAAGCACCTCAGCAAGGCTTGTTGAGGTGCATAGGGCAATTGCAGGGGTCAATTTTTATATTCTTTTGTATATTTTCTGTGTGAATTGTTTAACTTTCGTTTCTTAAAGGGATGGTAACGTTAAAAATATATATATATATTTTTTTGGCTGATGCAGTTTTCAAAATTTTTGAATTTCCTGATTTATTTTTTCTTTTTGGTGTTAAGATGGATCAAGAGGACCTGCAAGATATTACTTACACTTTATGCCTTGATGCTAATGTCGAGCCACCTGTCCCTTTCTGTTCCTCATGTATAGAGAGAACATTACAGTATAGGGATAAACTTTTTGATTCAGAGCCTTCATTTTCTAAGGAGAATGTTTTTTAGGAGTCTCCTGTTCAAGCTTTCTCCCCAAACATCCCAATCTCAATTCTTTTATCATACATTGCCCTGAGTCTCATCTCAGGTTGGTTTTTGATTGCAGGATATGACTACTCACATATCCACTGCTGTATCTGAGGCTTTGTCTGTTTTTCCTGCTTTGCAGGGGAAGCGCAAAAGGAAGTTTAAGGGTTCTGACTCTGTTGGAGCTATGCCACAAGTTTCTTCCCATAAGTCTGAGGAAGAAGATTCTTCCGTAGCGTCTGAAGGTGAAATTTCAGACTCTGATAGTGTAATTCCTTCTGCTGATTCAGAGGTGGTTTCTTTATGCTGGAATACCCCCGTTTGTTACTTTATGGAGGTTTTAGCTACCTTTGACGACTCTGATTCAACGGTCATAGTTACTCCCAAGAAGGCTAGTAAGCTTAATAAGTTTTTTGATCCCTCCGTGGCGGAAGTTTTTCCTGTTCCGCGTCGTGTTTCAGAGATTATTTCTCGGGAATGGGAGAAGCCTGGAATTCCTTTTTCCTCTTCTCCTATTTTTAGGAAGATGTTTCCTATTGTAGATTCTATTAAGGAATCTTTGCAGACGGTTCCTAAGGTAGAGGGAGCTATTTCCACTTTGGCTAAGAGGACCACTGTTCCTATTGAGGATAGTTGTTCTTTTAAGGATCCCATGGATAAGAAATAGGAGGCTTTGCTTAAGAGAATTTATGTTCACCAGGGGTTCCAATGGCAGCCTGCTGCGTGTATTGCTACTATTACCAGTGCGGCTGCATATTGGTTTGATGCGTTGTCTGATTCTATTCAACAGGAAGAAAAACAGGAGAAATTGTATGCCAAGGCACAAACAAAATCCCATAGGGGGCGCTTCTTGTAAACTCAAAAAATTCTCAATCAAACAATATATACAAATTTAACCAAATTTAAACGAGAAGTCCATATGATTCAAAAAAGGCAGCTCTCTGTCAAAGGATGGTCGGATCCTGGTACTTGGCAATCTGAAGAGAAAAAACAGAGGCACCAAAACAGATGATAAATTGGTATAATAAGAAATATACTCACAAGAGTATTGCACCTAATGGTGCTATTCAAGCAGGCTGGAGCTTTGCAGTAGTCCAGCTCACTGTTAAAATCCAGCAGTCGTTTCAAATCTGGAACATATCAGATGGTAGTCTCTCTATCTGTAAGAGAGCAAACAACCATAGACCAATACCGTATAGAAAGGGGAAACAAGGTATAAGGGAAATGATTGCACTTATAGAATTTAAAGCAACTCCAGGTGCAGTAAGAGCAGACTGGGATTTCACAGCCTCCCAGCTGACTGCACTCCTTGGCTTGCTGGACACCCAGAAAGATTATATGATATATAAAGTAAAATGCAGAGTATAGTTTTAATAAACTCCACCAAACACAGCAAGTGTATACTATATTAAAAAAAAGTTTTATTAAAAAGCGATGCGTTTCTCAGCCTCTGCAGGGGCTGTTTCCTCAGGCTATACAAAGATTAAATGAAATACACTTGCTATATAAAGGGATAAAAAAACTCCAATGGAACAAACCATTAACAAAGGACACCTGTATGTATCATCAGAAGGTAATTAGTTGGCATGGAAACCAAACCACCCTCCCAGCAATGACCTCACAGAGATTTTACATGAGTAATACATAATTTGTCTGCAACCAATATGAGTGAATAAATGTACACATTCAAAAAACAGCTCCTGACAAAAATATACACAAATTGACCTTATTATACCCATATAGATCACAGTCCTATATTAATATTCTCAACCCAACATACCTAAATAATTTAAACAATAACATAAATTCCCACAATTGTAACATCAAATTGACTTTGGATTTGGCTATATTCAGAATAATCACATATCAAGTTGGTTAAACCATGCCTAAATCACAACATCACAATTGACAGAATTTCGCTTTTCCCTTAGGGATTAAATTTAGTATTAGTTTTTATAAGCCAAGCCCTGTGTATAATCACACTGTGAAAAACATTTTGATACATTAAATAAATCCGCATTGGGGGCGGAGCTGAGCCACGCAGGAAGATGGCTGCATTCTGTTAGAGCTCCCATCTCCTTCTCTGGCTTACAGCACTTTAAGGATATGTGACTGACCCTTTTCCTCTTCCCCAACCCTCCTTGAGCCTTTGCATGCTGTCCTCGCCCTCCCTGAGCCATTTAAGGATGTGCCAGCTGGTGTAATGACCGACAAGAAGCACGGGGCCTAAGACTCTGTTACCAACCAGCCCTCATACACCCAGGACAGATCTTCCCACCGGACTGCTCTAGCCGGATCCCCTGACTCGCCGGCTCCTCCGCTACTCAGGCTGGGCTGCTACTTAGAGCAAGCGACTCCCTACCTCGGGGCAGTACACAGCAGAGCCCCGCACCAGCTGCGCATACTGCGACCCTCCTGGTCGCCATTGTTTACCCACGTGGCAGACCGCAACTTCTCTCCTTCAGGAGGTATCTCAGTCTCGGCAGAGTCGGCGTCAGACAAGGACATGCAGCTGATTCTCTGTAAGTTCTCTAGTATTTAACTTACACACGCCTTTATCTGTTTATCCTGGGAAGGGCAGTGAGTGGGGATAACGCTGCAGGGGCCCTGTATGGCAGCAGTCTCACTGAATCACACAGCAGTGCAACTCTCAGCCTATGTAAGGAGTCAGATACTTCAGTCAATCTAACACCATAGGGATAAACTGCTGCCTTTTCTCTCCTCTCCCCAAGCAAGGACTTTATAGGGGTTGCTTTTACTTTATGGCCCTCATGGCAAGCAATAAGGCTGGGGCCTAGTGAGAGCAGAACACCATTTTGCATGACCCTCCCTCAGCTACCTTTTTCACTCATTTTCCACCATTATCAATGTGATGCCTTGTAAGAAGCATAACAGGCCTGAAAAACCCGCTGCCAATAAAACCCTCAATCACTTTCTTAGGCCCGCAGAGAACCTCACACCTGCAAATCTAGGGGACACAGTAACTCCTGCATCACTTATGCCAAGCCAGATCCATGGTGCTGAAAACCCCACAAACATGTACTTAACAAAAAGCGATATCTCCCACCTTTCCTCTAAGGAGGACATTAAAGAAATTATGCAAGAGATGAAGAGCTTGTTTGGTGATTTGCGTAGGGATATAGGGGCATTAGATCAGAGAATGGCGGCTCTGGAAGATAAGCAAGTTTCCATGGACACTACAGTCCAATTAAACGCTAATCATATATTGGAACATGAACATAAGATTAACACCCTCTCTGACAAACTAGAGAACCTAGAAAACAGGTGTCGACGCAATAATCTGCGTATAAGAGGAGTATCAGAGACTGTCTTCCCTCCTGCTATAGAAGGTTACCTGCAGGCCTTATTTAAAATCATAAAGGATAATCCGTCCGCAGACAATATACCTATAGAGAGGGCTCACAGAGCTATCAGACCCAAACCTCCTCCAAAGGCCCCACCCAGGGACATTATAGTCAAGTTTCTGCGTTTTAAAGACGAGGAGGATCTCCTTCGCTGTGCTAGGTCCAAACACCCCATTTACCATGCTGGGGAAGAAATATCTTTGTTTTCGGACCTATCTCAAGCAACTCTCCAGAAGAGACGTGAATTGGCACCATTAACGGCTGCCCTTAGGAGACAAAAGGTCCAATACAGATGGGGGTTCCCTGTATCCCTCATAGTCACCTGTGATAACCGAACGACCATCTTCAGACCTGGGGACGATCCTGAGTCCTTCTGCAAAGAACTCGCCATCCCATTTGCCTCTCCGGAGGGCGCGGACTCTGCCCCTCGTACATCAAGGACGCAGACACCACCATAGACCCCTCTAACTGGGGAAACCTCCAACTGATTTGCTTCTCTCCTTCATTTTTCAGCTGACGTGGCCCATCCTCACTACTTCAGATGTGACATTATTGTTCTCATGAGGAGGGGTCCGAATCATAGCTGTTGCTTACTTTGGAAGCTATTGACTACCTAGCTATCTGCAAAGCTTTGCTCTTCATTCCAAAATGGAGGGTTTTGTGGTCCTCCCTTCGCTGGAGAAAGTATCCTTTTTTACTGAAGCTGATAATAGATGTTTCACAAATGCCTAAACATGTTACAATTATTTCACTCATGGTTTTTTCAATGTTGATATGTTATTGTTGTTGCCTATTTAATCTGATCTGGAAGAGCCTTGCTCACAGGGACTGCCTATTTAGGACATTGTCCTCTCCTTAACCCTTCATTTATCATTGCCTTCTATCTTAATGAATAGGGTTTACCAGTTTCCTCCTCGTCAATGGAGATTTCTGCTGTATTGATAAAAACAGAGTCCATTTTCTCTTGTAAGGTGTATCCAGTCCACGGATTCATCCATTACTTGTGGGATATTCTCCTTCCCAACAGGAAGCTGCAAGAGGATCACCCACAGCAGGGCTGTCTATATAGCTCCTCCCCTAACTGCCACCTCCAGTCATTCTCTTGCAGCTCTCCACAAGGGAAGTAGCTAGAGAGATGTGGTGAATTAGTGTAGTTTATCTTCAATCAAAAGTTTATTTTTAAACGGTGCCGGCGTTGTACTGTTTTTTTACCTCAGGCAGAAATTAGAAGAAGAATTTGCCTGAGCTTTTTGATGATCTTAGCAGGTTGTAACTAAGGTCCACTGCTGTTCTCACACATAACTGAAGAGTATGGGGAAACTTCAGCTTTGAGAACGGCCTGCAGAATTAACTGCCCTGAGGTATGTTCAGTATATTTCTAGAGGATGATAAGAACTAGAAAATGCTGACAGTGCCTGATATAGTTAAGGTAAGCCTGATTGCAGTGATTTAATAACGACTGGCATCATGCTTGCAGTAAAGGGTAATTTTCATATTACTTTCTATTATGGCTTAGTATGTAAAACGTTATATATATGGAACGTTTTTTACTGAGGTGATAAATCTTTAATTAGGGCCTAGTTTTCCACATGGCTGTTATTTTACTCCTAGGAATAGTTTTTTAAGGCCCTCTGACTTTGAGTGCATGGTGGGAGGGGCCTATTTTCGCGCTCTAATTGTGCAGTTGTTTATTACATCCTGAGACATCCAGCTTCCCTGAAGGAGTCCCCTGACATATTGGACCTCTGTAAAGGGTTTTTGTGCCTAAAAAAGTAATTTTATGGGAAGGTAGGAGCCACAGTAGAGCTGTGGCAGTTTGCATGTGACTGTTATAACGGTTTTTACCTTTTTTTTTGCTTCGTTTTTGAACCTGAGGGGTTAATCATCCATTTGCAAGTGGGTGCAATGCTATTTTAGTCTATTATATACACTGTAAAAATTTCATAGAGTTAAAGGGACACTGTACCCAAATTTTTTCTTTTGTGATTCAGATAGAGCATGCAATTTGAAGCAAATTTCTAATGTACTCCTATTATCAAATTTTCTTCATTCTCTTGGTATGTTTAGTTGAAAATCAAGAATTTAAGTTTAGATGCCGGCCCATTTTTGGTGAACAACCTGGGTTGTCCTTGCTGATTGGGCAGCACCAATAAACAATTGCTGTCCATGGTTCTGAACCACAAATTTGCTGGCTCCTCAACTTAGATGCCTTCTTTTTCAAATAAAGATATCAATAGAACGAAGAAAAATTGATAATAGAAGTAAATTAGAAAGTTGCTTAAAATTCCATGCTCTATCTGAATCACAAAAGAAAAAATGTGGGTACAGTGTCCCTTTAACTGCTTTTTTTCACTGTTTTGCAGTCGGACAACATTACGACTGTAGCCTACATCAACCATCAAGGGGGAACAAGGAGTTCCCTATCAATGTTGGAGGTTTCAAAAATAATTCTATGGGCAGAGGTTCACTCTTGCCATCTATCAGCTATCCATATCCCAGGAGTAGAGAACTGGGAGGCGGATTTTCTAAGTCGACAGACTTTTCATCCGGGGGAGTGGGAACTCCATCCGGAGGTGTTTGCACAGTTGATTCAACTTTGGAGCAAACCAGAATTGGATCTCATGGCGTCTCGTCAGAACGCCAAGCTTCCTTGTTACGGATCCAGGTCCAGGGATCCCAAGGCAGCGCTGATAGATGCTCTAGCAGCGCCTTGGTCTTTCAACCTGGCTTATGTGTTTCCACCATTTCCTCTGCTCCCTCGTCTGATTGCCAAGATCAAGCAGGAGAGAGCTTCAGTGATTTTGATAGCATAGTTTGATGACTCCCTTCTTGATGATCCCATTGCGCTTGCAGAAACAGAGAGGGACCTTACAGAGTACTTCACGCTCAATGGTAATTCAACTGCGTCTCGGCAGCGCGAATGGGAAGCGCATAAAACTGTTATGCGCGTCATGTTCATTAAGCGTAAGGCCAAGATTCTTAGACAGGCTAGGGAGAAGCACTCTCAACTCTTAGACAAAATAGGCACATTGGAGAAAGCTCACAAACAAGACCCTAATAATCACAACCTTAAAAAACCTTAAAGCCAGAGTAGATCTCAAAACTTATTTAACGACAGTCCACCAACGCAATGCACTCTACCGACGGCAACACTATTACGAGGGAGGGGATAAGCCGAGTAAGCTATTGGCCAGGTGCTTGCGGAGGAAACGGCTATCCTCTTACATTCATAATATGCAATCCTCGGAAGGTCACCTAATCAAGAGTAATAAACATATCACATCCACCTTCAGACACTATTACAACACGCTATATAATATTTCGAATCCTTAAAATATATCAATGGGGGAGGATCCATTAGTGCCTATGTGAAATCACCTTGACCAATACTTTCTGGGTTTGGGCCTGCCTACACTAAGCAAAGAGGGGGTGGCCCATCTGGCATCCCCCATCACATTAGACGAAATTAGTCAGGCTATCAAAGATTTCCCCTCAGGGAAAAGTCCCTGGCCGGGTGGCTATACGATAGGATATTACAAAAAATTAGCAGATATTTTGTCCCCTCACCTTCTACCTTTGTTTAATAACTTAAGAGATAACCCCTCCTTGTCTAGAAACCTATTAGAGGCACACATCACTGTAATTCCCAAACAGGGAAAACCAGCTACACGTCCTGCGAATTGTAGGCCCATTTCACTCATCAACACGGATATGAAAATTCTTGCCAAGGTCTTGTCTAACAGACTAAATAAGTACCTTCCTAGTTTAATATCTTTCGACCAAGTCGGTTTCATCCCAGGTCGGGAAGCTAGGGATAACTTTATTAAAACTATCCACCTGATAAACTTTGCTAAAACATCAGGCATACCTATGGTTCGCCTCTCGTCCGAGGCGGAGAAGGCCTTTTTGTTGGTCTTTTCTGCGTCGGGCTATGACTGAGATGGGGATACCGGAGCCCTTTCTAAACATGACTCTAGCGTTATATTCCAACCCAAATGCGAGAGTTAGGGTTAATAGCACTTTATCAGAGCCTTTTTCCATTAAAAATGGAACTCATCAGGGTTGTCCCCTATCCCCCCTACTTTTCGCCATCTTCATCGAAATCCTAGCCCAAAAAATTAGAAATAACAATAATATTAAAGGTATCAAGATCGGGCACACAGAGCATAAACAAGCGTTATACGCTGACAATATCCTCTTCTCCCTGACAGATGCAGAAAGCTCTGTACCTGAGTTGTCAGAGCTGAATGCCTATGGTTTGGTGTCTAACTTCAAACTTAACATCTCAAAATCTGAAATCTTAAATATTAATACCTCCCCCAAAGTCTTACAAGACATCAAGGATAGGTATAAGGTTCCCATCGCTCATAGTAAACTGAAATACCTGGGTATCCATCTGTCCTCCAATACCCAAGAGCTATTCAAGCACAATTACTACACCCACACATCTCCTCCAGATCTGGCCCGCTCTCCCCGCTTTTGGAGAATGTGGACCTCCCCTTCCACAGACTGAAAAATAGAATACCGAATCTATACCCCCTCAGAACGGGCTCCACGCAATTTGTTTCTACACCCACACATCTCCTCCAGATCTGGCCCGCTCTACCCGCTTTTGGAGAATGTGGACCTCTCCTTCCACAGACTGAAAAGTAGAATGCCAAGTCTATACCCCCTCAGAACGGGCTCCATGCAATTCATTTCGGAAGATGGCAAACTGAAGACACAAAGATCCCTTGTGGAGACTCACAGGAGAAATTTTTCCTCCTGACTCCACTATAACCAATTAGTTCACTTTATCTCACATCACAAAAATAGACAGGGCTTCGGCAGGGAACCAACATACTTTGAGAAGCTTTGTATACAACCCCACCATCCCAGACACTTAATTTCCAAATTATACAAAGCTATGGTCATACCTACTACTCCCTCTCTCCCCTCATATGTAGCATCCTGGCAACGGGAAATAAATAACGACCTGGACGCTGAGACATGGATGAGGGCTTTTAGATTAATTAAGCGCTCTTCAGTCTCAGCTAAGATACAAGAAATACATCTAAAGCTTATCACCCGCTGGTACTTGACGCCTGCGAGACTTTGTAAAATGTTCCCTAGAACGACTAACACTTGTTGGCGGGGCTGTGGGGAGGTGGGCTCCCTCCTTCATGTCTAGTGGGGCTGTCCTCTCCTGACAGAGTATTGGGCGGCGGTGTTTCAAGCAATGACCGAAGTACTAGGTTCAACAATTCCTTTAACTCCGGAAATCCTGTTATTCTGCTCCCTGCCCCGATTAGTTGGCCAGGGCAAACAAGCGCTGCTGCTCCTTATGTTGACGGCTGCTAAGAAAATTGTACCAAAGTATTGGAAATCACAAACAGTCCCCACTGTACTATAGTGGCGGCAGCAGGTGAATGAGTTGCTGTCGCTTGACAGAGATCATTACTTAAAAACTCATAAATTCGACCAACATGAGCTCCTGTTGGCATACTGGAATAGAACCATATAGTGATGGTTGGTCCGAGTTTCCTCCTGTTTAGGCCTCAGCCTGCTGTTCCCTTCCACCTGAGCGCATGCCCCGAGTCCCCTTCCCCCCCCCCTTTTTTTTTTTACCCTGATCTCCCCTTTCTCTTCTCTCTTTTCTCCCTCTTTTCACCAGACCCTTCTGGTTTGGTTACTTATCTGTTTAAACTTATATTATAAGGTGTTCTTAATAGTAATAAAATAAAAGAAAAATGCAGAATATTTTGTAAAGTCCAGAGGATATGTCATGTATTCTTATGTGATCTCCATCTGTCATTGTATGCTCAGATTCTTTCCATTAATGGTCACTCCTGTCACTTCAGCCATTAGTTTTGTCATTATGAAACTGTTTACAAATGTTTTTTTATGTTGTACCCTCTGTATCATTTAACTCAATAAAAATTTTCTTGAAAAAAAAAAAAAAAAAATCAGCATTAGTTAATAACACAAGTTTAAACAACAATCCTATCTGAAATATAGTAACAAAAAAGAAACAGGAAGAAGAGATTATGATCAATTATCAGGTAGAAATAACATATGCACAGTATAGGAAGGAACCATCAAACAATAGAAATATATATTTCAATGCTAAAAACAAAGAGATCTAATCCTACTCAATAAATCACAGGAAGAGCTTAAAAAAAGATCTGCTAGATACTATAGATGGGGCAATAGATCAGGTAGAATGTTGGCTAATATTCTCAATGTTGGAAACTATATTTATGCAATAAAAGATCAAAATGACACCCACCAAGATACGGATAACATCATTAAATGTTTTAAGGAATATTACCAAAAGTGATATGAATCTCAGGGAACCAATACCATAAATCATCAAGCATTATGGAATCAAATTAAGTTACCACAAATTACTGAGGAACAGGCTAAAATACTCAATAGAATAGAAACAGAGGAGATACAGAAGGTTATACAAAAATTACCTTTATCTAAATCATCTGATCCAGATGGATTACCGGCAGAGTACTATAAGGCAATGACATTGAAAATTATAGATTCTCTAAGTAAAGGTATTTCAAGCAATGTATGAGGGGGAAGAGGCTATATCACCTACATATAAGATTGTGAACATGGTAGTTATACCGAAACCAGGAAAAGACCAATTAGTACCACAGTCATATAGACCAGTATCTTTAACCAATGTTGATTACAAAATACTAATGAAAATTTTATTTAGCAAATAGGCTTAATAAGTTATTACCACATATTATTTCTGAAGAACAGGTGGGATTTATGACGGGAAGATCATCAGTTAAACATATTAGAAACATGATCATCCTACATGTAGTCCAAAAATACTGAGGGAGGGGGGATCAGTATATCCTATCGGAGGCCTTCTTACTATATCCCTTGATGCTGAGAAGGCCTTTGATAGGATTAAATGGAATCATCTATTTTATACTTTGGAGAAATTAAATAATAGGGGTAGATTTCTTGAATAATATTAATGCAGTTTATACCCCAACAGATGCATATCTCTGCATAAATGGCCATACATCCACCTCAATCCAATTAAATAGAGGTACACGACAGGGGTGTCCCCTTTCCCCACTTCTTTTTAATTTAGCACTAGAGCCGCTTATACACCTTATAAAAAAAAAAAATACACCAGGTATTCAACTAGGAGATACATATTTGAAGATGGCATTGTTCGCAGATGATATGCTCCTTTTTGTATCTGAACCAGAACTATATATAGAAAAAATTATAGAAAGTATTCTTTTATTTGGAAAGATTTCAGGGTTTAAGATCAATATGAATAAATTCAGACAGCGCATGCTGTTTTAAGCAATTTTCTAATTTACTTCTATTATCATTTTTCTTCATTCTCTTGGTTTTTTTATTTGAAAAAGCAGGAATGTAAGCTTAGGAGCCAGCCCATTTTTGGTTCAGCACCTGGGTAGCGCTTGCCGATTGCTGTCTAAATGTAGCCACCAATCAGTAAGCACTCCCCAGAGTTCTGAACCAAGAGAACGAAGAAAATTTGATAATAGGAGTAAATTAGAAAGTTGCTTAAAATTGCATGCTCTATCTGAATCATCAAAGAAAAACATTAGGTTTCATATCCGTTTAAAATCCTTACTACTGTGGGAATTGTCTATCCTGGGTATATTTTGTGTGTATAACACCTACTTTCTTGAAACCATGTGCAGATTCAGACAACAAAACTGCAGTTGCTTGTGTCTGTCATTAGGGGAGAGCATCTTTACAAATGCAAATCCAGAAATATCAAAATGAGAAGAAATTGCAAAGTACCCAGATTGTAAGCTATGAATAAAGATCTTCACGCCTTCAAAATAAATACAATGCTGATTCCTTGAATTGCTTTGATTCGTTGTGTGATCTAAAAGTAATCCACCTGGCTAATAATAACTTTGTATAAAACCCCACTTTCTTTCCTATGGCATGGAGAGTCCACAATGCATTCCAATTACTTGTGGGATATTTACCTCCTGGCCAGCAGGAGGAGGCAAAGAGCACCCAGCAGAGCTGTTAAGTGTCCCTTTCCTTACCCATAACTTCAGTTATTTTCTTTGCCTTGATCACTGGAGGATGGCGAAGGGGTCTGAAGAATATTAATCCTTTAATGGGTACTTTTCCCTGCAAGCAAGGATTGGGGCTATGCTGTGTCCATGTCAATCTCTTTAGTAAGAGTATTGGTGGCATTTAGCAGTTAGAAATAAAGCAAGGACCACCTCGCCGCCTTTCAAACATTTAGGCTACCCCTTGTATAGAAAACCAGAGTTGGTTACTCTGTTTTTTCTCTGTCTACAGGTCCCTGATAGATGTGGGTGAATCAGTCACACCTAAGAAGCTGTTCCTGTCCTGCAGCTGGATCCACAGGTAAGTGCTCTTCCCTTCTAGGTACTGAAGGGCAACACTCTAGAGGTTAATCCTCAGTGGATCACTAGATGGGATATATATTCTTGTAGATAGGAATTTAACTTTGGGCAGTATTTAATGCAGGCACTTTATCAATGTGTAAACTTTATTCTGGAGCAGGAGGGGTTACTGTGTGGCCTTTTAGATTGAGGCATCTGAGATTGGCTGGATAATACGGTGGAATTTTATTAATTCTTGCTTCAGAGCTTAGTATATACAGCTCTAACTATAGATTGGACAGACTTTTTTAATTTTAGGGGATTTTGTTTTGATTGGAATGCTTAGAAATGCACACTTTAGACTTGTGGCACAGTTCCTTTTTCTATTGCGCTCACGTGACCCTCTGCTCTTCCTCCTTCGTGTTTAATATTGGCTTGAAGAGCGGAGGTGCATACTTCTTGTGAGCCGAGTCTGAAGTCTATACGAAGTTATCGGTTGGGGTCCAAACTGCTAGAATTGTCTCTAAACTCAATGTTTTTGGTTTGTCTGATTCCTAGTGGGTACTCCTGGTCTGGTTTATTGAGTATCCTCAGCAGACTGAGGATATAGAGGTGGTGGTTTCTAATTTATCTGTCTTCCATCTAATTATTATATGTTTATTTTGTTTTTCCTTTACTGTGGGAATTAAGACTATTCTATTATGGACTCAGATCAGAATTTATCAGTTAATACTGAAAAATGTTTACTTTGCTTAGAGGCTCAGATTGTGTCTCCTGTGCAATTTTGTTCCACATGTCTAGATAAAACTTTAAAGTTTAGAGACAGAATTTCCCCTTCTGAGTCTGTCTCTCAAGATAATGTTGTCCATGCCTCATCTTTTCCCTCAAACGTCCCATGCTATTTCAGATGCCATACCCTGCGGTTCATCTCAAAATCCTCCTGGGGGTGTTTATTTACTAGGAGATTTTGCTGCGCAGATAACGTCTGCTGTTTCTGCTGCTTTATCAGCCTTCCTGGTTACTGGTAAGTGAAAGAGGAAATCTAAAAATAATTCTGTTAGTAAGGGTTCTGACTCTGCGTTAGTCTATCTCTCTCAATTATCTGATGACGATGATACCTCAGTGGCTTCTGAGGGCGAGATCTCCGATTCTGAAACTGTAATGACCAATTCTGTAGATTCAGAGAAGGTTAATTTTAGATCCTCCTATTGCTTTTAAAGGAGGTCCTTGCTACTTTGGAAGACTCTGACTTGTCTGTTAAATTTTCTAGACTTCTTTGGATTCTCAGCGACAGAGTATATGATGTACCTTCGTCTGTGGAAGTGTTTCCAGTTCCAGACCGTATGTTAAATATCATAGTTCAGAAATGGGATAAACCAGGGATTCCTTTTTCCTCGTCCCCTGTTTTTAAAAAAAATGTTTCCTGTTGCTGACTCTATTCGTGACTCGTGGCACACAGTGCCCAAGGTAGAGGGAGCTATCTCTACTCTTGCCAAGATAACTACTATTCCTATTGAGGATAGTTGTTCTTTCAATGATCCCATGGATAAAAAGCTTGATTTTTTTTTTTTTTAAAAGATGTACATGCATCAGGGATTACAGTGGCACCTGTTGCTAGTATTGCTACAGTTGCGAGAGCAGCATCCTATTGGTGCGATTACTTATCTGATTTGATTTCAGAGGAGACTACTATAGAGGAGATCCAGGACAGGATCAGGGCTCTCAAGCTGGCCAATACTTTTATTTGTGATGCCAACATGCAAGTGCCTAGACTGGCAGCTAAGATTTCTGGTTTCACTGTTTTAGCTCGCAGAGCTCTGTGGTTAAAATCTTGGTCTGCAAATGTCACATCCAAGTCCAAACTCCTGTCTTTGCCTTATAAGGGCAAAACTTGATTTGGTCCGGGTCTGGCTGAGATAATTTCAGAAATTACAGGTGGGAAGGTATCTTTCCTACCTCAGGGTAAAAAGAATAGACCTAAGGGTCGCCAGAATTCTCATTTTTGTTCCTTTCGTAACTTTAAGGGACAAAAGTCTTCCTCCTCCTCTTCCAAACTGGAACAATCCAAGTCTTCTTGGGATAAGGGAAGCAAGCCAAGAAAATTTCTGCTGATTCTAAATCAGCATGAAGGGGACGCCCCCGATCCCGTCTGGAATGAAGTAGGGGTTGGCTCTCTTTTTTTCGGCAAGCTTAGATACACGATTTTCCAAATTTTTGGGTTGAAGACATAGTATCCCACGGTTACAGAATAGGATTAAAATATTTTTTCTCCCATTGGCAGATTTTTCCTATCAAGGTTATCTGCAAACCAGGTAAAGAGAGAGGCCTTCTTAAACTGCGTAAAAGACCTATCTTCCCTGGGAGTGATAGTTCCAGTAGAGGAACAGGGTCTTGGATTCTTTTCAAATCTATTTGTGGTTCCCAAAATAGAGGGAACTTTCTGTCCCATCCTAGACCTAAAGTGTCCTAACACATTCCTCAGGGTTCTGTCCTTCAAAATGGAGACCATTCGTTCCATTCTTCCTTTGGTACAAGAGAGTCAGTTCATGACTCCCATAGATCTGAAGGACGCGTATCTTCATGTTCCCATTTACAGGGATCATTACCAGTATCTGATGTTTGCTTTTCTTGACAAACATTTCGAGTTTGTTGCCCTTCCTTTTGGCCTTGCTACAGCTCCCAGAATTTTCACGAAGGATCTGGGGGCGCTTTTGGCAGTGGTCAGATCTCAGGGAATTGCTGTAGCACCTTACCTGGGTGACATCTTGGTTCAAGCGTCATCTTTTCATCTTGCAAGATCTCATACAGAGATGTTGTTTATTCTACGTTCCCAGTGGTGGAAAGTGAATCTGGGAAAGAGTTCCCTTGTACCAGATACAAGGGTGTGTTTCTTAGGGACAATTAAAGATTCCCTGTCCATGAAGATTTTCCTGACTGATGTCCAGAAAATCCAAACTTCTTGCTTCATGCCTTTCTTTCCAGTCTGCTATTTGTCCATCAGTTTCTCAATGCATGGAGGTGATTGGTCCGATGGTTGGTTCCATGGACATAATTCCTTTTTTCTCAATTTCATCTGAGACCTCTGCAACTATGCATGCTTAGTCAGTGGAACGGGGGCCACTCAGATCTCTCGCAGAAGATGAATCTGGATCCCCTAACAAGACTCTCTTTCATGGTGGATTTCCTAGGACCATCTGTCTCGGGGAACATGCTTCCTGAGACCTTGCTGGGCAGCAGTTTGGGGCTCCTTAACAGCTCAGGGCCTGTGGACTCGGGAGGAGTCTTCTCCTACCATAAACATCTTGGAGTTGAGAGCAATCTTAAATGCCTTGACAACTTGGCCTCAATTAGCCTTGGTTCGGTTTATCAGATTCCAGTTGGACAACATCACCTCAGTGGCTTACATCAACCACCAGGGAGGAACTTGGAGTTTGTTAGCAATGAAGGAGGTGACTCGCATTCTTCAGTGGACGGAAGCTCACGGTTGTCTCCTATCTGCCATCCACTTTCCAGGGGTAGACAACTGGGAAGCAGATTTTCTGAGCAGACAGACTTTTGATCCCAGGGAGTGTGCTCTCCATCCTGAGATATTCTCAAAAATAACCATCAGGTGGGGGGGGGGGGGGGGGGGGGGATCTGGATCTGATGGTGTCTTGTCAAAACACCAAATTTCCGAAGTACGGTTCAAGGTCAAGGGATTCTCAAGCCGTTCTGATAAACGATCTGGCAGTTCCTTGGAACTTCAATCTCACATACCTGTTCCCTCCATTTGCTCTTCTTCCACAAGTCATTGCTAGTATCAAACAGGAGAGAGTGTCTGTGATTCTAATAGCTCCTGTATGGCGCCGCAGGATCTGGTTCGTGGATCTGGTATAGATGTCGTCTCCTCCTTCTTGGAGGTTACCTCTGAGGAAGGACCTTCTACTTCAGGGTCCCTTCCTCCACCCAAATCTGGATTCTCTGAAGCTCACTGCTTGGAGATTGAACGCCTAGTTCTAGCTAGACGTGGCTTCTCTGAGCTCATTGATACCATCCTTCAGGCTCGTAAGCCTGTTACTCGCATAATTTACCATAAGGTATGGCGTCAATACTTTTATTGGTGTGATTTGAAGGGTTTCTCGAATGTTGGCTTTCTTTCAGGAGGGCCTGGAGAAGGGTTTGTCCGTCAGTACTCTGAAGGGTCAGATTTCTGCACTGTCTATTATTTTACGCAAACGTCTGGAAGATCTGCCAGATGTTCAACCTTTTGTTCAGGCTTTGGTCAGAATTAGGCCTGTGTTTAAACCTGTTGCTCCTCCTTGGAGCCTGCAGACTCCGTTTGAGCCGATGCATTCTGTTGACTTTAAATTACTATCTTGAAAGGTTTTGTTTCTTATTGCTATTTCTTCTTCTCGCAGAGTTTCCGTATTTTCGGCTCTGCTGTTTGATTCCCCTTATCTTATTTTTCATGCTGATAAGACCGTCCTCCGTACTAAGCTGGGGTTTCTTCCTAAGATATTGTCGGAATGCAATATTAATCAGGAAATTGTTGTTCCTTCTTTTTGTCCCAATCCTCCTTCCTAGAAGGAACGTCTTTTGCATAACTTGGATGTTGTGTGTGCTCTAAAATTTTGCCTTCAAGCAACTAAGGATTTTTGGCAGACTTCTGCCCTGCTTGTGGTTTTCTCAGGTAAACGTAAGGGTCAGAAGGCTACTTCTACCACTCTTTCTCTCTGGTTGAGAAGTGTTATTTGTTTAGCTTATGAGACAGCTGGATAACAGCCTCCTTAGAGAATTACTGCTCATTCCACTAGAGCTTTCTCCTCTTCCTAGGCTTTCAAAAATGAAGCTTCTGTGGAGCAAATTTGCAAGGCGGCCACATGGTCCTCTATACATACTTTTTAAAAATTCTACAAATTTGATACTTTTGCCTTGACTGAGGCTTCTTTTGGGAGAAAAGTTTTTCAAGCTGTGGTTGCTTTCAGTTTAAAGTGAAGGTAAACTTACCCTAATGTCGACAGAGTATAGCATTTTGCTTGTAAAATAAATATGACTTTCATTCATCAATTCTAATATTTTTGTGTAGATGTAAAGTTATCGCCATATAAATCTATGCATAAATGAGCCGCAAATTCAACCCGTTTTTTTTGGGAGTTTTTACCTGTTGATCACGTTTTTCTTAAACCCAATTGAAATTCTGGCCGTTAGGCGGCCGTCACTCCACGTCATCCGCCCCTTCTTTCAGCTGCTCATGCGCTATTAAATTTTTCGCCTCAATGAAATCCAAACGCGCTCCCGTTTCGCGCATGCGTATTTGTACGAGCTATGTATTAAATATGGAACGGGGATTATCGCATGCGCATTGAAAAGCGGCATTGGCGATTTGCGCATGCGCATTGTAATCCAATATCGCGAGCGCGCATCTGGGAGCACTTAGAGAGCGGGTGGGACCGCTGAAGACGTAACACAATACACAATAAGGAAGTAGGGCTTGGGAGGAGTCCGATCAAAACAGTGGTGAATTATAACTATAATTTTTAATAAAACTATGGCAGAAAATGAAAAAATAACTAAGCGACTACATGAAGGGGATAATGATAAATGGTAGGTTGTCTTTAAGAAAGGCTAACTTTACCTTCACTTTAAGTCCGCCTGTCTTGTTCTCCCTCCCTTTAATTCTGTATCCTCTAGTTTGGTTATTCTTTCCCACTAGTAATTGGAATGAATCGTGGACTCTCCATGCCATAGGGAAAAAAAACAAAATTTATGCTTACCTGATAAATTTCTTTCTTTCCAGGCATGGAGAGTCCACGACCCACCCTTGTTTAAATTCAGACGACCGTTTTTTGTTTTTTTTGCACAAATCTCAGGCACCTCTATACCCTTATGTTATCTTCTTTTTCCATTTCCCTTTGGCCGAATGACTGGGGGTTATGGGTAAGGGAAGTGACACTTAACAGCTCTGGGGTGCTCTTTGCCTCCTCCTGCTGGCCAGGAGGTGAATATCCGACTAGTAATTGGAATGAATCATGGACTCTTCATGCCTGGAAATAAATACATTTATCAGGTAAGCATAAATATTGTTTTTGTTTGGACAAGGATTTTATTTAAATTTTTCCCAATCTTGTGTCATAGGGCATATTTGATTACCAAGGCCTGAAAGTTTTGCTTTTATAGTTAGCTTACTGAATACCTTGATTATGGAAAACCTTTTTTTTCCTAATAAACTGATTTCCACATTATTTAAAGCTCAGTTTTAAGTTAGTATCAGCCAGGCATTACCAGATATTTTTTTCTTGCTTCTGCACTGTGGCAAAGATGGTGATGTCTTTTCTACAATGGAGCAGCATTATCTGTTGGCATGAGCAGAAAAGGGCAACTTATTTTAGTGAAGTATTGCAGTTATTTCTTCTTTCAAAGTGATATGAAACTTCATTTTTCTTTCTTACAGGATTCAGATAGAGCATGCAGTTTTAATCAACTTTCTAATTTACTCTTATCAATTTTTCTTCATTCTCTTGGTATCTTTATTTGAATGTACGCTTAGGACCTAGCCCATTTTTGGTTCAGAACCCTGGGAAGAGCTTGCTGATTGGTAGCTGCATTTAGACACCAATCGGCAAGCGCTACCCAGGTGCTGAACAAAATATGGGCTGGCTCCTAAGCTTACATTCCATTTTTCAAATAAAGATACCAAGATAACAACAAAGAAAAATTGATAATAGGAGTAAATTAGAAAGTAGCTTAAAATTGCATGCTCTATTGGAATCATGAAAGTTTAATTTTGACTAGAATATTCCTTTCAACCTTCTATTTTTGCATTCTTGAACTTTAAACACAAAAGGTACTGTAATGTCTTATTTACGTACATTATCATGATAAAAAAAACAAAGCAGTCAAGTAACAATGGAGATATCTTAATCATAACAAAATTGCAAATTATTCTATGGAGACAAACAACATTTATTTTTGTAAGCGTATCTAATTTTTGTATACTCTCTATTCTAAGGTTATTTAATTTAGACTGTAAAGTGATTAATTTGTCTTTATCATGGCTTGGCATTCTTCTGCATCTCTTATATCATCTTTGAAGCAACATAGACTGAAGAAGTTGTAAATTGTTAAAGCATTACACATTTTAAAGGTTACTTTGAAACAATCGCTTGTTCAACTACATAAGGTACCAAAACATAGTTACCAGTACTTGCTACGTTTAGTTTAGTGGGGTTTTTTGGGGTTTTTTTTTTACCCAGGGTTAAAAATAAAAACTTTGCTAACCAAATTTATTTTTAAGAATAAAGAATAACATTTCTCCAACATAGGTGTGTCCGGTCCACGGCGTCATCCTTACTTGTGGGATATTCTCTTCCCCAACAGGAAATGGCAAAGAGCCCAGCAAAGCTGGTCACATGATCCCTCCTAGGCTCCGCCTACCCCAGTCATTCTCTTTGCCGTTGTACAGGCAACATCTCCACGGAGATGGCTTAGAGTTTTTTAGTGTTTAACTGTAGTTTTTATTATTCAATCAAGAGTTTGTTATTTTAAAATAGTGCTGGTATGTACTATTTACTCTGAAACAGAAAAGAGATGAAGATTTCTGTTTGTATGAGGAAAATGATTTTAGCAACCGTTACTAAAATCCATGGCTGTTCCACACAGGACTGTTGAGAGGAATTAACTTCAGTTGGGGGAACAGTGAGCAGTCTCTTGCTGCTTGAGGTATGACACATTCTAACAAGACGATGTAATGCTGGAAGCTGTCATTTTCCCTATGGGATCCGGTAAGCCATGTTTATTAAGATAGTAAATAAGGGCTTCATAAGGGCTTATTAAGACTGTAGACTTTTTCTGGGCTAAATCGATTCATATATTACACATATTTAGCCTTGAGGAATCATTTAATCTGGGTATTTTGATAAGATTATATCGGCAGGCACTGTTTTAGACACCTTATTCTTTAGGGGCTTTCCCAAATCATAGGCAGAGCCTCATTTTCGCGCCGGTGTTGCGCACTTGTTTTTGAGAGGCATGACATGCAGTCGCATGTGTGAGGAGCTCTGATACATAGAAAAGACTTTCTGAAGGCGTCATTTGGTATCGTATTCCCCTTTGGGCTTGGTTGGGTCTCAGCAAAGCAGATACCAGGGACTGTAAAGGGGTTAAAGTTAAAAACGGCTCCGGTTCCGTTATTTTAAGGGTTAAAGCTTCCAAATTTGGTGTGCAATACTTTTAAGGCTTTAAGACACCATGGTGAATTTTGAACAATTCCTTCATATTTTTTCGCAATTGCAGTAATAAAGTGTGTTCAGTTTAAAATTTAAAGTGACAGTAACGGTTTTATTTTAAAACGTTTTTTGTACTTTGTTATCAAGTTTATGCCTGTTTAACATGTCTGAACTACCAGATAGACTGTGTTCTGAATGTGGGGAAGCCAGAGTTCCTTCTCATTTAAATAAATGTGATTTATGTGACAATGACAATGATGCCCAAGATGATTCCTCAAGTGAGGGGAGTAAGCATGGTACTGCATCATTCCCTCCTTCGTCTACACGAGTCTTGCCCACTCAGGAGGCCCCTAGTACATCTAGTGCGCCAATACTCCTTACTATGCAACAATTAACGGCTGTAATGGATAATTCTATCAAAAACATTTTAGCCAAAATGCCCACTTATCAGCGTAAGCGCGACTGCTCTGTTTTAGATACTGAAGAGCATGACGACGCTGATGATAATGGTTCTGAAAGGCCCCTACACCAGTCTGATGGGGCCAGGGAGGTTTTGTCTGAGGGAGAAATTTCAGATTCAGGGAAAATTTCTCAACAAGCTGAACCTGATGTGATTACATTTAAATTTAAGTTGGAACATCTCCGCGCTCTGCTTAAGGAGGTATTATCCACTCTGGATGATTGTGACAATTTGGTCATCCCAGAGAAACTATGTAAAATGGACAAGTTCCTAGAGGTCCCGGGGCTCCCAGAAGCTTTTCCTATACCCAAGCGGGTGGCGGACATTGTAAATAAAGAATGGGAAAGGCCCGGTATACCTTTCGTCCCTCCCCCCATATTTAAAAAATTGTTTCCTATGGTCGACCCCAGAAAGGACTTATGGCAGACAGTCCCCAAGGTCGAGGGAGCGGTTTCCACTTTAAACAAACGCACCACTATACCCATAGAAGATAGTTGTGCTTTCAAAGATCCTATGGATAAAAAATTAGAAGGTTTACTTAAAAAAATGTTTGTTCAGCAGGGTTACCTTCTACAACCAATTTCATGCATTGTCCCTGTCGCTACAGCCGCGTGTTTCTGGTTCGATGAGCTGGTTAAGGCGGTCGATAGTGATTCTCCTCCTTATGAGGAGATTATGGACAGAATCAGTGCTCTCAAATTGGCTAATTCTTTCACCCTAGACGCCACTTTGCAATTGGCTAGGTTAGCGGCTAAGAATTCTGGGTTTGCTATTGTGGCGCGCAGAGCGCTTTGGTTGAAATCTTGGTCAGCTGATGCGTCTTCCAAGAACAAACTACTTAACATTCCTTTCAAGGGGAAAACGCTGTTTGGCCCTGACTTGAAAGAGATTATCTCTGATATCACTGGGGGTAAGGGCCACGCCCTTCCTCAGGATCGGCCTTTCAAGGCCAAAAATAAACCTAATTTTCGTCCCTTTCGTAGAAACGGACCAGCCCAAAGTGCTACGTCCTCTAAGCAAGAGGGTAATACTTCTCAAGCCAAGCAAGCTTGGAGACCAATGCAAGGCTGGAACAAGGGAAAGCAGGCCAAGAAACCTGCCACTGCTACCAAGCCAGCATGAAATGTTGGCCCCCGATCCGGGACCGGATCTGGTGGGGGGCAGACTCTCTCTCTTCGCTCAGGCTTGGGCAAGAGATGTTCTGGATCCTTGGGCACTAGAAATAGTCTCCCAAGGTTATCTTCTGGAATTCAAGGGGCTTCCCCCAAGGGGGAGGTTCCACAGGTCTCAGTTGTCTTCAGACCACATAAAAAGACAGGCATTCTTACATTGTGTAGAAGACCTGTTAAAAATGGGAGTGATTCATCCTGTTCCATTAGGAGAACAAGGGATGGGGTTCTACTCAAATCTGTTCATAGTTCCCAAAAAAGAGGGAACGTTCAGACCAATCTTAGATCTCAAGATCTTAAACAAGTTTCTCAAGGTTCCATCGTTCAAAATGGAAACCATTCGAACAATTCTTCCTTCCATCCAGGAAGGTCAATTCATGACCACGGTGGATTTAAAGGATGCGTATCTACATATTCCTATCCACAAGGAACATCATCGGTTCCTAAGGTTCGCATTCCTGGACAAGCATTACCAGTTCGTGGCGCTTCCTTTCGGATTAGCCACTGCTCCAAGGATTTTCACAAAGGTACTAGGGTCCCTTCTAGCGGTGCTAAGACCAAGGGGCATTGCTGTAGTACCTTACTTGGACGACATTCTGATTCAAGCGTCGTCCCTTCCTCAAGCAAAGGCTCACACGGACATCGTCCTGGCCTTTCTCAGATCTCACGGATGGAAAGTGAACGTGGAAAAGAGTTCTCTATCTCCGTCAACAAGGGTTCCCTTCTTGGGAACAATAATAGACTCCTTAGAAATGAGGATTTTTCTGACAGAGGCCAGAAAAACAAAACTTCTAGACTCTTGTCGGATACTTCATTCCGTTCCTCTTCCTTCCATAGCGCAGTGCATGGAAGTGATAGGTTTGATGGTAGCGGCAATGGACATAGTTCCTTTTGCGCGCATTCATCTAAGACCATTACAACTGTGCATGCTCAGTCAGTGGAATGGGGACTATACAGACTTGTCTCCGAAGATACAAGTAAATCAGAGGACCAGAGACTCACTCCGTTGGTGGCTGTCCCTGGACAACCTGTCACAAGGGATGACCTTCCGCAGACCAGAGTGGGTCATTGTCACGACCGACGCCAGTCTGATGGGCTGGGGCGCGGTCTGGGGATCCCTGAAAGCTCAGGGTCTTTGGTCTCGGGAAGAATCTCTTCTACCGATAAATATTCTGGAACTGAGAGCGATATTCAATGCTCTCAAGACTTGGCCTCAGCTAGCGAGGGCCAGGTTCATACGGTTTCAATCAGACAACATGACGACTGTTGCGTACATCAACCATCAGGGGGGAACAAGGAGTTCCCTGGCGATGGAAGAAGTGACCAAAATCATTCAATGGGCGGAGACTCACTCCTGCCACCTGTCTGCAATCCACATCCCAGGAGTGGAAAATTGGGAAGCGGATTTTCTGAGTCGTCAGACATTGCATCCGGGGGAGTGAGAACTCCATCCGGAAATCTTTGCCCAAATCACTCAACTGTGGGGCATTCCAGACATGGATCTGATGGCCTCTCGTCAGAACTTCAAAGTTCCTTGCTACGGGTCCAGATCCAGGGATTCCAAGGCGACTCTAGTAGATGCACTAGTAGCACCTTGGACCTTCAAACTAGCTTATGTATTCCCGCCGTTTCCTCTCATCCCCAGGCTGGTAGCCAGGATCAATCAGGAGAGGGCGTCGGTGATCTTGATAGCTCCTGCGTGGCTATGCAGATCTGGTGAATATGTCATCGGCTCCACCATGGAAGCTACCTTTGAGACGAGACCTTCTTGTTCAAGGTCCGTTCGAACATCCGAATCTGGTCTCACTCCAGCTGACTGCTTGGAGATTGAACGCTTGATTTTATCGAAGCGAGGGTTCTCAGATTCTGTTATTGATACTCTTGTTCAGGCCAGAAAGCCTGTAACTAGAAAAATTTACCACAAAATTTGGAAAAAATATATCTGTTGGTGTGAATCTAAAGGATTCCCTTGGGACAAGGTTAAGATTCCTAAGATTCTATCCTTCCTTCAAGAAGGATTGGAAAAAGGATTATCTGCAAGTTCCTTGAAGGGACAGATTTCTGCCTTGTCTGTGTTACTTCACAAAAAGCTGGCAGCTGTGCCAGATGTTCAAGCCTTTGTTCAGGCTCTGGTTAGAATCAAGCCTGTTTACAAACCGTTGACTCCTCCTTGGAGTCTCAACTTAGTTCTTTCAGTTCTTCAGGGGGTTCCGTTTGAACCCTTGCATTCCGTTGATATTAAGTTATTATCTTGGAAAGTTTTGTTTTTGGGTGCAATTTCTTCTGCTAGAAGAGTTTCAGAATTATCTGCTCTGCAGTGTTCTCCTCCTTATCTGGTGTTCCATGCAGATAAGGTGGTTTTACGTACTAAACCTGGTTTTCTTCCAAAAGTTGTTTCTAACAAGAACATTAACCAGGAGATTATCGTACCTTCTCTGTGTCCGAAACCAGTTTCAAAGAAGGAACGTTTGTTGCACAATTTGGATGTTGTTCGCGCTCTAAAATTCTATTTAGATGCTACAAAGGATTTTAGACAAACATCTTCCTTGTTTGTTGTTTATTCAGGTAAAAGGAGAGGTCAAAAAGCAACTTCTACCTCTCTCTCTTTTTGGATTAAAAGCATCATCAGATTGGCTTACGAGACTGCCGGACGGCAGCCTCCCGAAAGAATCACAGCTCATTCCACTAGGGCTGTGGCTTCCACATGGGCCTTCAAGAACGAGGTTTCTGTTGATCAGATATGTAGGGCAGCGACTTGGTCTTCACTGCACACTTTTACCAAATTTTACAAGTTTGATACTTTTGCTTCTTCTGAGGCTATTTTTGGGAGAAAGGTTTTGCAAGCCGTGGTGCCTTCCATCTAGGTGACCTGATTTGCTCCCTCCCATCATCCGTGTCCTAAAGCTTTGGTATTGGTTCCCACAAGTAAGGATGACGCCGTGGACCGGACACACCTATGTTGGAGAAAACAGAAATTATGTTTACCTGATAAATTACTTTCTCCAACGGTGTGTCCGGTCCACGGCCCGCCCTGGTTTTTTAATCAGGTCTGATAATTTATTTTCTTTAACTACAGTCACCACGGTATCATATGGTTTCTCCTATGCAAATATTCCTCCTTAACGTCGGTCGAATGACTGGGGTAGGCGGAGCCTAGGAGGGATCATGTGACCAGCTTTGCTGGGCTCTTTGCCATTTCCTGTTGGGGAAGAGAATATCCCACAAGTAAGGATGACGCCGTGGACCGGACACACCGTTGGAGAAAGTAATTTATCAGGTAAACATAAATTCTGTTTTTCTTTTGGTTTTATGTTCTTTTTATTTCAAAATTTAATTCTTCTCCCCCCACCCCCAAGTTTAAATAAGTTTGTTTATAATCTTCTTTTTTTCAAGTATCTTCTTTTAATTTTTTTGTTTTTGTTTTTTTTTCCGACTCCCAATGTAGCTTCAAGAAGCAGAGCACAAATTCAGGTTACTGGATAAGGAGTTTCAGCAATATAAAGAGCAGCAAAGTACTAAACCCGAAATCAGACTACAGGCTGAAATAAATCTGCTCACACTAGAAAAGGTAAAGTCACTATTTTCACATGAACAGTGTGACATAAACACAAAAGTATTTGAGACTAAAAACTGAACTTTAATTTTCTATAGCTGTATTGGCAACATTAGTGTTGGATATGTAATACTCCACAAATCCTAAACAAAATGTTTTTACTTTGTAGTGTAAGGAGCTCCCTCATCAGAAACTGTCTTGTCTCTCCTTTTAAAGTTTATATATATATATATATATATATATATATATATATATATACACACATATATACACACACACACACACACACACACGTAGCCCTCAGTTTACGCCGGGGTTAGGTTCCAGGAGGAATGGTTGTAAATTGAAACCCAGTTTATAATGTAAGTCAATGGGAAGTGAGGGAGTTAGGTTCCAGGCCACTCTCAAAATTGTCATAATACATTATTTTTAAAGGTTTTAAATGAAGACTTTAAATGCTAAACAGCATTAAAAACCTAATAATATAGATTGTATTATCATCAAACTAAGTTTAATGAACAAAAACATTTGCTAAACATCACCTAATCAAATAATCACGCGGGCGGAGCTAGCCATTGCAAGGGATCGACGCATATTTAGAGAGCTCCTGCTCAGAGTTGATAATTAGACCCAAAATCTAGTTTATTTTGCCCAAACTTCTATCTAAAAATATTGCAAACCTACTAGAGACTAACTTGAAGCTAGAATTTGCAATGTTTTGGAACCTATATTGAACATTTGACGGCCCGCAACTTGGTTACAGCCACGTGGAGGATTTTGTTTTCCGACAGGGCCTGAGAGCTGATCGGAACCTCTTTGAACGAGTAGACGGCTGGGAATTCAGATTGAGCCCCTACAGGTTTAGTATATACCAAGTATGGAGGACACTTTAATAAACCTCTCTCTCCTGTTCGATGAATTTACATTATTTCTGCAACAAGTAGTGGTTTCTGCCCTACAGCGAGCCCCACTTGAGGAGCTGAACCGCCGGATTCTGCCACAGGGGGAGGAATTACCGCAGAGCCAAAGAGTCGTACCGCCGATGGAATCCTCATTGCCTACTACCTTAGCTCTTCTGCCGGAGGAGGCGGCCGGACCCCAGCGGGGAGCATTGATCACACAAGGCACTTTTCCTCAGGCAGTTGGGGATCTCCGTTATGTGGCAGGAGTTCAGCCTACTAGGGCCTACGTACTGCGACTCACGAAACGCACTCTAGTTGGGACTTCACTAATCTTTCTGGGTGGAGATTTACAGAAACTTACCTCTCTGAGTAGTGTGGCGACTGGCCCAGGGGACTGTGTCATATTCCGGGTGACGGCGGCTCTACTGTGGTCGGAGCGAGTCCTTGGGCCCGAAGTGCCGCGAAGTTGGTGCTTGCAGCCAGTGATAATGGACGTTACCACACGTCTCAGATCTGGTATTGGATAAGTCCTCTTACAGTGTCTTCTATCCTCTGACAGCTGCAGGGCTGGACAATGTGGACCCTTGTAATGCACGAGGTCTGACAAGACTGATATAGGTCTCCATATTTCATAGGCGTTAGTTGTATTAGCTTAAAATGTTTTAACGGCCTGTTATTATAGTATTCCCCCGTACCTACCAGCCTGTTTTTAGTGATACCTTGCCCAATAGGTTCAAAGTCTTATTATTACTGATAATGCTCATTCCGTTAAATTGGTTGATACATGGATTGCTTCACTGTTGGACATAAGTTCAGATATGCTAGCGTTTTCATTTATATATATGTTGTTTGATGTCCGATGTGTGCTGGGTCATACCTAGCTTATCTATTATTACAAGCCTTGCAATTCAGAGTCCGTATGCAGCATAATATGCTTTATGAAAATGATTATTGATTATAGACATATTTTTATATATATATATATATATATATATTTGTATCGACACTATAATGTGCTCTAGACCTGTTTGCAAATTTATCTACACATTTATAAATTAAGCCTACTATGTATGTGTATATTTTCCCAAGAGCAAAACTGATAACCCATAATTGTCCATGCCTGAGCTCCCATCAGCCTAGTTAATTAGGTCAGTTATTAATATTCTCTTTTTTAGTATGTCTCTATACTACTAGGCTCCGCCCCCCCGTTTGACCATAAGACTCAGATTTGGCTTTGGATAAGTTCTCTTCCAGCGTCTTCTATCCTCTGGCAGCTGTAGGGTTGGACAATGTCGAGCCTTGTAATACACGAGGTCTGACAGGACTGATACAGGTCCCTCTGTTTCATAGACGCTAGTTGTATTAGTTTAAAATATCTTAATGGTTTGTTATTATAGTATTTCCCTATAACCACTAGGCTGCTTTTAGTTATACTTTGCCCTATAGGCTTAAAAGTCTTTATATTGCAGACAATGCTCTTACAGTATTATTTTTATGTGTTGCCTCACGTTCCTAACATGTTGGTAACATATTTTCTGTATTAAATAGTCTCGAAGCCTAACTAGTTTAGATATATCTCCTCATTGGGGTATATGCTAGGCTGTTATATTAATGTACCTGAATAGTCCATAGCTGGTTCTATTTTAATTAGCGGTATACCCATTATATTGCTTGCAGATATAACTTTTTAGGAATATCTTAGTTTGGGCCCCATAGACATATCACATATTGCTCCCTCCTAATTGCGTTGCCTTACTTACAATAATGTGTTCTTTCTCACTGATATCTATATGCGTGTTAAAGGTGGAAGTTTATCTGCTGCTTGTTAGGTAGAGTAACTTGATGTTAATACTGTCTAGGTCTAGACACGTGATTCACCCTGTTGTGTGACATAGGGCCCATGTCCACACGATAGGGGGGTCTGATATAGTATAGATGTCTACATGGGTCCCCTTTTTCTATGATGATGGATCTAAATTACACAGGCTTTAGTTATTGTCTGTACTATTTTGATGTAATGTCTCTACCTGCCCTGATAGGTATTCCACCACTTGCTATGTCATATGTTATAGCTGTGTGTATATATATTACCACATATCATAGTTTCAATAGCATCAGTGAACCAGTGTCTCTTGCTCAGTGTATATTTGCAAATTTATCTACACATTTATAAATTAAGCCTACTATGTATGTATATATTTTCCTAAGAGCAAAACTGATAGCCCTTAATTGTTTATGCCTGAGCTCCCATCAGCTTACTTAATTAGGTTAGTTGTTAATTTTCTCTCTTCTAGTATGTTTCTATACTACTAGACTCCGCCCCCCCCCCCCTTTGGACGCAAATTCTATTTGTGTTATCCCCTTCTACGGGGGCTGGAGAAGTCAGTTTCGTATCTAGATACACTTCTCCTCTTGGTGATCCTGCGGTTCACCATACCTGATAAAGTATTTAAAACCTCACCTGATTAATACTGATACACTCGGTTCAAACCTATAAGATACCCATTATTTTGTCTGAACTGAATAGTTGGTCTTTAGTGTTTTATTCTGATTTCTCTTTGTTCATCTGTTCAATATCTGCTCTTCTCATCATCCTCTAGGTGAAAATTGAAATCCTTATAGGAGATGATTCCTAAACTGACTTTATGAAGTCCCTAGAAAGTTGAGTTAATTGATAGTACTGAAGTACTAGTTTGCCCCTGTGTTTACAGTCTGTTCACACTATTTAAAAATGAGGTTTATATTCTTATTCAAAATAATTAAAAATGAGGTTAATGCGGTAGATATTTTATTTCATGCTTGATATGCCTGATTTATATGATCTGCATTCCCATCAACAGCTATATTTACTATGTCATTACAACAATATAATGTTTGCATATATGTGCATTTTTTTAGTCACCTGCGTTGTGACACCTGCTGTATTGCTTAATCCTCAATAAAAAAATATTAAATAAAAAAAATAAAAAACAAAAAAAAAATAATCACACAACATCATCATGAAACTAAGTTTAATGAACAAAAACGTTTTTTTACTTGCATTTTTCTGCAATCAATTCTCTGCATTGTTAGCATGTTAGATAATATTGGGTCTGCACCTATTCTATGCATTTCAATCTGCAGTGATTAATAAGCAGTTAAGCACCCTCACCTCAAGCTGCTGGACAGGAAGATAATAGGGAAGTGCCTGTTAAATTTTGCTCGATAGATCTGGTCTGATCTGTGTACACAGATCAATTTAAGGCTGTTAAGTTGCATAACTTTGCTGCAAAACAAGCGGACAGCTCCACCTACTGGCTATTTTAATTAGTGCATTGCTTTTCAAAAGCTTTTCAATAGCAGTCACATGACTGAAAAAAAGGTTGTTATTCTGAAACGGCGCAAATTGAACCGGTGTAAACCGAGGGCCACCTGGATATATATAATCTACCTTGACGTGGTACCCAGGCTTGTCCCATTTGGCCAGATGCGGTAACTAACTTCCAATTTTGCTTTTCAACTTGGCTGATAGCTTGTAATCAAGTGCTGGACTTTCTCTGTGTGTTTTATTATTTATTTGGTAATTTTCCCTATGGGTCTTGCACCCAGACTTGTCTGGGGTTAACTGCCTTTGACTATGGATACAGCATAGCTTCCTGAGAGTGCTATTAGCACCCAGGCTGAGCTTATTTCAGGGTCATGGGATGTGTACCCAGTCCAGTCTGAGAGTGCAGTCCCCTTACGTGTTTTGTGTATATATAATCTATATATCCTCCAAAACTTCCTCATCCACAGAACAAAACTAATTTTGCTGTTCGTACCAAGAGAACAAAGAACAATTGGTAATAGGAGTAAATTAGAAAGTTGCTTAAAATTGCAAGCTCTATCTGAATCATTAATGCAACCATAGGATTTAACTCTGGGCCTTTGAAACTTTGATCACTTTTTGCTTTGAACATTTTACACAATCTTTCCTCTGCACAATCCCCTTTTATAGATAGTTTTTTTTTTTTTTTTTTTTAATTTTCTGGGCTGAAGGAATGCTGCCCCTAAAGAGACTTCAAATTATCAGCTTTATGTCACTGTGAAACAGTCACACATTTTGTAAGCCGCATTTATTACAAAGCTAATATTGGATCCAGCAATGTCCCTTTAATAGTGCACATGTAGACAGAGGCGCACTGCCAGCCTCTATAAACTGCTTCATTCAATCCAGGTCCAGAGCACATACTTTAAAATAAAGCTTTCATTGCAGAGTTTGATCCAAATAGTAACAGCAACATTTCGGTTTATCCACCCGTAGTCATTCTATGACTAAGGGTGGATAACCCAAAATGTTGCTTTTACTTTTTATATAAAAATCTGCAATAAAAGCTCTATTTCCATCTAAAGGGGAGCAGAGTCCATGGCTTCATTCATTGCTATTGGGAATTAAAGGAGCAGTCAACACATTAGATTTGCATAATCAACAAATGCAAGATAACAAGACAATGCAATAGCACTTAGTTTGAACTTCAAATGAGTAGTAGATTTTTTTATAACAAATTTCAAAGTTATGTATATTTCCACTCCCCTTGTACCAGGTGATAGCAATCAGCCAGTCCCTTTAAGAACCTGGCCACCAGGAGGAGGCAAAGACACCCAGACAAAGGCTTAAATACCTCCCCCACTTCCCTCATCCCCCAGTCATTCTTTGTCTTTCGTCACAGTAGGATGGCAGAGTGCCGGAGTTTCGGAGTAGTCTCTTATGGAGGGTTTGCATTGGAACTGGAGTTTTAAGTAGTCCTGTCAGCCTCACAGTGAGAACCTGGGCGAGAGTACGGAGATACAGGGAGAGTTTTTCTCCGAAACCATCCCGACTCATATTAACAGCTCCATAAGCAATCAGTGTTGACGAGTTTCAGTTCCTGCTTTCTACACTCAAGTCCATGTCAGAAGCGAGGCTACTAACCTGTCACACTTGAAGGGTCAAGAAGACAGGGTCACAGTGTGGTGCCTTTTTATCTTTACAGAATCGAGGGTTAATATTCTTGGAAAGGGGGATTATTGAACAGGGGGCGTTTATACACGATATTGTTTGTGTCATTGCTGTGTTATGTGCGAGATGAGGCTCTGGCAATATGTGGAACTCTCGGGTTACTTGCGAGAATCTTGCACAGCCATTTTTAGCGCGTTTTTCCCTAGTGCAGGGGTGGTCTTGCCAGGCATTCCATGTGACTGGGTGTGTCTATCAACCCTTCTCTGTTGATCTGTGGCGCAGGAGACGTAGTGGTTTCTGTAGTCCGGGTCCTAGGAGGTGATGAGTGCCCCGGCCATTGTTGGTATAAAGGTGCCTTTTTGTAAATTAAAATAGTCTACCCATAAGTGCAAGCGATGGAGGACTCTGATGCGTTAGAGGGCTCTCCCTCCTTAACAAAGTCTCATTCCTGTGTTTATTGTGAGGAGGTTCTGGTAGATCAGCCTGCTCAATTATGTTCCACATGCCTTGATAACGTTACAACATCTAAATGTAAACGGATGTCTAGTACTACTGAGCCGTCCACCTCTGAGGATTCTTCGTCCCTGGGGTGCGTTTCCTGCATTCATCTCCGATTGCACATGCAGCGCGCCGTGGCCCAACCGTTACTCCTTCGGGAGAGATTCGTTGGCCGTCAGACTTTGTGGACCAACTGGAATCGGCGGTTTTGAAAGTGATCCATGCCTTACCACGTTCTGCTAAGCGCAAGTGTAGGGTTTATCATTGCGGCCTGGCCCAGGGTTTGTCCTCGCCGATGGAAGATCCAGAGGCTCTATACGATGACGAGGCTCACACCGACTTTTCGGAGGAGGCCCCTTCTGGGTTGCAGTCCGTGTCATTTAAACCTCCAGTGGCGGAGGAGCCTGGTTATAAGTTTAGGATGGAGAATTTGCACTTTCTGCTATGGCAGGTGCTTGCTACTCTGGAGGTTCCGGAACCTAAGATACCGGAGGAACCTGCGATTCCTAAGCTTGACAAGGTATACGCGGACCGGGTAGTACCTCAGTCTTTTCCGGTTCACGTTACGATGGCTAATATTATTAAAGGGACACTGTACCCAAAATATTTCTTTCGTGATTCAGATTGAGCATGAAATTTTAAGCAACTTTCTAATTTACTCGTATTATCAAATTGTCTTCATTCTTTTGGTATCTTTATTTGAAATGCAAGAATGTAAGTTTAAATGCCGGCCCATTTTTGGTGAACAACCTGGGTTGTCCTTGCTGATTGGTGGATAAATTCATCCACCAATAAAAAAAAGTGCTGTCCAGAGTACTGAAACCAAAAAAAGCTTAGATGCCTTCTTTTTCAAATAATGATAGCAAGAGAATGAAGAAAAATTGATAATAGGAGTAAATTAGAAAGTTGCTTAAAATTTCATGCTCAATCTGAATCACGAAAGAAATATTTTGGGTACAGTGTCCCTTTAAGAACGAATGGGAGCGATTAGGTTCTTCCTTTTCCCCTTCTTCCTTTAAGAAACTGTTTCCTGTTCCGGACTCTCAGCTTGAGCTGTGGGGGACCATCCCTAAGGTGGATGGGGCTATCTCTACGCTTGCGAAGCGGACAACTATTCCCCTTGAGGATAATTCGTCATTTAAAGAGCCCATGGATTAAAAGCAGGAAAACATGTTGCGAAAGACATACTAGAACTACGAGCAATTTACAATGCTCTGAATGCATGGAGTCGGTCAGTTTCATCAGATTCCAGACCAACAACATTATATCGGTGGCTTACATCAACCATCAGGTGGGTACGAGGAGCTTCCTCGCGATGAGGGAGGTGTCTCGGATTCTGGAGTGGGCGGAGTCCCATGACTGTTTGCTGTCAGCGATTCACATTCCAGGTGTGGACAACTGGGAAGCGGACTTTCTCAGCAGACAATCCTTAAAACCGGGGGAATGGTCTCTTCACCCCAAGGTGTTTGCAGAGATTTGTCACAGATGGGGAACGCCAAAGATAGATCTCATGGCGTCCAGACTCAATTGCAAGCTCCCCCGTTACGGGTCGAGGTCCAGGGATCCCCAGGCAAAGCTGATAGATGCCTTAGTGGTTCCTTGGGGATTCAGCCTAGTTTACATTTTTCCACCGTTACCACTTCTACCTTGCGTAGTGGCACGCATCAAACAGGAGCGGGTCCCAGCCATTCTGATTGCTCCTTCGTGGCCGCGGAGGACGTGGTTTGCGATCTGGTGGGGATGTCATCCTCTCAGCAGTGGAGGTTACCCTGTTGCAGGGATCTGCTTTCACAGGGCCCCTTTCAACATTGAAATCTAGATTCTCTGAGGCTGACTGCGTGGAGATTGAACGCCTGGTCTTAGCCAAGAGAGGCTTTTCTGACAGTGTGATTGATACTCTAATTCAGGCAAGGAAGCCAGTCACTAGTCGCATCTACCATAAGGTGTGGAGGCTTTACTTGTCCTGGTGTGAGAAGAATGGATATCCTTGGCATAAGGTGAAGCTATGCAGGATTCTGTTCTTTCTCCAAGATGGTTTGGAGAGAGGTCTTGCCGCTAGTTTCTTAAAGGGACAGATTTCAGCATTATCAGTTTTGTTGCATAGGAGACTCGCTGAGCTCTCTGACATTCAATCTTTTGTTCAGGCTCTGTCTAGAATCAGGCCTGCCTTTAGACAGTTGGCTCTGCCTTGGAGCCTAAATTTAGTCCTTAAGGTTTTGCAAAGGGTCCTGTTTGAACCTATGCATTCCATTGCCATTAAGATTCTGTCCTGAAAGGTTCTCTTCCTGTTGGCTATTGCATCGGCATGCAGAGTATCTGAACTTGCTGCCTTGCAATGTGATCCTCCTTATCTGGTGTTTCATGCGGATAAGACTTTTCTTCACACTGGGTTGGGGTTTCTCCCCAAGGTGGTGTCTAACCGTAACATCAATCAGGAAATAGTTGTTCCTTCTTTGTGTCCTAACCCTTTTTCTTCAAAGGAGAGGTTACTTCATAACCTGGATGTGGTTGGTGCCTTGAAGATCTATCTTCAGGCTACAAAGGATTTCAGACAGTCTACATCTCTTTTTGTGGTGTATTCTTGGAAGCGCAAGGGGCAAAAGGCCTCTGCTACTTCTTTGTCTTTTTGGTTGATGAGCTTGATTCGCTTGGCTTATGAGACAGCGATACATAAGCCTCCTCAGAGGATCACGGCTCATTCAACTAGAGCTGTGGCTTCGTCTTGGGCCTTCAAGAATGAGGCCTCTATGGAGCAAATTTGTAAGGCTGCTACCTGCTCCTCCTTACACGCTTTTACAAAGTTTTACAAATTTGACGTTTTTGCTTCTGCGGAAGTTTTTTTTGGGAGAAAGGATTTGCAGGCTGTGGTGCCCTCAGATTAGGGTCCGCCTTTTTACCCTCCAGGTTTCATTCATTGTCCTCTAGAGCTTGGGTATATGTTCCCAATAGTAATGAATGAAGCTGTGGACTCTCCTCCCCTTTAGATGGAAAACATAAATTATGCTTACCTGATAATTTAATTTCCATTGAGGGGAGGGGAGTCCACGGCTCCCGCACGTATCTCCGTAGGGCGGACCTAAATTGAATCCTCTTCTGGCACCTTTTATACCCTGATATTTCTCCTACTGTTCCTGGTTCCCTCTGCAGAATGGCTGCGGGATGAGGGAGTGGGTGTCTCTGCCTCCTCCTAGTGGCCAGGTTCTTAATTCCCAATAGTAATGAATGAAGCCGTGGACTCTCCTCCCCTCAATGGAAATGAAATTATCAGATAAGCAGCATTTATTATCTTAACTAGGTAAGTAGCTTAGCTATACTGACTATATCGCTTTCCTTTTAAGGGCTAGAATTCTCTGCAGCTAGTCCTTGGAGAGGCGCACCGGTGAGCACACATTTATCAAAAAATTGCAGGTTTTAATTTGTGCTTTTTGGAAGGCGAGCTGGGGTGGTTTATAATGAATTTCTCCACTTAAAAAAGGACATTCTCCTGATTTATCATTTCAAACCAGTGTTTTTTTGTTTTTTTAGGTAGTATTGTTTGGCCTCTTCAAGTAATCGATTACATTTGCGTTTTACATGGGGCAAATATGCGCATTAATTTTAGTGTGTTAACACAAAACGTTTTTACTTTAACTTTGTTATAATAATGACCCTATATAACTAACGCATTCAAATTGTAAATACAATTTTTGTTCTTTGGGGGGCAATTATGCATTCTATAATTGACATGTTTGTAGCCAAAGATAGACCTGCTAGAATCAGAAAGTACTGAGAATTAGATGTGAACATGACACAAGCTCAAAGACATAATGATTTCTAATGGTGTTCTCCACAGTACCTATGAAGAGATATATTGCACATATTTATAGGAGAATTTTTCGTTCTCCAATGGCTCAAAAAAATAAATTGGTAACTGGTCGTAATGCTAATGCAGACTCTAGGAAATGCAACTTAAACTTGCAAATGTAACCCTTTTTAAGCGCACCGGTGCGCCTTGGCAAACGGGAATGAAGTGAGAAGAATGTATAGTCAGACGTGTTCAATTTTAGGCGCACTTTGCATTAATAAATCAGGGGATTTAGTTGTATGCGGATTTATATGCGCAATTTTAGGAGAATTGCTTCGATACATCCTGCTCCTAATGATTCTTTTTTTCTTTTTTTTTTTTTTGGGGCAGGACAATGTTGTTCTCCCACCAGTATCTACAAATTCTGCATATATATTTGCATTAATAGTAGAATTGTTTTTAAACTCATAGTTTGCAGCAGATAGCATTTGACTGATTTTAGTCAGAGAAATGGGACATGCTGAATTGTGATGATCTCTAAAGTCTTTCATTTAAGGTCCATTATGAAGTCTATTGGAAGCATGAAATGCAACTGGGTCACAAAAATACACAAATAAAGGGGAGAGAAAGGTGCGCTAGGCCAAATCGATAACCAAACACCCCCTTAAAAAGACAAATATCCCTACAGTTGTCTAAAATAAGAGAGAAAATATACAGGTAATAAGGGAGGCGCTAAGAAAAGCCAAAGGTATCAAGCACTTAAAATTTAATAAAAACACATAAGCATACAATAACATATGTATAGGGGACGTCTCCCCAAAACGAAATACTAATAAATAAAAACTAAAATACTAAAAGATGCAATTGATAAAACTTCCACAGATTTAAAACCATATAATTTGTATAGAGCAGTCCCAATCAGTTCGTTTTAGTAGGGTCAGATAGAAATGTCTTTACTCCATATAAAATGTAACTGAGTCTGTGGTCAGCGTCTCACTAGTCAAATACCACCAAGCTGCCAAATTGATAGAGCAATAGCTGCCAAACAGTGTAAGTGGATAATAATATACTTGCAATTCCAAAGTTCTCTTACTGTGTAAGATATCACTTTAGCAGAACATTCAGCCGTGTACTTTACCAGATCCTTATCCGTGAAGTAGATGTCTTTTCCCCTCGCCCGGTATTCACATTGAATCTGTTTTGTCACAAGTCAGAACCTGTACTTATTTGGAGAAAGTATTCACCTTTGCACCTGTTTACAAGACTACACATCTGAGAGGACCGTGACTACAGGTCATAGAAGTAAGCGCAGGAATCGGCTTCTTCTCCTAACCGGAACATCTTTCAGTGACGTCAGACGCCGGAAAGTTTCAGTCGGCCCCGCTCAAGGTGAATACCGGGCGAGGGGAAAAGACATCTACTTCACGGATAAGGATCTGGTAAAGTACACGGCTGAATGTTCTGCTAAAGTGATATCTTACACAGTAAGAGAACTTTGGAATTGCAAGTATATTATTATCCACTTACACTGTTTGGCAGCTATTGCTCTATCAATTTGGCAGCTTGGTGGTATTTGACTAGTGAGACGCTGACCACAGACTCAGTTACATTTTATATGGAGTAAAGACATTTCTATCTGACCCTACTAAAACGAACTGATTGGGACTGCTCTATACAAATTATATGGTTTTAAATCTGTGGAAGTTTTATCAATTGCATCTTTTAGTATTTTAGTTTTTATTTATTAGTATTTCGTTTTGGGGAGACGTCCCCTATACATATGTTATTGTATGCTTATGTGTTTTTATTAAATTTTAAGTGCTTGATACCTTTGGCTTTTCTTAGCGCCTCCCTTATTACCTGTATATTTTCTCACAAAAATACACAATGCACGATTAGCACATCTGTATATCTGTATGTAATCACTAACATTAGACTGGCTGCAGAATACGTCCGTACTAGTTAATTATGCAATAGATCAAGACCAAGCTGACTGGTAACATTATCACTTCCTGCAATATAAGCTTTTTAAAATGGATGTGTAGAGGAGACAGATACATGTGGGGTTGGCAAAGCAGGAACAATAGCCAAGGCAAGATCTGACCAATGCTTTCTTGCTTGTGTATATGTCAGTAGAGTGTCAAATACATCAAGCAGTAAGTCTAGTAAAAGGTTCGGTGTAGCTGCTATAATCTACGTTTCTTCCTTTGACCCTTTTCTGATTTTTTTTTATTAGGGTAATATAATTTCTAAATTATCTGTGCCATGTTATTTATTGTTCACCCCTTACTCTTACTATAAAGCTTATAGACTGATAAATGTTCAGGTACAATGTAACCATCAATATATAAAACCATTTCACTGTACAAAGAGTCATATGTATCCTAGTCACTTTAACCCTTTTACTTGCCCGTGTGTGGGTGATTGTGTTATAGAGAGTAGATAAAGACAGTGAAGTATATAGATCATGTGTTATGTATATAGATCATCCTTTCCCATCAGGATTTATTCGCCATGTCTGGTCAGAGAGCAAGCGGTGGTGTGTATTGTGTCAGCAAAGACTTTAAGGGACAGTCTAATCAAAATTTAAACGTTCTTGATTCAGATAGGGCATGCAATTTTAATCAACTTTCCAATTTACAATTATCATCAAATTTGTTTTGTTCTCTTGGCATTCATTGTTGAAAGCTAAACCTAGGTAGGCTCATATGCTAATTTCTAAGCCCTTGAAGGCCACCTCTTATATCGGTGAATTTTGACAGTGTTTCATGGTCAGCCAGTGCTAGTTCATGTGTGCCATATAACTAATATTGTGCTTTCTCCTGTGGAGTTACTTATAATACAGCACTGATTGGCTAAAATGCAAGTTTGTTAAAAGAACTGAAATAAGGGGACAGTGCTGTAGAGGTAAAATGTATATTAATATAACCATGTTGGTTATGCAAAACTGGAGAATGGGTAATAAAGGGATTATTTATGTTTTTAAACAATAGCAATTTTGGAGTAGACTGACCTTTTTAATTTGTGTTATACAAGCCACTTCTAACTCACTGAGAAAGTGTGGTGTTTGAATGCTGATGCACAGGCCCTCACAGCATATGTGTGTATGCCACTGAAAACCGTAATTATATTTTATAACAATTAGAAGAATGTGACAACTGGCACCTTATTTAAAACATTGATATGCTGCTATGCTATTTGTGACTGTAAAGAAGTGAACTCTCAATTATGTTTCTTTTTATTGGTAATTACCAAAAAGTGTATTAAAAGCAGTTGTTTTGTTTCTTTAAACTTTCTATTCCTTTATTGAAAGAAAGGGAAAAAAACCTCTTTGTCTGGTAAGTATATAAGCCAACTTGTTTCTCTGTTTGAGACTGAGAAAGTACATTCCTAAAACAAATCCAACTTGCTTTGGCTTGGGTTCAACTACAACAGATCAGCTGTGGCAAGTAAAAATAAGCATTTTGATTTACTCTTTATTTCTCTTTCCTCCTATGTCTTAAAGTGACAGATTGAAGAAAAAATCTAGCTGCAGAAGTCTTCCAGTGCAGTCTGCAATATAACAAACCTTGTTTCAGAAGCATTGGGACTGCATGGCTGTCACTTGGAAATCCATTCTGGTGTAAACAACTTAAAACATTTACTTTGTAACTTGCTACAGTGATCTTTTTTCATTTTAGAAAGGATTTTATTGGCTATGCAGAAAACTGTAACAACTTTGATAGATTTTATAATAAAGTTATTTGATTTCTTGCTTATGTGCTTATATTTGCTAATTAATATACACAACTGATACATATGTATTTGTTTTCATTTTAAATGAAAAAAAGCTTTTGCTTTACAATTTTAAAGGTATAGTCTAGGCCAAAATAAACTTTCATGATTCAGATAGAGCATGTAATTTTAAACAATTTTCCAATTTACTTTTATCACCATTTTTGCTTTGTTCTCTTGGTGGTATTAGTTGAAAGCTTAACCTAGGAGGTTTATATGCTAATTCCTTAGACCTTGAAGCCCACCTCTTTCAGATTGCATTTTAACAGTTTTTTCACCACTAGAGGGTGTTAACTGTTATTTATATGAAATACGTGAACTATCTGGGAGCAGGCACTGATTGGCTAGGCTGCAAGTCTGTCAAAAGAACTGAAAAAAGGGGCAGTTTGCAGAGGCTTAGATACAAGATAATCACAGAGGTTAAAAGTATATTATTATAACTGTGTTAGTTATGCAAAACTGGGAAATGGGTAATAAAGGGATTATATATCTTTTAAAACAATAAAAAATTCTGGTGTAGACTGTCCCTTTAATGCTGCTCTTTTATATTGACACTTTTTGAGTACCTTTATCCCTTTAAGTGATAACTTTGGTTGCTGTGCAGGTGACATGCCTAGCATCCATTCCTATGCTGTATGCACACGCATTGTTCCCGCTCACAAGCTGGCCAGATTTAAAGAGACATGAAACCTATCATTTTTCTTTCATGATTCAGAGAGAACATACAATCTTAAACAACTTTCCAATTTTCGTCTTTTCAAATTTGCTTCTTTCTTTTGGGATCATTTGTTGAGCAGCAGCAATGCACTGACGAGATGTGCAGCCACCAATTGTTTAATATCCCTTTAAAGGGCCTTCTTCCCAAATCACGGACAAATTAATCTTAGTGACTTATCTACAACTCAGAAAGGGAGACACAGCATTTATCAAGATGTGGGTGGAGCTTGAAGCAGCAGCCTTTATACCACTGCTTTATAAACTCTCTGCCACCTCTGTTTAGTCCAGGATGATTGACAATTTCTGTTCTTCTGGAAGCCTTGTCCTCCGACATATTCATACATAGGGGCCTACATATGTAGCCTAATATAGAGAGACTAAATCACTAACCTGCCCATTCATTATGTACCTTTCAGGGTATAACATTGAATAATACATAGAAAAAAAGATTTAAGAACTTTTGTGATTAATTCATTCAATTACTTATCCTTCAACACCTTCCCACTGTTTAAAGGGACACTCAAGTCAAAATAAACGTTTATGATTCAGTTAGTGCAAGCAGTTTTAAGACACTTTCCAATTTTCTTCTATTATTAAATTTTGCATAATCTTTGTATATTCACACTTTCTGGGGAACAAGATCCTTCTGAGCATGTGCACAAGCTCACAGGGTATATGTATACTAGTCTGTGATTGGCTGATGTCTGTCATATGTAACAAGGGGCCGGAAAATGAGAGGAGAGAAAAAATACATTTGTCAGAAGAAAAAAAAAATCTACTGCTTATTTGAAATACAGAATAAGTGCTATTGCATTGTCTTTTATATTATGTACTTGTTAATGATGTATTTCTACTGCATTGAGTCTTCCTTTAACTACATTGCTTTCACTGGCATTATGCTTATTACACCATTCAGTGTCCTGTGAAGATGCTGCTAAGTGGTCAAGTTTCCGATTCATTAAAGTCCAAAGAGTGTACTACAGTTAAAGCAGTAGCCCTCAGCAGAACGATCACTCACTGACTCTGTCTGGATCTGTTGGTGTAAGAATTAAAGCAGATTCATAGATTAATTATATAAGTAACTTGTATGTGAGCAGCACATGCTCAGGAGATTAATCCGTTGTTATCCACACATTTGTTTCCTCTAGCTTTCAGTTTGTAGGTCATTGAATATGCAGTAAACTTGTTCATGTTGGTTGTATGGTTAGTTATAGTTATCTGTATTTCTTCTGTATTGAAATGTTTTGTTTTTCTTCATGTATTTGAAGGGGAATATAATAAGATTATTTACTTTAACTATTGATAGGTCGAACTTGAAAGGAAGTTGGAATCGGCAACAAAATCTAAACTGCATTATAAGCAACAGTGGGGAAGAGCTTTAAAGGAACTTGCAAGGATAAAACAGGTGAATATTTTGGCGTAATCTTTACCTATTGTGTATCCATTTGCCTGCCCTCACCCCATTAATGAAGAAATATTATTTTATCACACAAAGTGAAGACTTGCTACGTGAGAAAGTAATCTGTCATGTAAAAGCTCTTTACACTACAAAAGTTCTACTTCATCCAGACTAAATGTTTAAATCCACAGCAGATTGTTCATAAATGTTATGGAGAAAACCCAAATGTTTGGTCTTGGAAGTGAGCCCTGATTCCAGTGCCCATTGTCGACAAAAATATGCGTTAGATCTTTATTACTTTTCATTATTATTAAGTTTTGCCTCAACAAAATTTATTTATCTAATTATTTCAGGTGGTTAGTGTGGAGGACACACTTTTATAAATGCATACTTCTTCCTGATTTTAAGGTTCAGCATTTGCATTTGTTCATTAAAGGGACTATGAAAGTCAAAATTAAACTTTCATTATTTATACAAAACATGCAATATGCTTCTGTTACCAAATATACTTTTCTTCTTAAATGGAAAGAGTCCACAGCTGCATTCATTACTTTTAGGGGAATAAGAACCTGGCCACCAGTAGGAGGCAAAGACACCCCAGCCAAAGGTTTAAATACTCCTCCCACTCCCCTCATCCCCCGTCATTCTTTGCCTTTCGTCCCAGGAGGTTGGCAGAGAAGTGTCAGAATTTTTAATTTTTGTTTTTGTCCCTTATAGAGGGTAGTACTCTTCGGCATGGGAAAGGAGTTTTAAGTAGTCCTGTCAGTCTCTCAGTGAGGGCTTGGATGAAAGTTAGAGTCTGGAGATGCAGGGAGAGTCTTTCTGCAAAACCATCCCAACTCAGATTAACGGCTCCTCAAGCAATCAGCGTTGTCGAACTTCGCTGCCTGCTTCTCTCAAGTCCATGGTGGAGGAGATGCTACTATCAGTCACACTTGAAAGGCCATGTTCCTGTTCCATGGCGTAGATTTTGTTTTATTTTATTCATCAATGTACTCTAATGTGAATGTTTTCCTGAGAGGCTACCACCTTGCGGGTCTAACTTATCATAAGGGTCTCAGTGAGTCTCTTATAATATCTTGGAATCGAGGGTTAATATCTCCTGAGGGGGGCTATTGAACAGGGGGGTTTATAATGATGTTTATGTGATTCAACCTGCTTATGTGTGATGTTTATGGGCTAGTGGTTTGGAACATTGAGGCCTTTGAAAGTGATGCAGCATTTTGGTTGGGCGCACTTTTTTGGACTGTACGGTTCACCTTGTGTTCGGGCATGGTTACGTTCCGTTTTCCATTTCCGCATTCCCGACTATGTGTGGAAGGAAATTTTTCTTTTTCGCAGGGGTTTGGTCATAGGAGGTGGTGAGTGCCCCAGCCATTGGGGGTGTCAGGTGCCGTTTTTGTTTACTACTTTAGTCCATATTTATATATCCTCTATCCAGTTATGGAGAATTATGATGCTGAGACTGTGCTAATTTCAGATTCAGTTACGGAGGATTCTGATACTGAGACTATTTTGATTTCAGATTCTGTGTCCGGTAGACTAATCCGTATTGGCCTCGTTGACACATGTCAACCAGTTTTGTTCCGTATGCCATTTCAGAGCGCCTGGTTCCTCGGGCTCTGGGAATCAAGGGACTGCTGAGCCATCCGCCTCTGGGGGTCCTGTCCTTCGAGAGGCAAGTTCCCTACCAATTCATACTTCTACACATGCGGGTAACCCAGTTTCTGATTCCTCCATACAGGGTGGCGTGTTCCCCCCTGGAGGTTGCAGCACGTTTTGGCTTCCACATAATGTTGGCGATTGTTCGTCTGCAGAGTCAAGACGTTTCTTTGAGAATGGGCTCGTGCCCTATTGTCCCGGGCCTTCCGCCTTGGGGAGGGCCTCTACAGTTCCTCGCGGGTGTAACTGTCCCTGAGTGTTGTGCTTTTCTTTACAGGATTGCATGCCTTCGCGTATTGCTCAGACATGTTTTTCAGTTATTGAATGACCCTATCGTTACCAGATACAAGGATATTCAGTCTGCTAATTCGAATGGCGCACCTCATTAGACGTGTGGGGATGAAGTAATCTCCTGATTGTCATTTGTTTGAGATCTTTCCCAGTTTTTGAAAGATAAAGCTCCGTATGGCTGGTCCTGCGGGTAGGCCTGTGTCTTTTTGGGCATTAACCTCCGGTTTGCCTTATAATTTATTTATATCTGATGGGATGTCTTTTATTTGTTTTTGTTTCCTTCGGGAACCTTCTGGGATTGATACTCTTTATTACTTCTTCGGAAGTTGTTTTGGACATGTTAGTCCTATGTTAAAAATGTCTGTTTTTTGTTTTTTTCCCCTATGAGGGAGAATGCAGGCTGGTCCTGTCTGGTTCATTCGGTCTTGCGGCTGTTCAGACACGTGGTGCTATTCTGCTCGGCTGGTCCGGTAGAAGTGCTGAGTGCTCTGCTCATGTTATCATTGTTTTTCATGTTCAACTAAGCATTCAAGAGGACCTGTGGGTCAGTGAGGCGGGAAGGATTATTTCAGCCCTTTTAGCCTTCAGTCATAGATGGCCAGGCAGAGAAGTTTTCCGCTGCATCACTCTGACATCTGATTTCATCAGAACTTAGTCTTCCTCCTCTGTGTGGTGGAGGGTTGGAGGACCCCTTACCGCAGTTGAGCAGTTAGGCCTTCATTTTTAGGCCTCTGGATTTGTCCTTTTAGGCTTGATCCAACAGCTTGTTCAGGATAGCTATCTAGCATGCGGTTTGCAGTTTGAAACCAGTTACAGCGTAAGCTGTTTATAGTGTACTAGATGCAGCTCTTACTCTGACGTGTACTGCCTGTCTGAGTTATAAGAGGCTTTTGGGTCTTCTTCCATTGTCTCTGGGTTGGATCTCCTTTTAGTGATCTGTGTTTCCGGGTGACGGTTGTTCCCTGCGGGGACCTTGTTTAGCTCAGGGTTTTCCGGAGCTGGGTAGGCTTAGTGCCTTTCTCTTCCTTGTGTCCTATGCTTGTGCGGCGGTGATAGGGAGTCTAGTCCTGCTAGTAGGATTTTTTTGACCTCGAGGTATGCCTTGGTTGTCCTGAGGCTCTGAGAAGTATCTTCATACGACTTCTAGCCTTGCTCCTTGGAGCGTTGGACTTTAACTAGGGATGGTTCCTTCCTTTGGTCGGGGCTTACGAGTTTTTCTCGTTATCCGGATTCTCTGGATATGCATCCATATCCCTTGTGCCTGGCATTTTGGCCAGCTGGGGTGTTTAGTTCTAGGGTAAGGTTGCCTGAACTATTAGGTGCCCGGGGCCTGTTTTTCCCCTGAGACTTCTGGTTGCGGAAGCTTCGCTTGGCCTTTTTCCTGACCCAGTTGTGGGTGGTTTTGGAATCTTGGATCTCAGGGCTGGTCGGGGTATTCCACGGTAGTGGGACTTGGGCTATGTCCTTGCTCCATCTACCTGACCTGGTCATGGTTGGACAGGTTTTCTGAGTATTTTTTACTCTTTGCCACAGAGTATCCCATGTCATCTGGTGGTTAGCTGTGTGGCTTGAACCTCAAGGGTGGTTCATACCCTGCTGCTGGCGCTGGATGTTAAATTTCTGGTGTGCCTTAGGGTTGCATTCCCCTGGTCAGCTTGCCAGGGTTCCTGTGGATTCCCTGCTCTGCAGGCGAATGGGTTGGCTGTGCCTCTGCTTGGCAAGCTACTTATAGGGGGGTCCTTTTCTAGGACATCTGTGTTGGGAATTTCTCTTCCCATTAGCCGGTGGCTTCGGGCCTTGAGGACAGTTGTTGCCCTTCCGGCATCATCCCTTTTCTTTAGGGGATATTCTCCTCCCTATGGAGAGAGAGTCCTTGCTTGGGGCTTCTCCTGGATCTGAGATGGCAAGGTGGGATTGGTTCCCCCTGGGGTCTTGCTGGCTCCAAGTCAGACTTGTTGGGCCTTTATTTTGATAGATCCTTAGGTCTTTGGCCTTGTTGTCTGTTTTCAGAGTCGGGTTGTAATTTGTGCTCTGTGGGGATGGCTGTGCTGTCCTTACGCTCAGTTGTGTACCTGTTTCGGGATTCTTTTGTTACCCTGTCTTGGATCCCTAAGGCTGGGTTGGTCCAGCTTGGTGTGGGTCTGCAGGTCTGGATGGCCAAGCGGTCTAGGGCGCTGCGTTTGGGCGCAGTCTCCTCTGGATGTGTGAGCTTGTTGAGTCTATCCTGTTAGCTCAGTCTGCTAGGGTATAGATTTTCCTTTCAACTTTCTCCATTGATTTTAAAAGAGGGTTTACTCTTCCTTGGGGTTCTGAGAGTATCCCCTCCTTCTCGGGGGGCCTCAATTGAGGTTTTGTGTTCCCTTTTTTAGGGACCTGTGTATAGTTCCGGTGACTTAAATTGCCTGGAGTGTGCCCTCTGTCTGGGGGTTGCTTTTGCGATCTGTTTCTTGCTTGACTGCTTCTTCTTCCTCGCAAGTACCCTCTGTGTCATCCTGTTATGGACTCTGTGTTCTCAAACTTGGGGGTTTTCACGGTCGAATGCCTTGGTCTTGTATGGTCAGATACTGGGAGGACTTTGCCTCTTCAGTTGCATTCCGTGCTTGCAGGATGTCGGAGAGACGTCTGCTCTGTCTCTGTGCCCGGTCTTATCCCGGGTTTCGCCTGGTATAGACGTGGCCTCCTTTCCCTGCTTGGGCCTCTTTGGGTCTCTGTGATCTGGGCTCACTCTTGGAGGTGTTCTTTTTTGTATTTGGGGACCTTTCGGTTTCCTCGGTTCTCCTTTGCCTTGTCCCCTTGGAGTTTTTTGGCTGGTGTCCCCTTCATTTGTGGGGGTGAGTGGTGGGGGACCGTCTGTTGGGCGACGGTGTCTCCTGGAGGCCTGTTGGCTCAGTCGAGTCTGTTTTTTCGGTCTCTGGTTTGGCTTCTGCACTAGCTGCGAGTCAGTGTCCTTGGGGCTTTTCTTTAAAGGTTTTTCTCAGCTTCGGACAAAGCGGGGTTTTTTATTGGGTAGAGGTTCAGGCCTGGTGCCCTCAGTATGGGCCGCCTATTGTACCCTCCCGTCTTGGCATTCAGTGTCCTCTATAGCTTGGGTATTGTTTTCCCAAAAGTAATTAATGCAACTGTGGACTCTTTCCATTTAAGTAGAAAAAAAAAATTATGCTTACCTGATAATTTCCTTTTCTTCTGATGGAAAGAGTCCACAGCTCCCCACCTGTAATTTTATGTGGGGCATTGTCATTCTTCTGGCATCTTTCACCCTGATATTTCGTCTACTGTTCCTAGTTCCTCTGCAGAATGACTGGGGGATGAGGGGAGTGGGAGGAGTATTTAAGCCTTTCGCTGGGGTGTCTTTGCCTCCTCCTGGTGGCCAGGTTCTTAATTCCCAAAAGTAATGAAATCAGCTGTGGACTCTTTCCATCAGAAGAAAAGGAAATTATCAGGTAAGCATAATTTTTTTTTTAATATCCTTTAATAGAAAGCATTCCTAGTTAGGCTGAATGCTGTACTTGGTTCTAGCTGGTGATTGGTGGCTTTGCGCTTCTGACTTTTCATTGGCTCACCAGATGTGTCGGAAGTTGCTCCCAGTAGTACATTGGTGAACGATTCACATAATGATTACAAACAATAGTGCAAAGGTAAAATGCTGCCTTGAACACATTAGTACATTTTGTTTTTGCATGTATATGTCCCTTTAATTAAAATAATAACTCTGGGGTCATTACAGATTCTTGATAAGTAGGTGGGGTAAATGCTGCTCATTGTTTCAGCTATTTGTCGGCCTCTGGTGTTGAGGAATGATTGTCTGGGAGTTTCTACCTACAATAAATTGTCATGAAAATGCTTGGTCAAAAGTAATGTGTAAACGGATTTATTGCTAGTGTGAATCAGTGACAGCCCTCAAGACGGTTGACACTTTTCTTCTTTTTACAATTTGTTCATGTTAAGATATCCAGCAGTACCACATACAGATTACCATGATTGACTGAAACCATTGTTTTCTCTTTAAAGGGACAGTAAAGTCAAAATTAAACTTTCATGATTCACACAGACCATGCAATTTTTTTTAACAACTTTCCAATTTTCTTCTGTTACCTAATTTGCTTTGTCCTCTTAGTATTCTTTGTTGAATAGTAAATCTAGGTATGATCAGTGTGACGGATTCCTTACTACCCCAACTGGGTAGCTCCTTCTGATATCTGGAACCCGCCGCTATGTAGCGGAAAAAGTTATATTAGCTGGGCTCACCCAAATAACTAGACAGGCTAGTATTGAGGTGAAAACACAAACTCCTTTATTGGGACATAAACACAACATTTATACCCAAACTAATCTTTATAGCAAGCCTTATCTGACCTTCACATCTCCCGCCATGCCCACCCCTCCAGACAGTCTAACGCCTCCATTGAGTCCATTGTTTCCCAGTGTCCAGCAGTATAGAGATGGTGTATTCGGGGTGATCCTGGGAGAGTGGTGGCCCTTCCAGGGTGTCGCTGGAAAGCCCTTAGCCCCCAGCTGCTTCAGTCTAAAAAGCGCCTTGATCCATGGCTGGGGGTCGGTGATCGGGGTCGGGCTATCCAACACACTCCGGGACAACCATTGGGAAAGGGCCTGGGAATGGGGGGGTCCAAAACCCCTGGTTCCCAAGAAGGCTTACGCCTGGGAATCACATAGCCTCTTGCTCTCTCCCTGGGGGACTAACTCCCAAAAGAGCGGAGCTCTAGGGCAAAGGGCCGCTGGAGCGACCTGGGTCACAGAAGACCGGGGATCCGAGCTGGTGTGGCCGGTGGTTTCATGGTGCCGGCCAGCTGAAGGGCGGTCTGCTGAATAGTGCTCAGAAACCCCGGTTTCCAATGAAGCTCAACTGCGGAAATTGGCCCACCTCTTGCCCCTCCCAAGGGGCTCCAATCCCCAAAAGAGTGGAGCTCTGGGGCAAGGACCTTCTGAAGCGGCCAGAGGTAAAGATTCCCGGAGTGCACTGGGTGCGGTTGCTCTGAGGAGCCCAAAACCGCCAAGAAAGGTGAGGGGGTGAGGTAGTAGGGGGTTATGGAGTTAACCCCTGCAGCCCGGTATCCATGACAACGTCCCCCTTCCAGTTCGGCAGACCCGACTAGATTTACACACGGGTCGGCCTGGGGATGTCCGAGGAGTTTATGCCACTTCAGTCTGCAGGGAAAGCCCGTCAGCATTCCCATTGCTTTTTCCCGGTCGGTACTGAATGTCAAAGTTAAATGGCTGCAGGGCGAGGCTCCATCTCAACAGTCTCCCATAGTCTCCAGAAACTCTGTTGAGCCTTACCAGGGCGTTATGGTCCGTGAGGATGGTGAAGGGTCTCCAATAGAGGTAGGGCTGCAACTTTTTCAAGGCCCATACCAGAGCCAGACACTCCTTCTCAACCGCAGCGTAGCCTACTTCCCTAGGTAACAGTTTTTGACTGATGTAGGCAACGGGGTGGTCTTGTCCCTTTTCGTCTGCCTGGCTTAGTACAGTCCCCATCCCGAACATGGAGGCATCTGTGTGGACAGAAAAGCGTTTGATGGGGTTAGGAGTGGAAATTAAGGCAGACTTAAGACTCTGGAAGACCTTTTCATTCTCGGGGGACCACAGGACCTGTCGGTGAAGTCGTTTGCGAGTCAGGTCGATCAAGGGTTTGGCTAGAGTGCTGTAATTGGGGACAGAAAGGTGAGGGGGTGAGGTAGTAGGGGGTTATGGAGTTAACCCCTGCAGCCCGGGGTCTGTGACAATCGGTATTCTCCACAGAAAATGAAAATGTTGCGATCCGTGTGGCATTATGAAGTTTTATGCCAGTAGATAATCTTTCCCTTTAATAGAAGTGTTAATGGAAATTGTACTTTTTTTCCTCTCTCTACTTTCCACTAAAAGGGATACTAAACCCAAAGTTTTTTTCTTTTGTGATTCAGATAGAGCGTGCCATTTTAAGCAACTCTCTAATTTACTCCTATTATCAATTTTTCTTCTTTCTCTTGCTATATTAATTGGAAAAAGCAGAAATGTACTCTTAAGAGCCGGCCCATTTTTGGTTCTGCAATTCGGTAGCGCTTGCTGATTGGTGGCTAAATGTAGCCACCAATCGGCAAGCGCTACCCAGGTGCTTAACCAGAAAATGGGCCGGCTCCTAACCTTACATTTTCCTAAAGACCAGATCATTTTTAGCATCACTACATTTTAATTGAAATGATTTTTATTGATTTTATAAACATAGTACAAAAGCATAGATATACAGTAAAGGTGGATATCAGCAATTACACATGTCCCGCTGACAAATGCTGTGTCAGTCTTTTACTTACAACTAGTACCTTTTTACAGCAGGTAGAATCTGGTAAATTCAAGATTGTCTCACCTTTCATAATGTGGTATAATAAACATTGCATCAAAAACTTAATACATAACTCCTCTCCCTCCCCCCCCCCCCCAGGTGTTTCCAAACTCTGCAAGTATCTTTCCTTTATTTAGTAAAACTTATTATCCAACTATTGCTATAGAAATCAATTATAGTCACTATGTCCCTTGCGTCCAGGTACCAAGTGTCAGTTCTTAGTAGGTTTCCTCTATTCCCTTCAAATCTACCTCACAATACCTCTCTCTTTTACTCATTTCCCTCCTGATTGGGGTGTGTTCTAACATAACCCTTCATGATCCAGTAGAACCATACTAAACTGTTCAGTACTCCCCTGTGTCCATGCTGCTAGTTCTGACATTAGATAGGTGTCATTTATTTTATCTAATACTTCTGCCCATCCTGGAGCACCCACTTTCCAATGCCTAGCGATGCAAATACGAAGACAGGTACACAAAGTCTTAATAAAAGTATTGATCGCTGAATTTAGCGGTCATACCCTCTCATGCAAAAGTGCTTGGGTTACTGTCAGCTCAATCCTTTCGTCTTATGTGTCGCTAAGGAGGTTCGATAATTTCTCCCATAATGGCCGTACTGTTGAGCAGTGCCACCACATATGTTTTATACGTGCCTTTCACTCCACAACCTCTATAACAAAGAGCACTATTTAGGGAGGGAATGTGAGCTGTCCGTTCTGGTGTAAGGTACCATCTAAAGGCCACCTTCAAACAATTTTCCTTCATATCTGTACTAAGCAGGCCTTTCCCGGTTTCTGAGAAAATCTTTTCCCAAATTTCCTTTTCCCTCACTTCCCCTATATCTCTCTCCCATCTCTCCATAATGGGAGCCTTAAGAGTATCTTTCTTTCCTTGCAACGTCATGTAGATCTGAGATATCACATGTTTCCCCCTGGATTGTGTGCTGCATAACCTTTCTAGCAAGGTCAAGGGTTGGTTTAGTCTACTAGCCATATATTTAGAGAAAAGTTCTCAGAGTCCAGCACCTGGGATCCAAGGTGTGCAATCACAGGGGCACTGCAAAATACCCCCAGTAAATGTAACAAGAGATAGTAGTCGCACCACCAAGTTCAATGAATAGTTTACTTTATTGAGCCAAGATCAAAAAATCAGCAACGTTTCGGACACAAGTCCTTAATCTTGCATAACAAACAGACACTGATTCACTTCTTATATACCCAAAATAAGTCACACCTGCACAGCTAATTGTAACACCTGAAAAGTCAGGTATAACATTAACAACCGAATGTTGCCCCCATGTGGTCAACTACAAACATCACACTTATCTAAATAATTTTAATTTAACTATTACTTATCCAGCAATGAATTAATACATAGTCTAAAATATATCAATGTACAGTGCAGACTCTCAGGCAGTGTATGATTTTAACTTATTCCTTTACACTATATTTTAGCAAAGATAGATGTAAACATTTTATTTAATAAAAATTTTCAATTAGATTTCTACAGAAAAATTGACCAATCTAATTCTTTATTCATGCCCCCTGGAGATAATGTCCCTAATTCATAAATCCAATATGCTTCACGTTTTTGTAACAATTTAATTCTATCACCCCCTCTTCTAGGATGTTGTACTTGTTCCAAAATCTGGAACCTTAATTGGCTTAAATTATGCCCTGCAGACAAAAAATGATGGGCAACTGGGGCATCCTTTTTATTGGTTCTAATACTACTTTTGTGTTGAACTATGCGTTCTTTGACGCACTGGGTGGTCTCGCCCACATAACCCAGCCCACATGGGCATTTAATCAAATATATCACAAAATCAGTATTACAAGTATAATGTCCCTTAATGAAATATTTTTTGCCAGTACTTGGATGACTAAATGTTGGCCCTTTAATAATACTGTTGCAATTTGAGCACCCTAAGCAGGGAAAACTACCCAGATTTTTCTTACCAAAATAAGTTTGAACTGGTCTCTTAGATGGACCAATATCTGCCCGTACCAGAACATCTTTTATGTTTTTTCCTCGTTTAAAAGCTGGCATAGGGGGAATCTTAAATTCTTGAATATTAGGATTACAAGTGCTCAAAATGTGCCAATGCCTACGAATAATCTTCATAACCTGTTGATTCCAAGGGGCAAATTGACTTACAAACACTAGTCTAGGGCTTTTTTTATTATCATCCATCATAGGTTTTTTCTTTTCCAATAACAACTCTCTAGGGGTATTTAATGCATTCCTAAATTCAGTCTCAATTAATTCACATGGATACCCCCTTTGTAGGAAGCGATCCCCCATTTCTTTAAGCCTGTCTTTAACCAATGTTTCATCAGACACAATACGCCTTACACGTAAAAACTGGCTCCTGGGTAAAGATCTTACCAGTGAAGGGGGGTGTGCACTTTTATAGTGTAGGAGAGTGTTGCAATCTGTGTCTTTCCTATGAAGGTCCACAGTTAGACCTGATTTACACTTTGACACAACTGTGTCCAGAAATACAACACTCTCCTCACTAAAGACTAACTTAAATCTGATGTGACTAGTTGCTGCATTTAATTCATTCACAAAATTTACCAGGGTTCCAATGTCGCCCCCCCACACCCCAAACACATCATCAATATAGCGCCACCAGGTGGCGCCATATGATAAAAATAAAGGATTGTTATAAACAATATTTAGAAATAGCTGATGAAATCTGTAGGTAGAGAAACCAATTTAAAACGTTTGGCTGGATCTTATCTCTAATCTGGTTAAAAGTGAGTATTGCTGATTTATCTTGAAAATCCGCCACCCTATATAACCCCTTATTTTCCCATTTCCCCACTACTTTTCTTAGTTCCATAGGTAGCAAAAACTTTAAGGGTAGTAATACTGAATGAGGATTCAACAAATCCATCTGTTTGGCCATCTTATGCCAGGTGTAGAGTGTCTCATGAGTCACTGGTGATCTGTATGTGAGTTTTTTTTGCCTTCCACAAGGGGTCCCATAAAATGTCCGCCGGACTCTCGCAGCCTTCAATAGCCGCTTCTATCTTTGGCCAAATGACTCCCTGAAAGTTTTTCCCTAAGTTGGCAGACTGTGCCAACCTAGACGCGTGATAATAGTCCACTAGATTCGGAACTCCCCAATCCCCCCCCCCCCCCATCTGTCTGTTGTTTCAGCAGCTGTGATGCAATGCGAGGTTTACCGTCTCCCCTTAGGAAACGAAATAGATCAGACTGTAAGGCATTTAAATCCTTCAGGGGGACCCCAATCGGCAGAGCTCTAAAGAGATACAATATCCTAGGGAGAACATTCATTTTTATAGCCGACAGTCTCCCATACCATGAAAACCTACCTTTCTTCCAGTTATTTAGATCCTTCCTAATGGTTTTATAAATAGGAACATAGTTTAACCATTATAAGTCTGAAAAGGTGTTATTTATCTTGACTCCTGAGTAGGTGATGTGAGTTTTTGCCCATGTTAGATTGAAATTTAGTTCTACTGTCTTTTGTGTATGAGAAGGGAGACAAATCGGCAAGGCTTCGCATTTATCCAGGTTATTAATCTTATAACCCGAGATCTCTACGAATTTCCCCAAAATAGCATATAGGTTAGGTAAGGAAATTAGAGGTCTCGTCAGCGTCAACAAAACGTCATCTGCAAATAGTGTTAATTTGTATTCATCTTTTGCTAACTGTACCCCCGACACATCTACTGATTGCCTTATAAGCGCTGCAAGTGGTTCAATACTAATGGCAAATAGAAGTGGTGAGAGTGGGCATCCCTGGCGGGTGCCATTTGAGATGTCGATGGACCTAGATATGTATCCTGCAGCCCTTACCACCGCCCTTGGTCTTGAATATATAGTTGTGAGTGCCCTTATAAAGGCTCCCTTAAATCCCATTTTAGCTCAAACTTTAAACATAAAAGGCCAGTCTACCCTATCAAACGCTTTTTCCGCGTCAAGTGATAACAGTAGCGATGGTGTCTTAGTCTGCACAAGATAGTCTATTAGGGTCAAGATTCTCCTCACATTATCTGGTGCCTCCCTTTTCGTAATAAAGCCTACCTGGTCTTTGTGGATGAGTGATGGTAAGATCAATTTAAGTCTGTTAGCCATAATTTTTGTAAATATTTTGAGATCTGTATTGATCAGGGAAATAGGCCTATAATTTTGACAATACTTCGAATTTTTCCCTACTTTGGGTATCACCACAATCTTGGCTTGTAACATATCCCTGGGTAGTTCCCTTCCCGCCAACATACCATTACAGAAAGTCAATAAATGGGGTAATAATTCTTTCTTAAATAATTTGTAATATTCTCCTGTTAATCCGTCCGGGCCCGGCGCTTTACCCGGTTTAAGGTCGTTAATTACTGATAGTATTTCTAAGGTTGTGATGTCTGCATTCAACCCTGCCAAGTCTGTGTCCTGTATCGTCGGAAATTTAGCCTGTTCTAGAAAATCATGTGTCTGCCGAGTGAAGTCCCCCCCGGCCACCTTTCTCCCGTCATAAAGACTCTCATAGTACTGAGCAAAAGTTTCGGTTATCTCTTGAGGGTTTGATGTGGGACTTCCATCCAGTCTGTGGATAGAGGGTATTGCAAAGAACTTGGTACTCTCCCTTAATTTATATGCCAGATATTTATCTGGCTTATTTGCGTACACATAGTAGTGCGCATTAAGCCTCAAAGCTGCACGCATAGAATTATCATTTAAAATTGTAGACAATTCTTTCCGTTTAGACTGAAGGGACTTATATATCGATGAGGATAAAGTGCGTCTATGTTCTAGCTCAAGTGTCTTAACCTCCTTCTGAAGTGTGCTCACTATTTGTGTTGATTGTCTTACCGCCATTGACTTCTCTTTAATAAACAAACCTCTTAGCACGGGCTTGGCATCACTACATTTTAAACAGAAATAGAACCATTTTCTTTCATGTAATTAGCAAGAGTCCATGAGCTAGTGACGTATGGGATATACATTCCTACCAGGAGGGGCAAAGTTTCCCAAACCTTAAAATGCCTATAAATACACCCCTCACCACACCCACAATTCAGTTTTACAAACTTTGCCTCCGATGGAGGTGGTGAAGTAAGTTTGTGCTAGATTCTACGTTGATATGCGCTCCGCAGCAAGTTGGAGCCCGGTTTTCCTCTCAGCGTGCAGTGAATGTCAGAGGGATGTGAGGAGAGTATTGCCTATTTGAATGCAGTGATCTCCTTCTAAGGGGTCTATTTCATAGGTTCTCTGTTATCGGTCGTAGAGATTCATCTCTTACCTCCCTTTTCAGATCGACGATATACTCTTATATATACCATTACCTCTGCTGATTCTCGTTTCAGTACTGGTTTGGCTATCTGCTATATGTAGATGAGTGTCCTGGGGTAAGTAAGTCTTATTTTCTGTGACACTCCTAGCTATGGTTGGGCACTTTGTTTATAAAGTTCTAAATATGTTTTCAAACATTTATTTGCCTTGACTCAGAATGTTCAACTTTCCTTATTTTTCAGACAGTCAGTTTCATATTTGGGATAATGCATTTTAATTTAACATTTTTTACCTTAAAATTTGACTTTTTCCCTGTGGGCTGTTAGGCTCGCGGGGGCTGAAAATGCTTCATTTTATTGCGTCATTCTTGGCGCAGACTTTTTTGGCGCAAAAATTCTATTTCTGTTTCCGGCGTCATACGTGTCGCCGGAAGTTGCGTCATTCTTTGACGTTATTTTGCGCCAAAAATGTCGGCGTTCCGGATGTGGCGTCATTTTTGGCGCCAAAAAGCATTTAGGCGCCAAATAATGTGGGCGTCTTATTTGGCGCGAAAAAATATGGGCGTCACTTTTGTCTCCACATTATTTAAGTCTCATTTTTTATTGCTTCTGGTTGCTAGAAGCTTGTTCTTTGGCATTTTTTCCCATTCCTGAAACTGTCATTTAAGGAATTTGATCAATTTTGCTTTATATGTTGTTTTTTTCTTTTACATATTGCAAGATGTTCCACGTTGCAACTGAGTCAGAAGATACTTCAGGAAAATCACTGCACAGTGCTGGAGCTACCAAGCTAAGTGTATCTGCTATAAACTTTTGGTATCTGTTTCTCCAGCTGTTATTTGTATTGCATGTCATGTCAAACTTATTAATGCAGATAAAATTTCCTTTAGTACTGTTACATTACCTGTTGCTGTTCCGTCAACATCTAATTTTCAGAGTGTTCCTGATAACATAAGAGATTTTATTTTTTAAATCCATTAAGAAGGCTATGTCTGTTATTTCTCCTTCTAGTATACATAAAAGTCTTTTAAAACTTCTCTTTTTTCAGATGAATTTTTAAATGAACATCATCATTCTGATACTGATAATGGTTCTTCTGGTTCAGAGGTTTCTGTCTCAGAGGTTGATGCTGATAAATCTTTGTATTTGTTCAAGATGGAATTTATTCGTTCTTTACTTAAAGAAGTGTTATTTGCATTAGAAATAGAGGATTCTGGTCCTCTTGATACTAAATGTAAACGTTTAAATAAGGTTTTTAAATCTCCTGTAGTTATTCCAGAAGTGTTTTATCTCCCTGATGCTATTTCTGAAGTAATTTCCAGGGAATGGAATAATTTGGATAATTTATTTACTCCTTCTAGACGTTTAAGCAAATTATATCCTGTGCCATCTGACAGATTAGAGTTTTTTGGGACAAAAATCCCTAAGGTTATGGGGCTGTCTCTACTCCTGCTAATGTACTACTATTCCTACGGCAGATAGTACTTCATTTAAGGATCCTTTAGATAGGAAAATTGAATCCTTTCTAAGAAAAGCTTACTTATGTTCAGGTAATCTTCTTAGACCTGCTATATTTTTAGTGGATGTTGCTGCAGCTTCAACGTTTTGGTTAGAAGCTTTAGTGCAACAAGTAACAGATCATAATTTTATAGCATTATTATTATTCTATAACATGCTAATAATTTTATTGGTGATACCATCTTTTGATATCATTAGAGTTGATGTCAGGTATATGTCTCTAGCTATTTTAGCTAGAAAAGCTTTATGGATTAAACTTGGAATGCTGACATGTCTTCTAAGTCAACTTTGCTTTCCCTTTCTTTCCAGGGTAAATAATCATTTTTCGTTCCTTTCCTCACAAGGAACAAAAGCCTGATCCTTCATCCTCAGGAGCGGTATCAGTTTGGAAACTATTTCCAGTTTGGAATATATCCAAGCCTTATAGAAACCTATAGCCAGCTCAGCTGGTATGGGGCAGATTACGTTTTCTTCAAAGAAATTTGGATCAATTCCGTTCTTAATCTCTGGTTTCAGAAACATTGTTTCAGAAAGGTACAGAATTGGCTTCAAGTTAAGGCCTCCTGCTAAGAGATTCTTTTCTTTCCCGTGTCCCAGTTAACACAGCAAAGGCTCAGCATTTCTGAAATGTGTTTCAGATCTAGAGTTGGCTGGAGTATTTATGCCAGTTCCAGTTCTGGAACAGGGGCTGGGGTTTTATTTTATCTCTTCATTGTACCAAAGAAGGTCAATTCCTTCAGACCAGTTCCGGATCTATCATTATTGAATCGTTATGTTAGGATACCAACATTCAAGATGGTTACTGTAGGACTATCCTGCCTTTTGTTTAGCAAGGGCATTATATGTCTACAATAGATTTACAGGATGTGTATCTGCATATTCCGATTCATCCAGATCACTTTTAGTGTCTGAGATTCTCTTTTTAGACAAGCATTACCAGTTTTGTGGCTCTACCGTTTGGCCTAGCCTCAGTTCCAAGAATTTTTTTCAAAGGTTCTCGGTGCCCTTCTTTCTGTAATCAGAGAATAGGGTTTTGGTATTTCCTTATTTGGACGATATCTTGGTACTTGCTCAGTCTTCTCATTTTCGAAGAATCTCATACGAATCGACTTGTGTTGTTTCTTCAAGTTCATGGTTGGAGGATCAATTTACCATTCAGTTCATTGATTCCTCAGACAAGGGTAACCTTTTTAGGTTTCTAGATAAATTCAGTGTCTATGACTCTGTCCTTGTCAGACAAGAGAAGTTTAACATTGATATCAGCTTGTCAAAACCTTCAGTCACAATCATTCCCTTTGGTAGCCTTATGCATGGAAATGTTGGGTCTTAGGACTGCCGCATCAGATGCGATCTCCTTTGCTCGTTTTCACATGCGACCTCTTCAGCTCTGTATGCTGAACCAATGGTGCAGGGATTACTCAAAGATATCTCAATTAATATCTTTAAACCGATTTTACAACACTCTCTGACATGGTGGACAGATCACCATCGTTTAGTTCAGGGGGCTTCTTTGTTCTTCCGACCTGGACTATAATCTCAACAGATGCAAGTCTTACAGGTTGGGGAGCTGTGTGGGGGTATCTGACGGCACAAGGGGTTTGGGAATCTCAGGAGGTGAGATTTCCGATCAATATTTTGGAACTCCGTGCAATTTTCAGAGCTCTTCAGTCTTGGCCTCTTCTGAAGAGAGAGTTGTTCATTTGTTTTCAGATAGACAATGTCACAACTGTGGCATACATCAATCATCAAGGAGGGACTCACGTCCTCTGGCTATGAAAGAAGTATCTCGAATTTTGGTTTGGGCGGAATCCAGCTCCTGTCTAATCTCTGCGGTTCATATCCCAGGTATGGACAATTGGAAAGCGGATTATCTCAGTCGCCAAACGTTGCATCCGGGCGAATGGTCTCTTCACCCAGAGGTATTTCTTCAGATTGTTCAAATGTGGGAACTTCCAGAAATAGATCTGATGGCTTCTCATCTAAACAAGAAACTTCCCAGGTATCTGTCCAGATCCCGGGATCCTCAGGCGGAGGCAGTGGATGCATTATCACTTCCTTGGAAGTATCATCCTGCCTATATCTTTCCGCCTCTAGTTCTTCTTCCAAGAGTAATCTCCAAGATTCTGAAGGAATGCTCGTTTGTTCTGCTGGTAGCTCCGGCATGGCCTCACAGGTTTTGGTATGCGGATCTTGTCCGGATGGCCTCTTGCCAACCGTGGACTCTTCCGTTAAGACCAGACCTTTTGTCTCAAGGTCCTTTTTTCCATCAGGATCTGAAATCCTTAAATTTAAAGGTATGGAGATTGAACGCTTGATTCTTGGTCAAAGAGGTTTCTCTGACTCTGTGATTAATACTATGTTACAGGCTCGTAAATCTGTATCCAGAGAGATATATTATAGAGTCTGGAAGACTTATATTTCTTGGTGTCTTTCTCATCATTTTTCTTGGCATTCTTTTAGAATACCGAGAATATTACAGTTTCTTCAGGATGGTTTAGATAAGGGTTTGTCCGCAAGTTCCTTGAAAGGTCAAATCTCTGCTCTTTCTGTTCTTTTTCACAGAAAGATTGCTATTCTTCCTGATATTCATTGTTTTGTACAAGCTTTGGTTCGTATAAAGCCTGTCATTAAGTCAATTTCTCCTCCTTGGAGTTTGAATTTGGTTCTGGGGGCTCTTCAAGCTCCTCCATTTGAACCTATGCATTCATTGGATATTAAATTACTTTCTTGGAAAGTTTTGTTCCTTTTGGCCATCTCTTCTGCCAGAAGAGTTTCTGAATTATCTGCTCTTTCTTGTGAGTCTCCTTTTCTGATTTTTCATCAGGATAAGGCGGTGTTGCGAACTTCTTTTGAATTTTTACCTAAGTTGTGAATTCCAACAACATTAGTAGAGACATTGTGGTTCCTTCATTATGTCTTAATCCTAAGAATTCTAAGGAGAAATCGTTGCATTCTTTGGATGTTATTAGAGCTTTGAAATATTATGTTGAAGCTACTAAGTCTTTCCGAAAGACTTCTAGTTTATTTGTTATCTTTTCCGGTTTTAGAAAGGCCAGAAAACTTCTGCCATTTCTTTGGCATCTTGGTTGAAATCTTTAATTCATCTTGCCTATGTTGAGTCGGGTAAGACTCCGCCTCATAGGATTACAGCTCATTCTACTAGGTCAGTTTCTACTTCCTGGGCGTTTAGGAATGAAGCTTCGGTTGATCAGATTTGCAAAGCGGCAACTTGGTCCTCTTTGCATACTTTTACCAAATTCTACCATTTTGTTGTATTTTCTTCTTCTGAAGCAGTTTTTGGTAGAAAAGTACTTCAGGCAGCGGTTTCAGTTTGAATCTTCTGCTTATGTTTTTCATTAAACTTTATTTTGGGTCTGGATTATTTTCAGCAGGAATTGGCTGTCTTTATTTTATCCCTCCCTCTCTAGTGACTCTTGTGTGGAAAGATCCACATCTTGGGTAGTCATTATCCCATACGTCACTAGCTCATGGACTCTTGCTAATTACATGAAAGAAAACATAATTTATGTAAGAACTTACCTGATAAATTCATTTCTTTCATATTAGCAAGAGTCCATGAGGCCCGCCCTTTTTTTGTGGTGGTTATGATTTTTTTGTATAAAGCACAATTATTCCAATTCCTTATTTTATATGCTTTCGCACTTTTTTCTTATCACCCCACTTCTTGGCTATTCGTTAAACTGAATTGTGGGTGTGGTGAGGGGTGTATTTATAGGCATTTTAAGGTTTGGGAAACTTTGCCCCTCCTGGTAGGAATGTATATCCCATACGTCACTAGCTCATGGACTCTTGCTAATATGAAAGAAATGAATTTATCAGGTAAGTTCTTACATAAATTATGTTTTTTTTTTATATTTACCTATCAAAACTATATATTTCTTTTTTAGTAGAGAACCCAACGTATTGATCTAGGCTCATTTTGGTATATTTCATGCCACCATTTCACCGCCAAATGCGATCAAATAAAAAAAAAAACTGAACTTTTTCACAATTTTAGGTTTCTCACTGAAATTATTTACAAAAAGCTTGTGCAAACATGGCACAAATGGTTGTAAATTCTTCTCTGGGATCCTTTTTGTTCATGAATAGCAAACATATATGGCTTTGCTTTTTGGTAATTAGAAGTTTGCTAAATGCCGCTGCCCACCACACATGTATTATGCCCAGCAGTGAAGTTGTTAATTAGGTAGCTTGTGGGGTTAATTCCTTTCCTATGGCATAGAGAATCCACGATTCATTCAAATTACTAGTGGGATATTCACTCCTGGCCAGCAGGAGGCAGCAAAGAGCACCCCAGCAAAGCTGTTAAGTATCACTTCCCTTACTCATAACCCCCAGTCATTCTCTTTGCCTTGATCACAGGAGGATGGTGAAGATGTTTGAAGATATTAATCCTTTAATGGGTACTTTTCCCTGCAAGCAATGATTTGGGGCTTTTCTGTGTCCATGTCAATCTCCTTGGTAGGGGTAATGGTGGCTTTTAGCAGTTAGAAATAAAGCAAGGACCACCTTGCACCTTTCTAACACTTATGCTACCCCTTTGATAGAAAATCAGAGTTGGTTTCTCTGTTTTGTTCTTTTTCTTCGGGTCCCTGACAGATGTTGGTGTATTAGTCACACCTTAGAAGCTGTTCCTGCCCTGCAGCCAGATTCACAGGTATCTGCTTTTGCCTTCTAGGTATTGGGGGCAGCACTTTGGAGGTTAATCCTCCTGTGGATCTTTTGTATGGGACTTATTGATTTCCTGGGTATGGGAATTTGAATTTGGGCTGTATTTCCTGAACAGGGGCATCTAAGTATTTTATTTAAAAAAAAAATAATAATCTACAATAGGAGGGTTATTTTGTTTTCGCTGTTTTGGTGTGTTTTTATTTTGGAAGTTTTTTTTTTTTTAATTTGGCGCTTGTTTTGCGCTCTTGTGGCCGTGTTTCTCCGCTCTTCTGCTTTTGATTTCACATAGCGTCTTGAGCAGCAGAGTGGCGTGCTGCTTGGAGCTGCTGCTGGGGGCATTTATTTTCTTTGGATCCGGTTGCTAGTGGGAGCTCCTGGTTCCAGTTTGGTGAGTTACCTCAGTCAGTCTGAGGATATAGAGGTAGCGTCTTCTGATCTCTTTCTGCAGTGAGGTATTTTATTTCTATTTAGTTTGTTTAATTCTGTGAGAATGTTCAAATACTTTGGAACTAGATGTTGCAGCTTCCTTAGTTAAATGTTTACTTTGTTTAAACTTTAGAGGCTCAGATTATGCCTCCTATGCAATTGTGTTCCACATGTTTAGATTAGACTTTAAAATTTAAAGATAAAATTAATCCTGAGTTTGTCTCTCAGGATAATGCTGTCCAGGCTGTGCCTCAGTTACCTCCTCAGACACCCATTCTATTTCACATGAAGTGCCCTGCGGTTCCTCTCAGCCTCTTTCTGGAGGTGTTTATTAACCTACGGATTTTGCTGCACAAATATCAGTTTTTCCGGTTTCTGGTAATCGTAAGAGCAAGTCCAAGTATATTAATGTTGGTAAGGGTTCTGACTTAGCTAAGCTGACTTATAGCGCTGCGGAATCTGTTGGCGCTCTACAAATAACCGATAATAATAATAAGGCTGCGTTAGGCAGTCTGTCACAGTTACCTGATAAATCCTCAAAGGGTTCTGAGGGTGAGTTATCAGACTCTGATTCTGCTATGACTAATGCTACAGATTCAGAGGAGATTAATTTCAGATTTGTTAGCACACCTCCGTGTGCTTTTAAAGCAGGTACTTTGGATCAAGCTGATTCATCTGTTGCAGAGAATTCAGAGGTCTAGTAAACTTAATAGGGTATATGATGTACCTGCTTCTGTTGAAGTATTTCCAGTTCCAGATCGTATGGCAGATATACAGGGATTCCTTTTTTTCCGTCTGCTGCTTTTAAAAAGATGTTTTCTGTTGCTGATGCTATTCGTGACTCATGGTACACAGTACCTAAGGTAGAGGGGGCTATCTCTACTCTGGCTAAGATAACTACTATTCCTATTGAGGAGAGTTGTTATTTCAAATATCCTATGGATAAGAAACTTGATACTTTTTTTTAAAGAAAATGTATATTCATCAGGGTTTGCAGTGGCTAACTGTTGCTAGTATTGCTACAGTTGCAGGGGCTGCATCTTATTGGTGTGATTATTTATCTAATCTTATCCTAGAGAAGACTACTATAGAGGAGATCCAAGATAGGATCAAAGCTCTCAAGTTAGCTAATACCTTTATTTGTGATGCCAATATGCAAGTTCTTAGATTGTGTGCTAAGATTTCTGGTTTTACTGTTTTAGTTTGTAAAGCTCTGTTGTTAAAATCTTGGTCTTCAGATGTTACATCCAAGTCTAAGCTGTTAACTTTGCCTTACAAGGGCAAAACCTTGTTTGGTCCAGGTCTGGCTGAGATTATTTCTGACATTACAGGTGGAAAGGGTTCTTTCTTACCTCAGGATAAGAAGAATAGACCTAAAGGTCGTCAGAGTTCTAATTTTCATTCCTTTCGTAACTCTCAGGGACAAAAGTCTTCCTCTTCCAAATCTGATCAATCCAAGTCCTCTTGGAGGTCTGGTCAGCCCTGGAATAGGGGGAAGCAAACAAACAAAGAAGCCTTCCACTGATTCCAAATCAACATAAAGGGGCTGCCCCAATCCTGTAATGGATCAAGTAGGGGACAGACTTTCTTTTTTTTTTCTGCAGGCTTGGATACGAGATGTCCTGGATCCTTGGGCCATAGACATAGTATTCTATACAGTTATAGAATAGGATTCAAATCATGTCCTCCCAGGGGCAGATTCCACCTGTCAAGGTTATTTGCAAATCAGATAGAGAGAGAGCTTTCTTAAATTGTGTACATGACCTATCATCCCTGGGAGTGATTGTCCCAGTTCCTCTAGAGGAACAGGGTCTAGGATTCTATTAAAATCTTTTTGTTGTTCCCAAAAAGGAGGTCACTTTCCGTCCTATTTTGGATCTAAAGTGTCTTAACCAATTTCTCAATGTTCCGTCCTTCCGTTCCATTCTTCCTTTAGTTCAAGAAGGTTTATTTATGACTATAGATCTGAAGAATGCATATCTTCATGTTACCATTCACAGGGATCATTACCAGTATCTGAGATTTGCTTTCCTAAACAAACATTTCCATTTGGCCTTGCTACAGCTCCCATAATTTTCACAAAGGTTCTGGGGGCTCTTTTGGCAGTGGTCAGGTCTCAGGGTATTGTTGTGGCGCCTTATTTGGACGACATCTTATTTCAGGCGCCATCGTTTCATCTAGCAAAATTTCATAAAGAGATGTTATCTATTCCCACGTTCCCACGGGTGGAAAGTGAATGTGGGGAAGAGTTCCCTTGTTCCAGATACAAGGGTAAGTTTTTTGGGGAAAATTATAGATTCTTTGTCAATGAAGATGTCTCCTACATTGGTGTGTCCGGTCCACGGCTACATCCTTACTTGTGGGAATATTCTCTTCCCCAACAGGAAATGGCAAAGAGAGCACAGCAAAAGCTGCCCATATAGCCCCCCCTTTGGCTCCGTCCCCCAGTCATTCTCTTTGCCGCTCTGAACAAGTAGCATCTCCACGGGGATGGTAAAGGGTATGTGGTGTTAGTTGTAGTTTTATTTCTTCTATCAAGAGTTTGTTATTTTAAAATAGTGCCGGTTTGTACTATTTACTCTACAACAGAAAGTGATGAAGAGTTCTGTTAAAAGAGTATGATTTTAGCAACAGTAACTAAAATCCATTGCTGTTCCCACGCAGGACTGTTGAGCCCAGAGAACTTCAGTTGGGGGGAACAGTTTGCAGACTTTTCTGCTCCAGGTATGACTAGTCTCTTTTCTAACAAGACATAGTAATGCTAGAAGACTGTCATTTCCCTTTTGGGATCGGTAAGCCATTTTCTTAGACTCATAACAGAATGAAGGCTTATAAATGGGCTATATACTGGTTGACACTATTGTGGGCTAAATCGATTGATTTATATAATATTTATATGATTTTTGGAGTGTTTTGAGACTTGGAAACACTTTTGGGAACGTTTTATTACGCCTGGCAGTTTGTTAGACACCTAATCTAGTCAGGAAGGCCCCTTCACTCTGGTATGCAGAGGGAGGAAGCCTCATTTTCGCGCCTTAATTGCGCAGTTACTTCTGGAAGCAGTGCATGCAGCTTCATGTGAGAGGGTCCTGTGGCCACAAAAACGATTCTAAGAGGCTTATTTCTGTGGTGAATAACCCCCAAGGAAGGTAAAGCCGCAGCAAAAGGCTGTGGCAGGGACTGTAGTGGGTTTAAACTGCTAAATTGAACAATTAGCTCCAGTTTGCTCATTTAAGGGGTTAAAGACTTGAAATTTGGTGTGCAATACTTTCAAAGCATTAAGACACTAGGGTGCAAATTTCGTAAAGATCGGATAATTCCTTCATAGTTATTCAAACATTCAGAAATAAAGTGTACTCTGTTTATTATTTAAAGAGACAGTAACGTTTTTTTTGCATTAATAGCCTGACTAAGTCTGTCTAACATGTCTGTACCTTCAGATAGATTATGTTCTGTGTGTATGGAGGCCAAGGTGATTCCCCCTTTAAATGTATGTGAAAATTGTGCCATGGCGTCCAAACAAAGTAAGGACAGTAATGTCACATTTAATAAGGTTGCCCAAGATGATTCTTCAAATGAAGGTAGTGGGGATAGTTCATCATCCTCTCCTTCTGTGTCAACACCAGTTATGCACGCGCAGGCGACGCCTAGTACATCTAGCGCGCCAATGCTTGTTACTATGCAACAATTAACTGCAGTAATGGATAATTCTATAGCAAATCTTTTATCCAAACTGCCAGCACTTCCCAGAAAGCGTGATTGCTCAGTTTTGAATACAGAGGATGAGCAAGTGGGCGCTGATGATAGTTTATCTGTAATACCCTCACACCAGTCTGAATTGGCAGTGAGGGAGGGGCTGTCTGAGGGAGAAATTTCTGATTCAGCAGGCAGAACCTGATATCGTGACGTTTAAATTTAAGTTAGAACATCTCCGCGCCCTGCTTAAGGAGGTGCTAACTACTCTTGACGATTGCGACTCTTCGGTAATTCCAGAGAAATTGTGCAAAAAATTTACACATTCCTTGAGGTCCCTGTGCACGCTGATGCCTTTCCGATACCCAAGAGGGTGGCGGACATAGTGAACAAGGAGTGGGAGAAGCCAGGTATAACTTTTGTCCCACCTCCTATATTTAAGAAAATGTTCCCCATTGTCGACCCCAGAAGGGACGCATGGCAAACAGTCCCTAAGGTTGAAGGAGCAGTTTCTACGTTGGCCAAGCGCACGACTATTCCCATTGAGGACAGTTGTGCTTTCAAAGATCGTATGGATAAAAAATTGGAAGGATTGCTTAAAAAGATATTTGTTCAGCAAGGTTTCCTTCTTCAGCCAATTTCGTGCATTATTCCTGTCACCACGGCGGCGTCTTTTTGGTTCGAGGAACTAGAAAATTCGCTCAATAAGGAGACTCCATATGAGGAAGTCATGGACAGAATTCACGCACTAAAGTTGGCTAATTCCTTTATTTTAGATGCCGCTTTGCAATAGGCGAAAATTAGCGGCGAAAAATTCAGGTTTTGTAATTGTGGCGCGCAGAGCGCTTTGGCTATAATCTTGGTCGGCGGATGTGTCATCCAAGACAAAATTGCTTAATATTCCTTTCAAATGTAAGACCCTTTTTGGGCCAGAATTGAAGGAGATTATTTCAGACATCACTGGGGGAAAGGGCCATGCCCTCCCACAGGATAGGCCTTTCAAGGCTAAGAACAAATCTAATTTTCGTTCCTTTCGCAACTTCAGGAACGGACCGTCTCCTAACTCTGCAGCCTCTAGACAAGAGGGTAACGCTTCCCAGGCTAAGCCAGCATGGAAACCAATGCAAGGCTGGAACAAGGGTAAACAGGCCAAGAAGCCTGCTGCTGCTACCAAGACAGCATGAAGGGGTAGCCCCCGATCCGGGACCGGATCTAGTAGGGGGCAGACTTTCTCTCTTTGCTCAGGCTTGGGCAAGAGATGTTCAGGATCCCTGGGCACTAGAAATAGTCTCTCAGGGTTATCTTCTAGAATTCAAGGAACTTCCTCCAAGGGGAAGGTTCCATATGTCTCGCTTATCTTCAGACCAGATAAAGAGACAGGCATTCTTACATTGCGTAGGAGATCTATTAAAGATGGGAGTGATACACCCAGTTCCAACAGTGGAACAAGGTCAGGGGTTTTACTCAAACCTGTTTGTAGTTCCCAAAAAAGAGGGAACTTTCAGACCAATTCTGGATTTAAAAATTCTAAACAAATTCCTCGGGTTTTCCATCGTTCAAAAATGGAAACCATTCGAACGATTTTACCAACAATCCAGGAGGGTCAATACATGACTACCGTGGATTTAAAGGATGCGTACCTACATATTCCTATCCACAAAGATCATCATCAGTTCCTAAGGTTCGCCTTTCTGGACAAACATTACCAGTTCGTGGCTCTTCCGTTCGGTTTAGCCACTGCTCCCAGAATTTTCACAAAGGTGCTAGGGTCCCTTCTAGCGGTTCTAAGACCGAGGGGCATTGCAGTGGCACCTTACCTAGACGACATCCTAATCCAAGCGCCGTCCCTTTCCAGATCAAGGGCTCATACCGACATTGTATTAGCTTTTCTCAGGTCTCACGGGTGGAAGGTGAACATGGAAAAGAGTTCCCTGTCCCCGTCTACAAGAGTTTCTTTTCTGGGAACAATAATAGATAATAGACAGAGGTCAGAAAATTAAAGCTTCTAAAGGCTTGTCAAGTTCTTCAATCTATTCCTCAGCCTTCCATAGCTCAGTGCATGGAAGTAATAGGTTTAATGGTTGCAGCAATGGACGTGGTTCCTTTTGCTCGAATTCATCTAAGACCATTGCAACTGTGCATGCTCAGACACTGGAATGGGGATTATGCAGACTTGTCTCCCCAGATTCAAGTAGACCAGTTAACCAGAGACTCACTCCGTTGGTGGTTGACTCAGGATCACCTGTCTCAGGGAATGAGTTTCCGCAGACCAGAGTGGGTCATTGTCACGACCGACGCCAGTCTATTAGGCTGGGGCCCGGTCTGGGACTCCCTGAAAGCTCAGGGTCTATGGTCTCGGGAAGAGTCTCTTCTCCCGATAAACATCCTGGAACTGAGAGCGATATTCAATGCGCTCCGGGCTTGGCCTCAACTAGCAAAGGCCGGATTCATAAGATTTCAGTCGGACATGACGACTGTAGCTTACATCAATCATCAGGGAGGAACAAAGAGTTCCTTGGCGATGAGAGAGGTATCCAAGATCATCAAATGGGCGGAGGATCACTCCTGCCATCTGTCTGCAATTCTCATCCCAGGAGTAGACAACTGGGAGGCGGATTATTTGAGTCGTCAGACTTTCCATCCGGGGGAGTGGGAACTTCACCCGGTGGTCTTTGCCCAGTTAACTCAATTATTGGGCATTCCAGACATGGATCTGATGGTGTCTCGTCAGAACTTCAAGGTTCCTCGCTACGGGTCCAGATCCAGGGATCCCAAGGCGACACTGGTGGATGCATTAGTGGCGCCTTGGTCGTTCAACCTAGCTTATGTGTTTCCACCGTTTCCTCTCCTTCCCAGGCTCTTAGCCAGGATCAAACAGGAGAAGGCCTCGGTGATTCTGATAGCTCCTGCGTGGCCACGCAGAACTTGGTATGCAGACCTGGTGAATATGTCATCGGCTCCACCATAGAAGCTACCTTTGAGACAGGATCTTCTAGTACAAGGTCCATTCGAACATCCAAATCTAGTCTCTCTGCAGCTGACTGCTTGGAAATTGAACGCTTGATTTTATCTAAGCTTGGGTTTTCAGATTCAGTTATAGATACTCTGGTCCAAGCCAGAAAACCTGTGACTAGGAAAATTTACCATAAAATATGGAAAAAATATATCTGTTGGTGTGAATCCAAGGGATTCTCTTGGAGTAAAATTAAAATTCCTAAGATTCTTTCCTTTCTCCAAGAGGGTTTGGATAAAGGGTTGTCAGCGAGTTCTCTAAAAGGACAGATATCTGCTTTGTCTGTTTTGTTACACAAACGCCTGGCAGCTGTGCCAGATGTGCAAGCTTTTGTACAGGCCTTAGTCAGAATCAAGCCTGTTTACAGACCCATGACTCCTCCATGGAGTCTAAATTTAGTTCTTTCAATTCTTCAAGGGGTTCCGTTTGAACCTCTACATTCCATAGATATTAAGTTACTATCTTGGAAAGTTCTGTTTTGGCTTGCTATTTCTTCTGCTAGAAGAGTTTCTGAATTGTCTGCTTTGCAGTGTGATCCACCCTATCTGGTATTCCATGCAGATAAGGTTGTTTTGCGTACCAAACCTGGTTTTCTTCCAAAAGTGGTTTCCAACAGGAATATTAACCAGGAAATAGTTGTTCCTTCTCTGTGTCCGAATCCAGTTTCGAAGAAGGAACGTTTGTTACACAATTTAGATGTGGTCCGTGCTTTAAAATTCTATTTAGATGCAACAAAGGATTTCAGACAGACTTCATCTTTGTTTGTCGTTTATTCTGGTAAGAGGAGAGGACAGAAAGCTACCGCTACCTCTTTCTTTTTGGCTGAAAAGCATCATCCGATTGGCTTATGAGACTGCCGGACGGCAGCCTCCTGAACGAATTACAGCTCACTCTACTAGAGCTGTGGCTTCCACATGGGCCTTCGGGAACGGGGCTTCTGTTGATCAGATGTGTAGGGCAGCGACTTGGTCTTCTCTGCACACTTTTGCAAAATTTTACAAATTCGATACTTATGCTTCTTCGGAGGCTATTTTTGGGAGAAAGGTTTTGCAAGCCGTGGTGCCTTCCGTTTAGGTAACCTGACTTGTTCCCTCCCTTCATCCGTGTCCTAAAGCTTTGGTATTGGTTCCCACAAGTAAGGATGAAGCCGTGGACCGGACACACCAATGTAGGAGAAAAAAGAATTTATGCTTACCTGATAAATTTCTTTCTCCTACGGTGTGTCCGGTCCACGGCCCGCCCTGGCTTTTAGTCAGGTTTCAAATTTTTTCTTTCTATACACTACAGTCACCACGGCACCCTATGGTTTCTCCTTTTTCTCCTAACCGTCGGTCGAATGACTGGGGGGGCGGAGCCAGAGGGGGGGCTATATGGGCAGCTTTTGCTGTGCTCTCTTTGCCATTTCCTGTTGCGGAAGAGAATATTCCCACAAGTAAGGATGAAGCCGTGGACCGGACACACCGTAGGAGAAAGAAATTTATCAGGTAAGCATAAATTCTGTTTTTTGTGATGTATGTCAGAAAATCAAAACTTCTTGCTTAATGCTTTTCTCTCCAGTCTGTGATACATCTATCGTTAGCTCAATTCATGGAGGTAATTGGTATGATGGTAGCTTCCATCAACATAATTCCTTATGCTCTGTTCCATCTGAAACCTCTGCAACTTTGCATGCTCGGACAAGGAAACGGAGAGCATTCAAATATTTTGCAGAGGATAGCTCTGGTTTCTCTAACAAGGGACTCTCTTTTGGTGGATGTCTCAGGATCATCTGTCTTGGGGCAGATGATCAATCATCCAGGTCCAGACGAACCTGGATGATTGTGACCACGGATGCCAGTCTTTTAGGATGGGGAGCTGTTTGGGGTTCCTTAAAGGCGCAGGGTCTGTGGACTCGGGAAGAGTCTTCTCTTCCTATAAACATTTTGAAGTTGAAAGCAATCTTCAATTCTTTGACAGTTTGGCCTCAACTAGCTTTGCTCCGGGTTTATCAGATTTCAGTCGGACAATATCACCTCAGTGACCTATATCAATCACCAGGCAGGAACTCGGAGTTCCTTAGCAATAAAGGAGGTGACTCTCATTCATCAGTGGGTGGAATCTCTCTAGATTGTCATCTCCCTGTCATCCACATCCCAGGGGTAGACAACTGGAAAGTGGATTTTCAGAGCAGGCAGGCTTTTCATCCCGGAGAGTGGGCTCTCCATCCAGAGATTTTCACAATGATAACCCTCAGGTGTGGGGTTCCGGAGTTGGATCTGATGGCGTCTCGTCAAAATTCCAAACTTCTGAGGTACGGTTCAAGGTCAAGGGATACTCAAGCCGTTTTGATAGACGCCCTGGCAGTTCCTTGGATCTTCAATCTAGCATACCTATTTCCTCCATTTGCTCTTCTTCCACGTGTCATTGCTTGTGTCAAACAGGAGAGAGCGTCTGTGATCCTAATAGCTCTTGCATGACCTCGCAGGATCTGGTTCACGGATCTAATAAGGATGTCATCTCTGCCACCGTGGAAGTTGCCTCTCACGAAGGACCTTCTAATTCAGGGTCAATTTCTCCATCCAAATCTAGTTTCTCTGAAGCTTCAGGCACGTAAGCCTGTTACTCGTAAGATTAACCATAAGGTATGGCATAAATACCTTTATTGGTGTGATTCAAAGGGGTTTTCTTGGAACAAAGTTAAAGTTCCTCGAATTTTGCCTTTTCTTCAGGAAGGCCTGGAGAAAGGTTTGTCAGTCACTACTCTAAAGGGTCAGATTACAGCATTGTCCATTCTTCTGCTTAAACGTTTGGCAGTTCTGCCAGATATTCAGGCTTTTGTTCAGCCTTTGGTCAGAATTAGGCCTGTGTTTAAAGGGGCACTAAACCCAAAATTTTTCTTTCATGATTCAGATAGAGCCTGCAATTTTAAGAAATTTTCTGATTTATTCCTATTATCAATTTTTCTTCATTCTCCTGCTATCTTTATTTGAAAAGCAGAAATGTAAAGCTTAAGAGCTGGCCCATTTTTGGTTCAGAACCTGGGTTATGCTTGCTTATTGGTTTGCTAAATGTAGCCACCAATAAGCAAGCGCTATCCAGGGTGCTGAACCTAAAATGGGCTGGCTCCTATGCTTTAAATTCCTGCTTTTTAAATAAAGATAGCAAGAGAACTTAGAAAAATTGATAATATGAGTAAATTAGAAAGTTGCTTAAAATTGCATGCTCTATCATGCATATGTGAATTATGAAAGAAAAAATGTGGGTTTAGTGTCCCTTTAAGTCGGTTTCTCCCCCTTGGAGTCTTAATCTTGGTTTTAAGGTTTTGCAGCAGGCTCCGTTTGAGCTGATGCATTATATTGGGATGAAGTTGTTATCTTGGAAGGTTTTGTTTTATTGCTATTGCTTCTGCTTGCAGAGTTTCTGAGCTTTCGGCTCTGCAATTTGCTTCCCCTTACCTCATTTTTCATGCTAATAAGGCGGTCCTTCGCACTAAGCTAGGGTTTCTCCCTAAGGTAGTGTCGGATTGCAATATTAATCAGGAAATTGTTGTTCCCTCTTTTTGTGCTAATCCTTCTTACCAGAAGGAACGTCTTTTGCATAATTTAGATGTTGTGCATGCTCTTACATTTCTCCTTCAAGCAACTAAAGATTTTTGGAAATCTGCTCTAATTGTTTTTTCTGGTAAATGTAAGGGTCAGAAGGCCACTTCTTCTACTCTTTCTCTCTGGTTGAGAAGAGTTATTCGTTAAGCTTACGAGACGACTGGACAGCAGCCTCCTGAGAGAATTATGGCTCATTCCACTAGAGCAGTCTCATCTTCATGGGCTTTCAAGAATGAAGCCTCTGTGGAACAGATTTGCAAGGTGGCCACATGGTCCTCTATTCATACTTTTTCCAAATTTGATACTTTTGCCTTGGCTGAGACTTCTTATGGGGAGAAAGGTTCTTTAAGCGGTGGTGCCTTCGGTTTAGGCCTAAATGTCTTGTTTCTCCCTCCCTTTAATTCTGTGTCCTCTAGCTTGGGTATTGGTTCCCACTAGTAATTGGAATGAATCGTGGACTCTCTATGCCATAGTAAAGAAAACAAAATGTATGCTTACCTGATAAAAAATTTTCTTTCCGGGCATAGAGAGTCCACGACCCACCCTTGTTTACATTCAGACGACAGTGGTTTTTTTTGTTTTGTTCAGGCACCTCTATATACTTGCGTTACTTCTTTTTCCGTTCCCTTCGGCCGAATGACTGAGGGTTATGGGTAATGGAAGTGATACTTAACAGCTTTGCTGGGGTGCTCTTTGCCTCCTCCTGCTTACCAGGAGTGAATATCCCACTAGTAATTGGAACGAATCGTGGACTCTCTATGCCCAGAAAGAAAGAAATTTATCTGGTAAGCATAAATTTAGTTTTTAGCTTTAGTGTAGAGATCAGCCTCCCACCTGGCACATCCCACTCCCTGACCCCTCTCAAACAGCTCTCTTCCCTCCCCCACCCCACAATTGTCACCCCCATCTTAAGTACTGGCAGAAAGTCTGCCAGTACTAAAAGGCTGCTTTTTTAATATATATATATATATATATATATATAATATTTCTCCTGTTAAGTGTAGTCAGTCCACGGGTCATCCATTACTTATGGGATATTAACTCCTCCCCAACAGGAAGTGCAAGAGGATCACCCAAGCAGAGCTGCTATATAGCTCCTCCCCTCTACGTCACACCCAGTCATTCTCTTGCACCCAACTAATAGATAGGATGTGTGAGAGGACTGTGGTGATTAAACTTAGTTTTTATATCTTCAATCAAAAGTTTGTTATTTTAAACGGCACCGGAGTGTGTTGTTTTCTTCTCAGGCAGCATTTGAAGAAGAATCTACCTGAGTTTTGTGTATGATCTTAGCGGACGTAACTAAGATCCATTTGCTGTTCTCGGCCATTCTGAGGAGTGAGGTCACTTCAGAACAGGGGACAGTGGGCAGGTTCACCTGCAAAGAGGTATGTTGCAGTATATTATTTTCTAAGGAATGGAATTGACTGAGAAAATACTGCTAATACCGATATAATGTAAGTACAGCCTTAAATGCAGTAGTAGCAACTGGTATCAGGCTGATATGTATGTATGTTTACACTTAAGTATTTCTGGGGAATGGCACTTCACTGGGAAAATACTGTATGCATATAACTTTTAGCCTAACTTGCAGTGTGAGCGACTAGCAGCAGGCTTTTAATGACATTTCATAAATTAGATTTTAAACGTTTGCTGGCATGTTAAATCGTTTAATTATCTGAGGTACTTGGTGAAAAATTGTTTTGGGCGTTATTTTCCACATGGCTGTCGTTTGTTTTGAATTAAAACAGTTTACTGAGCTTCCCTCACTGTTGTATTGTGAGTGGGAGGGGCCTATTTTGGCGCTTTTACTACGCATTAGAAATTCAGTCACAGTCTGCCTTCTTCTCCCTGCATGATTCAGGACGTCTCTACAGAGCTCAGGGGTCTTCAAAACTAGTTTTGAGGGAGGTAATCACTCACAGCAGACCTGTGAGACTGTGCTTTGACTGTGATAAAAACGTTTATATTTTCAATTGTTATCCGTTTTTTCTGATATTAAGGGTTAATCATCCATTGCTAATGAGTGCAATCCTTTGCTAAATTTATGCATTTACTGTGAAAATTTGGTTTCTATAACTAATCCGGTTCATTGTTATTCAACTGTGACAGTTTTTGTGTGCTTCTTAAAGGCACAGTAACGTTTTGCATATTGCTTGTAAATTTAGTTGAAAAGTATTTCCAAGCTTGCTAGTCTAATTGCTAGTTTGTTTAAACATGTCTGACACAGAGGAATCTCTTTGTGCAATATGTTCAAAAGCCAAGGTGGAGCCCAATAGAAATTTATGTACTAATTGCATTGATGTAAATAAAAGCCAATCTGTACATGTTAAGCAACATTCACCAGACAACGAGGGGGAAGTTATGCCGACTAACTTGCCTCACGTGTCAGTACCTGCATCTCCCGCTCAGGAGGTGCGTGATATTGTAACGCCAAGTACATAAGGGCGGCCATTACAAATCACTTTACAAGACATGGCTAATGTTATGACTGAAGTTTTGTCTAAATTGCCAGAACTTAAGGGTAAACGAGATCACTCTGGGGTGAGAACAGAGTGCGCTGATAATGCTAGGGCCATGTCTGATACTGCGTCACAATTTGCAGAACATGAGGACGGAGAGCTTCATTCTGCGGGTGACTGATCTGATCCAAATAAACTGGATTCAGACATTTCAAATTTTAAGTTTAAGCTGGAAAACCTCTGTGTATTACTAGGGGAGGTGTTAGCGGCTCTGAATGATTGTAACACAGTTGCAATCCCAGAGAAAATGTGTAGGTTGGATAAATATTTTGTGGTACCGACGAGTTCTGACGTTTTTCCTATACCTAAGAGACTTACTGAAATTGTTACTAAGGAGTGGGATAGACCCGGTGTGCCTTTCTCACCCCCTCCTATATTCAGAAAGATGTTTCCAATAGACGCCACCACACGGGACTTATGGCAAACGGTCCCTAAGGTGGAGGGAGCAGTTTCTACTTTAGCTAAGCGTACCACTATCCCGGTGGAGGATAGCTGTGCCTTTTCAGATCCAATGGATAAAAAGTTAGAGGGTTACCTTAAGAAAATGTTTGTTCAACAAGGTTTTATATTGCAACCCCTTGCATGCATTGCGCCTGTCACGGCTGCGGCAGCATTTTGGTTTGAGTCTCTGGAAGAGACCCTTGACTCAGCTCCATTAGATGAGATTACACACAAGCTTAAAACCCTTAAGCTAGCTAATTCATTTATTTCTGATGCCGTAGTACATTTAACTAAACTTACGGCTAAGAATTCCGGATTCGCCATTCAGGCGCGCAGAGCGCTGTGGCTAAAATCCTGGTCAGCTGATGTAACTTCTAAATCTAAATTACTTAACATACCTTTCAAGGGGCAGACATTATTCGGGCCCGGTTTGAAAGAAATTATCGCTGATATTACGGGAGGTAAAGGCCATGCCCTGCTTCAAGACAGAGCTATTTAAGGTGTGTGGTGATATACGTGCAGGACTCAACTGTGCAACCCCTAATTCTGATATGCTCCCAGTATCAGAAAAAGAAATCTAAAACAAGTGGGGGGAGGGGTGCGCTCTACTACAGAGCTGTGAGTGGGACTTATATTGTTTCTGCCTACTTATATTAATAGTATACAATTGGGATATTTATATTAATTTATATATACTACCCGTGGCAGCTTATATGGTTGGAAATTGTTACATGTGAATCCTTATATAAGGTATAAACTTGTGTGCATTGATTGTTCTAAATGGTGCTACAATATGTTGCAATGTGTTGCAAATAACAATGCTTGATGTTGCAAATGGTGCTACAATATGTTGCAATGTGTTGCAAATAACAGTGCTTGATGTGCTATATGTGCAATAAATACGGTGTTAGTATCGGTATGTGCTTATTATTAAAACTAAATATTGTTAGTTTTAATAATAAGCACATACCGATACTAACACCGTATTTATTGCACATATAGCACATCAAGCACTGTTATTTGCAACACATTGCAACATATTGTAGCACCATTTGCAACATTAAGCATTGTTATTTGCAACACATTGCAACATATTGTAGCACCATTTAGAACAATCAATGCACACAAGTTTATACCTTATATAAGGATTCACATGTAACAATTTCCAACCATATAAGCTGCCACGGGTAGTATATATAAATTAATATAAATATCCCAATTGTATACTATTAATATAAGTAGGCAGAAACAATATAAGTCCCACTCACAGCTCTGTAGTAGAGCGCACCCCTCCCCCCCACCTGCTTCAAGACAGAGCCAAACCAAGGGCTAGACAGTCTAATTTTCGTGCCTTTCGTAACTTCAAGGCAGGAGCAGCATCAACTTCCTCTGCTCCAAAACAGGAAGGAGCTGTTGCTCGCTACAGACAAGGCTGGAAACCTAACCAGACCTGGAACAAGGGCAAGCAGGCCAGAAAACCTGCTGCTGCCCCTAAGACAGCATGAAGTGAGGGCCCACGATCCGGAAACGGATCTAGTGGGGGGCAGACTCTCTCTCTTCGCCCAGGCTTGGGCAAGAGATGTCCAGGATCCCTGGGCGTTGGAGATCATATCTCAGGGATATCTTCTGGACTTCAAAGCTTCTCCTCCACAAGGGAGATTTCACCTTTCAAGGTTGTCAACAAACCAGATAAAGAAAGAGGCGTTTCTACGCTGTGTACAAGACCTTTTACTAATGGGAGTGATCCACCCAGTTCCGCGGTCGGAACACGGACAAGGGTTTTACTCAAATCTGTTTGCGGTTCCCAAAAAAGAGGGAACTTTCAGACCAATATTGGATTTAAAGATCCTAAACAAATTCCTAAGAGTTCCATCGTTCAAAATGGAAACTATTCGGACAATCTTACCTATGATCCAAAGAGGTCAGTACATGACCACAGTGGATTTAAAGGATGCTTACCTTCACATACCGATTCACAAAGAACATTACCGGTATCTAAGGTTTGCCTTCCTAGACAGGCATTACCAGTTTGTAGCTCTTCCCTTCGGGTTGGCTACGGCTCCAAGAATCTTTACAAAGGTTCTGGGCTCTCTTCTGGCGGTACTAAGACCGCGAGGAATTTCGGTAGCTCCGTACCTAGACGACATTCTGATACAAGCGTCAAGCTTCCAAACTGCCAAGTCTCATACAGAGTTAGTACTGGCATTTCTAAGGTCGCATGGGTGGAAAGTGAACGAGGAGAAGAGTTCTCTCTTACCACTCACAAGAGTTCCCTTCTTGGGGACTCTTATAGATTCTGTAGAAATGAAAATTTACCTGACAGAGGACAGGTTAACAAAGCTTCTAAATGCTTGCCGTGTCCTTCATTCCATTCAACACCCGTCAGTGGCTCAATGCATGGAGGTAATCGGCTTAATGGTAGCGGCAATGGACATAGTTCCTTTTGCACGTCTGCATCTCAGACCGCTGCAATTGTGCATGCTAAGTCAGTGGAATGGGGATTATTTAGATTTGTCCCCTATGCTGAATCTGGATCAAGAGACCAGAGATTCTCTTCTATGGTGGCTTTCTCGGCCACATCTGTCCAGGGGGATGCCCTTCAGCAGGCCAGACTGGACAATTGTAACAACAGACGCCAGCCTACTAGGTTGGGGCGCTGTCTGGAATTCCCTGAAGGCTCAGGGATCATGGACTCAAGAGGAGAGTCTCCTTCCAATAAACATTCTGGAATTGAGAGCAGTTCTCAATGCCCTTCTGGCTTGGCCTCAGTTAGCAACTCTGAGGTTCATCAGGTTTCAGTCGGACAACATCACGACTGTGGCTTACATCAACCATCAGGGAGGGACAAGGAGTTCCCTAGCGATGATGGAAGTATCAAAGATAATTCGCTGGGCAGAGTCTCACTCTTGCCACCTGTCAGCGATCCACATCCCAGGCGTGGAGAACTGGGAGGCGGATTTCCTAAGTCGCCAGACTTTTCATCCGGGGGAGTGGGAACTTCATCCGGAGGTCTTTGCCCAAATACTTCGACGTTGGGGCAAACCAGATTATGGATCTCATGGCGTCTCGCCAGAACGCCAAGCTTCCTTGTTACTGATCCAGGTCCAGGGACCCGGGAGCGGTCCTGATAGATGCTTTGACAGCACCTTGGACCTTCAGGATGGCTTATGTGTTTCCACCCTTCCCGATGCTTCCTCGTTTGATTGCCAGGATCAAACAGGAGAAAGCATCGGTGATTCTAATAGCGCCTGCGTGGCCACGCAGGACCTGGTATGCAGATCTAGTGGACATGTCATCCTGTCCACCTTGGTCTCTGCCTCTGAGACAGGACCTTCTAATTCAGGGTCCTTTCAAACATCAAAATCTAATTTCTCTGAAGCTGACTGCATGGAAATTGAATGCTTGATTTTATCAAAGCGTGGATTTTCGGAGTCAGTAATTGATACCTTAATACAGGCTAGGAAACCTGTTACCAGGAAAATTTACCATAAGATATGGCGTAAATACTTACACTGGTGCGAATCCAAGAGTTACTCATGGAGTAAGGTTAGGATTCCTAGGATATTGTCTTTTCTACACGAAGGTTTAGAAAAGGGTTTATCTGCAAGTTCTTTAAAGGGACAGATCTCAGCTCTGTCCATCCTTTTACACAAACGTCTGTCAGAAGTTCCAGACGTTCAGGCTTTTTGTCAGGCTTTGGCTAGGATTAAGCCTGTGTTTAAGACTGTAGCTCCACCGTGGAGCTTAAACTTAGTTCTTAACGTTTTACAGGGTGTTCCGTTTGAACCCCTTCATTCCATTGATATCAAGCTGTTATCTTGGAAGGTTCTGTTTTTAATGGCTATTTCCTCGGCTCGTAGAGTCTCTGAGTTATCAGCCTTACATTGTGATTCTCCTTATCTGCTTTTTCATTCAGATAAGGTAGTTCTGCGTACTAAACCTGGGTTCTTACCTAAGGTAGTCACTAACAAGAATATCAATCAAGAGATTGTTGTTCCATCATTGTGCCCTAACCCTTCTTCAAAGAAGGAACGACTTCTGCACAATCTAGACGTAGTCCGTGCCCTGAAATTTTATTTACAGGCAACTAAAGATTTTCGCCAAACTTCTTCCCTGTTTGTCGTTTATTCTGGACAGAGGAGAGGTCAAAAAGCATCTGCTACCTCTTTCTCTTTTTGGCTTCGTAGCATAATACGTTTAGCCTATGAGACTGCTGGACAGCAACCTCCTGAAAGGATTACAGCTCATTCTACTAGAGCTGTGGCTTCCACTTGGGCCTTTAAGAATGAGGCCTCTGTTGAACAGATTTGCAAGGCTGCAACTTGGTCTTCTCTTCATACTTTTTCCAAATTTTACAAATTTGACACTTTTGCTTCTTCGGAGGCTGTTTTTGGGAGAAAGGTTCTTCAGGCAGTGGTTCCTTCCGTATAAAGATCCTGCCTGTCCCTCCCGTCATCCGTGTACTTTAGCTTTGGTGTTGGTATCCCATAAGTAATGGATGACCCGTGGACTGACTACACTTAACAGGAGAAAACATAATTTATGCTTACCTGATAAATTCCTTTCTCCTGTAGTGTAGTCAGTCCACGGCCCGCCCTGTTTTTTATGGCAGGTCTAAATTTTAAATTATACTCCAGTCACCACTGCACCCTATAGTTTCTCCTTTCTCGTTTGGTTTTCGGTCGAATGACTGGGTGTGACGTAGAGGGGAGGAGCTATATAGCAGCTCTGCTTGGGTGATCCTCTTGCACTTCCTGTTGGGGAGGAGTTAATATCCCATAAGTAATGGATGACCCGTGGACTGACTACACTACAGGAGAAAGGAATTTATCAGGTAAGCATAAATTATGTTTTTCTGCAGCGTAGGATCCCCTTTTTCCCCCAAAAACGGCTCTTTAACCCTCCCCCTCTACCTATTTGATGCCATCTTAGGTACTGGCAGCTGTCTGCCAGTACCCAGTTTGCTGCAAATTAGCAGATTTTTGTAAAAAAAAAAAAAAAAAAAAACTTTTTTTTTTTCTGTAGTGTAGCTGCCCCCCCTCATTACCCTACCCCCCTCCCAGATCCCTTTCCCTCAAAGGATCCCACATAGGATCCCCCTTATTGCCCTTTCTCCCTCCTTCCACCTCACTTCCCTGCTGCGTAGTGGTCCTGCCCTCTTCCCGCCCCCTCCAGCAATTGGCCGCCCACCCGCCTCCCTCCTTACGCTCCCACCCACCAACGATCGGCACCACCGCTGTCCAATACAGAGAGGGCCACAGAGTGGCCCTCTCTGCATCGGTAACTCTGCAAATCTATTTCTGCAGTGCCCCACTCGTGGGGCATGCAGTAATAGCGCATTCTTGCTATTTTGAGCGAGATTGCGGCAGAGATAAGCCCAGGACTGCAGCGATGTCGCTGGTCCTTAAGGGCGGACGTTAAGGGGTTAAGCTTTAAAAATTATACAATTATTGTTCTTTAAATTTAAAGGATAAGGCAATACAAACAAATTTGTTAAAGTACAATAAATTATATAGGATCCACTAAATAATGTTCCTTGACACCAAATGTCTTGTTTCTTTAGAATATGGCTATTAATCCTAGTTAAAGGGACACTCAAGTCAAAATTAAACTTTTATGTTTCAGATAGAGCAGCAGTGTTAAGACACTTTCCAATTTACTTCCATTATGCAAATATAAAAGACTGGGGGAAATTTGATACTTTCTGGGGAACAAGCTTCTACTGAGCATGTGCATAAGCTCACGGGTATATGTATACTAGTCTGTGATTGGCTGATGTCTGTTACATGATACAAGGGGCTGGAAAATAGGAGAAAAAAATAATTTGCTAGAATAAAGACTACTGCTTATTTGAAATTCAGAGTAGGTGTTATTGCAATGTACTTGTTAATTATGCAGTTGTGCTGCATTTAGTGGTCCTTTAAGTCTTCATTTGTTGACATCACAAAACTAAAGGGACATAAAATAAATGCTAGATATGATTTATTCAAAGTAATGATTACACTGAGAATGTAGATTTTTTTTTTTAAATTAAATTGTTTGCTCAAATATTGAGCCAATAAAGTAAAACGTGCGGCCATGTTGTTTCCTAGGTTGTTGAAGCCTGCTATCATCTATATTAAGGTCAGTTAGGGATAGTTATAAACAAATTACTAGAGTAACAATCTCACAGTATTTAACCCCTTAATGACCACAGCACTTTTCCATTTTCTGTCCGTTTGGGACCAAGGCTATTTTTACATTTTTGCGGTGTTTGTGTTTAGCTGTAATTTTCCTCTTACTCATTTACTGTACCCACACATATTATATACCGTTTTTCTCGCCATTAAATGGACTTTCAAAATATACCATTATTTTCATCATATCTTATAATTTACTATAAAAAATATTATAAATCATGAGGAAAAAATGGAAAAAAACACACTTTTTCTAACTTTGACCCCCAAAATCTGTTACACATCTACAACCACCAAAAAACACCCATGCTAAATAGTTTCTAAATTTTGTCCTGAGTTTAGAAATACCCAATGTTTACATGTTCTTTGCTTTTTTTGCAAGTTATAGGGCCATAAATACAAGTAGCACCACTTTTTTTCAAAATTAGTGCTAGTTACATTGGGACACTAATATCTTTCAGGAATCTCTGAATATCCATTGACATGTATATATTTTTTTTTAGAAGACATCCCAAAGTATTGATCTAGGCCCATTTTGGTATATTTCATGCCACCATTTCACCGCCGAATGCGATCAAATAAAAAATATTTTTTACTTTTTCACAAATTTTTTCACAAACTTTAGGTTTCTCACTGAAATTATTTACAAACAACTCATGAAATTATGGAATAAATGGTTGTAAATGCTTCTCTGGGATCCCCTTTGTTCATAAATAGCAGACATATATGGCTTTGGCTTTGCTTTTTGGTAATTAGAAGGCTGCTAAATGCCACTGCGCACCACACGTGTATTATGCCCAGCAGTGAATGGGTTAATTAGGGAGCATGTAGGGAGCTTCTAGGGTTAATTTTAGCTCTAGTGTAGTAGACAACCCCAAGTATTGATCTAGGCCCATTTTGGTATATTTCATGCCACCATTTCACCGCCAAAAGCAATCAAATAAAAAAAAAATGTTCACTTTTTCAAACTTTAGGTTTTTCACTAAAATTATTTACAAACAGCTTGTGCAATTATGGCACAAATGGTTTTAAATGCTTCTCTGGGATCCCCTTTGTTCAGAAATAGCAGACATATATGGCTTTGGCGTTGCTTTTTGGTAATTATAAGGCCGCTAAATGCTGCTGCGCATCACATGTGTATTATGGCCAGCAGTGAAGGGGTTAATTAGGTAGTTTGTAGGGAGCTTGCAGGGTTAATTTTAGCTTTAGTGTAGAGATCAGACTCCCACCTGACACATCCCACCCCCTGATCCCTCCCAAACAGCACTCTTCCCTCCCCCACCCCACAATTGTCCCCGCCATCTTAAGTACTGGCAGAAAGTCTGCCAGTACTAAAATAAAAGGTATAAAAAAAAATATTTTTTTTAAGCATATTTACATATGCTGCTATGTAGGGTCCCCCCTTAGCCCCCAACCTCCTCCCTGATCCCCCCAAAATAGCTCCCTAACCCTCCCCCTCTGCCTTATTGGGGCCATCTTGGGTACTGGCAGCTGTCTGCCAGTACCCAGTTTGCAAATAAAAATGTTTTTTTTTTATTTTTTATTATTTGTTTCTGTAGTGTAGCTTCCCCCCCACAGTCCAATACCCCACCAGCCAAACCGATCACCAAAATAAACATATTAACCCCTTTGATCCCCACTTCTAACAAAAAAACTTTCTGTAGCGTAGTGGTTCCCACCCGCTCCCTCCCCGTGCACGCGCCCGCCCGGCCTCCCCGTGCACGTGCGCCTCCCCCCGGTCGTCCCCGATCCCGCCCCCCTCCGCATCACAAAGGCCATCGATGGCCGCCACCCACCTCCCACACCGGCTCCCACCCACCAACGAACGTAGCCGTTAATGTCCGGTGCAGAGAGGGCCACAGAGTGGCTCTCTCTGCACCGGATGGCTACAAATGGTTATTGCAGGATGCCTCGATATCGAGGCATCACTGCAATAACCGGAAAGCAGCTGGAAGCGAGCAGGATCGCTTCCAGCTGCTTTCCACACCGAGGACGTGCAGGGTACGTCCTCAGGCGTTAACTGCCTTTTTTTTGAGGACGTACCCTGCACGTCCTCGGTCATTAAGGGGTTAATGGCCCTTCGAATACAACAATCAATATAGAAAAACCGCTTTATTTGGCATAGGATTTATTTAATTTTAGTCAAAAGTGCAGCAAAGTGTGGTAAGTTGGTGCAGAAATTATTGTATTTGGGAATTTATTTCATGAGAAAATCTGTGTTGACATAAATACATTCTTGTCACATTGTTATATAAATAAAATATTTTCCTGTTACTTGAAAGGGGTTAAAAAAGTTATGCAAGTGCACTGCTGAGCGGTTCCTGTGCAGGACACGACCATTGATTGGCAGCTATATGCAATTGTCACTCCTGATTGTGACTCCCTATTTGAACTTTAAAGGGACATGAAAATCAAAATTAACCCCTTTAGTACCTGGAATTTTAGAGAAAAGCTTGCTCAAAGTACTGGATATTTTTTTATATGATTTACACAGAAATAGAGTGTTTATTTTTTATGATTTACCTATCAAAACTATCGGGTAGATTACGAGTCTTGCGTTATGAGGGGTGCGGAGCTAACGTGCAGTTTATTCTAACCGCTCACTTCCCTGGAGCACTGGTATTACAAGTTGTTACAAACCCGGCATTAACAGGCAAAAAAAAAAATTGTGCTCCACACTGCACTTCAATACCAGCGCTGCTTAAGTGAGCGGTGAGCTGGTTATATGTGCTAGTGCACAATTTCCCCATAGACATCAATGGGGAGAGCCGGCTGAGAAAAAGTCTAACACCTGCAATAAAGCAGCGTAACACTCAGTAACACAGCCCCATTGATTCCTATGGGGAAACTAAAGTTATGTTTACACCTAACACCCTAACATGAACCCCGTGTCTAAACACCCCTAATCTTACACTTATTAACCCCTAATCTGCCGCCCCCGACATTGCCCACACCTGCATTATACTTATTAACCCCTAATCTGCTGCCCCCAACATCGCCGACACCTACATTATATTTATTAACCCCTAATCTCCCTCCCACAATGTCGCCGCAACCTACCTACATTTATTAACCCCTAATCTGCCGCCCCAACGTCGCCGCCACCACTATACTAAATTTATTAACCCCTAAACCTAAGTCTAACCCTAACACCCTCTAACTTAAATATAATTTAAATAAATCAAAATAAAATTCCTATCATTAACTAAATTATTCCTATTTAAAACTAAGTACTTACCTATAAAATAAACCCTAAACTAGCTACAATATAACTAATAGTTACATTGTAGCTAGCTTAGGGTTTATTTTTATTTTACAGGCAAGTTTGTGTTTATTTTAACTAGGTAGAATAGTTACTGAATAGTTATGAGCTATTTACTAACTACCTAGCTAAAATAAATACAAATTTACCTGTAAAATAAAACCTAACCTACGTTACACTAACACCTAACATTACACAACAATTAAATACAATTCACTAAATTAAATACAATTAGCTAAATTACAAAAACAAACACTAAATTACAGAAAATGAAAAACAAATTACAAAATCTTTAAACTAATTACACCTAATCTAAAAGCCCTATCAAAATAAAAAAAGCCCCCCCCAAAATAAAAAAAACCCTAGCCTAAACTATCAATAACCCTTAAAAGGGTCTTTTGCGGGGCATTGCCCCAAAGAAATCGGCTCTTTTACCTGTAAAAAAAATAAAAAAATACACACAACCCCCCCAACAGTAAAACCCACCACCCACACAACCAACCCCGCAAATAAAACCCTAACTAAAGAAACCTAAGCTCCCCATTGCCCTGAAAAGGGCATTTGGATGGGCATTGCCCTTAAAAGGGCATATAGCTCTATTGCTGCCCAAAGCCCTAACCTAAAAATAAAACCCACCCAATACACCCTTAAAAAAATCCTAACACTAACCCCCAATGATTCACTTACCGGGAGAAGTCTTCATCCAAGTGGCAAGATGTCCTCTACAAAGCCGGCAGAAATGGTCCTCCAGACGGGCACAAGTGGTCCTCCAGACGGGCAGAAGTCTTCATCCAGACGGCATCTTCTATCTTCATCCTTCCGACGCGGAGTGGCTCCATCTTCAAGACATCCGGCGCAGAGCATCCTCTTCAATCGACAGCTTCTTCTGGAATGAATGTTTCTTTAAGTGACGTCATCCAAGATGGCGTCCCTTAGATTCCGATTGGCTGATAGAATGATTGGAACAGCCAATAGAATGAGAGCTCAATCCTATTGGCTGATTGCATCAGCCAATAGGATTTTCTCAAGCTTAATTCCAATTGACTGTTAGAATTCTATCAGCCAATCGGAATCTAAGGGACGCCATCTTGGATGACATCACTTAAAGAAACATTCATTCCAGAAGAAGCCGTCGATTGAAGAGGATGCTCCGCGCTGGATGTCTTGAAGATGGAGCCACTCCGCGTCGGAAGGATGAAGATAGAAGATGCCGTCTTGGTGAAGACTTCTGCCCATCTGGAGGACCACTTCTGCCGGCTTCGTTGAGGACATCTTGCCGCTTGGATGAAGACTTCTCCCAGTAAGTGAATCTTCGGGTGGTTAGTGTTAGGATTTTTAAGGGTGTATTGGGTGGGTTTTATTTTTAGGTTAGGGCTTTGGGCAGCAATAGAGCTAAATGCCCTTTTAAGGGCAATGTCTATCTAAATGCCCTTTTCAGGGCAATGGGAAGCTTAGGTTTTTTTAGTTAGGGTTTTATTTGGGGGGTTGGTTGTGTGGGTGGTGGGTTTTACTGTTGGGGGGGGTTGTGTGTATTTTTTTACAGGTAAAAGAGCTGATTTCTTTGGGGCAATGCCCCGCAAAAGGCCCTTTTAAGGGCTATTAATAGTTTAGTTTAGGCTAGGGTTTTTTTTTATTTTGGGGGGTGGGGGGCTTTTTTATTTTGATAGGGCTATTAGATTAGGTATAATTAGTTTAAAGATTTTGTAATTTGCTTTTTATTTTCTGTAATTTAGTGTTTGTTTTTGTAATTTAGCTAATTGTTTTTAATTTATTTAATTGTACTTCATTTAGGTAATTTAATTGTAGTGTTAGGTGTGAGTGTAATTTAGGTTAGGTTTTATTTTACAGGTAAATTTGTATTTAGTTTAGCTAGGTGGTTATTAAATAGTTAATAACTATTTAGTAACTATTCTACCTAGTTAAAATAAATACAAACTTGCCTGTAAAATAAAAATAAAGCCTAAGCTAGCTACAATGTAACTATTAGTTATTTTGTAGCTAGTTTAGGGTTTATTTTATAGGTAAGTATTTAGTTTTAAATAGGAATAATTTAGTTAATGATAGGAATTTTATTTAGATGTATTTTAATTATATTTAGGGTTAGGGTTAGACTTAGGTTTAGAGGTTAATAAATATAGAATAGTGACGGCGACGTTGGGGACGGCAGATTAGGAGTTAATAAATGTAGGTAGGTGGCGGCGATGTTAGGGGCGGCAGATTAGGGGTTAATAAGTATAATGTAGGTGGCGGCGATGTCCGGAGCGGCAGATTAGGGGTTAATAATTTAATTTTAGTGTTTGCGAGTCGGGAGTGCGGCGGTTTAGGGGTTAATATGTTTATGATAGTGGCGGCGATGTCCGGAGCGGCAGATTAGGGGTTAATAATTTAATTTTAGTGTTTGTGATGCGGGAGGGCCTCGGTTTAGGGGTTAATAGGTAGTTTATGGGTGTTGGTGTACTTTTTAGCACTTTAGTTATGAGTTTTATGCTACAGCTTTGTAGCGTAAAACTCATAACTACTGACCTTAAAATGTGTTAGGAATCTTGGCGGTAGAGGGTGTACCGCTCACTTTTTGGCCTCCCAGGACAAACTCGTAATACCGGCGGTATGGAAGTCCCATAGAAAAAAGCCTTTACGAAATTTCCGTAAGTTGGTTTGCGGTAAGGCCAAAAAAGTGTGCGGTACACCTATACCTGCAAGACTCTTAATAGCAGCGGGCGTAAAAAAGCAGCGTTAGGACCTGTTGATCTAAGCCAATTTTGGTATATTTCATGCCACCATTTTGCCGCCAAAAAGGATCATAACTTTTTTTTTTTTTTTTTTACAACCTTTGGACTTCCCAATGAAATAATTTACACACAACTGCAGTCACAAGACATATGGTTATAAAAGCTCCTCTGTTTTCCCCTTTGTTCAGAAATAACAGACTTGCTCTGCCATTGCTTTTTGTTAATTAGGCCACTAATTGCAGCTGTGCTCCATGCTTCTTAAATCCCCGGCAGTGAAGGTGTTAATTAGTTACTGGTAAGGGTAGTAGTATTGTACTGTAGGGATTACCCTCCCCCCTGACACATACCTGCTCTCTCCCCACCTACACTCCTTCACGACCACCTTAGGTACTGGCAGACAATCTGCAGTTTTTTGTTATTTTCAACATTCCCCCGGTCACTTGTAGCAGTCATTTTAGGTACTGGCAACTATCTGCCAGTACCCAGTTTTCATTTATTTTTTACTTTATTTCTTTATTACATTTTTTTCTGTAGGGTTTGGGTCTCCCCCCCCCCCCCCCCCTCCCTGCCATCGTTATTTAGGGCCCACATTATTCTTATATCCCTTTTTCTGTAGTATAGCATCCCATCCCTCCCTCTCCCTTCTAAACTTTGCTTCCATAGCATAAGGTCCCTCCCCCCTCATTTGCTGTGTTGCCCACTGACCTTCCCTCCCACACCTCCCACTGGCACCAACGGAGGTCATTGCAGGCAGTGACACAAACGGTGCTCCGTTACCATATGAAGACAGGTGTCTGCAGCCCAGAAACAACATGTCTTGGTTGTCACTTGACAACCAAGAATGCATGGACTGCTTGAAGATCAGTTTTATATTTGTTATGCAGTACGATTGGCTATATCTGCATGTTGTAGATCTACGTTTGATTAACACAGGGGGTTGAACTTTCATAATTCAGGCAGCGCATGCAATTTTAAGAGACTTTTCAGTTTGCTTGTGTCATCAAACTAACTTCATTCTCTTGGTATCCTTTTTGAAAAGCATACCTGCATAGGCTTAGGAGCACCACTACTGGGATCTAGCTGGTGGCCATGCACATATGCCTTTTGTCATTTACTCACCAGATGTGTTCAGCTAGCTCCCTGTAGCAATTTATATGTTTAAACCTCATTGCAAGGGGTAAATGCTTAGTTATATGGAAGCAACAGAACAAAAACAAAATGGTCTGTGCCTTGTTTCTAAATTTTTGGAACATATACCCCTGGGGGTAACTGGAGCCTAGGCAAGTGGTACGCTAGCATTTGCCCTTTCATTATATTTTTCCCTGGTGCAGCTAATGTAAACATTCAATGCATCCCAGATATCAGTGATTCTTAGTTCTAAACTGAAGCACCCTTAATAGGTCAGATTTTGTTTCCCTGCTTGAAATTGTCCTCTTGCTCACTCAGGGGATTTTGGTCTAAAGCTATTAGATGATCTAAAATGATCCTCCAGCACTGCGATTCTAAAAAGGCAGATTTTGCTATACTTCTCCAAGGGGCATTACCTGCATTTCTGTATGTGAAGGAGAGACAAGCCAAGTTCAATATAGCACTGCATGACATGAGGGTTTTGTTACATCTACACTTTGTGCTTTGTATTTTATATTACTTTTAAACTTCAGAATGTTTTATTTCATTTACGCTTTGCACTTGCTATTTTGTATTTTAATGGACTTAGATTATGTATACAGCAGTGTATTTAGGATTGTTACTTTACAAATTCTAATTATGCTTTGACATTTTACATGTAATTTTAACAAGTTAGGATCATACTTTGTATATTTCTGTATCTTTTTTCAAATTGCATTGAACTTTGTATATGTTCTATGTAATATAAAACCCTAATAAAATGCTGTATTAAAGCAGTTAGGGCAATGTATTGTATTACCATGTACTTTTAATATGTAAATGAGGGGAAAACTGTTGGGAAAACTTCTTTATAATTCCAAGTGCTTGTTGCATAAAAAAAAAAAAATTGAAGGTGCTCAAAGTTTTTGTGGTAAGCCCATTGTAGGATGCTAAACAGGGCTAATTCTCCATCATTTGATTGTACCTACTGAGACTGCAAGCCTAAAGTGAGTTTTCTGCAAGGGCTACATTAAGAAGCATTACCAAATTGTCTGTCATCTAATCATGCAAATGTTTAGCTCCTAACAAGTCTGCTGCATTTGCTCAACACAAATGTTTCTGGCTGACATCTGAACTGTCATACTCAGTCCTGTGCTTATCCACTCACAATAATTAATTTGATTCACGATTAAGTAATTTTGCCAAAAATATATTAGTTGGAGATCTAGGGTTAGGTTGAAAACTATGTCTTGAAACCATCCAGACCCTCCTACTAACTTGTCAGCCCTTGGGATATTTTCAGAAAACTTTACTTGAGTTCCTTTGCTGGAGCTGTTATTTTCCCACAGACTTACATGGTATGTACGAGTGGGAGAGTAAGCAGTGGCCGCTATTTAGTGATTGTTTAGTCTACTATATGCATGTTTACTTCTCTGTCCAGGATTTATAGGCAGCCATAGCAAAATAAAGATTGTGCCTCTTTGATTGAAGAACCTCTTATCCCTAACACCCTAGGCTGGCATGCTCCCTATTTTTAAAAAAAAAAAAATTTCCATCAAATTTAACTTTTTCATTGCTGGAGCAAATTGCAAAGCACTGAAGCTTAATTTGACAGGCTCATGCAGTACTGAAGATGTCTGTTTTGTGTGTCAAAAATGATTTAAAAAAAATCTCTAGTGGTTGGATTAACTAAAATAACATAAATGGAACTATCTGCTTAATATCAAATTCTCACTTCATTGAGTTGTGTACACAAGAAAGATTAAATGTATCAGGGGAATTATATAAATGATCTTAATAAAAATACTTTTTAGGGAAAGCAGTGTTTGCCTCTTATTGAATTGTTTAGGAAATACAATTTATCATACTGATTAAAAATGATCAAAGAATTTTCTATAATCCTCTTGTCACAGCACATCTGTAGTTTATAAATGAACAGTGTGACATATTTGTAAACATTCTTTAGTGTAGTCCATCTCTGATACCAGCATGCCCTTTTTTCCACTTATTTGCTTTAGCGCTATATATATATATATATATATATATACATATATATTATACGTAAGGGTTAGCTCATACTGTTACTCAGGCTGATACCAATTATGTAACAATGTGCTGATAGTCACTAATAATTATGTATCAAAATTAAAAAAGAAAAGAGCAGTTAACAGATCCTTAACTACTAAAGAGTGACCGCACTAGGGTACAGAAAAAAAGGCTTTAATGCATCTGTCTACTAAGCATACTTAAATACACCACAATGATAAAATACATAAAAACCTATACATGAGTATGTGAACAAACGTCCTTGCAAAAGAGTCTTCAGTGGCACCCACAACTGCCTAGGAAATAGGAGCACATAAGTGCAAACGCACGCTCCCAAACTTTAATCCTCTTTTCAGCTTGTGGGCAGATATTAGCAGTGAAGTATACATAGAAATAGATTAATTTTGGTTATTTGAAACGTCAGATACAGGATATTCAGGTGTGCTTGGCCAAAAGCACAAACCTCTTTAGGGCTATCACAAGCCTTAGACTTAGAAGCAGGCAAGGTTTGCCTTCCCTCTCGTAGCAACTACGTCCCGCTATACAGCTGATCCTTATAACGTTTGCTCACCAACAGATGCTTCATCTCTCCAAGGTGAGCGCTTATCCGGTTCTCAGTTCACTTAATGCGGCCACTGAAAAGAGGATTAAAGTTTGGGAGCGTGCTTTCGACAGATGCATTAAAGCCTTTTTTTCTGTACTCTAGTGCAGTCTTTATAACTCTTTAGTAGTTAAAGGGACATGAAACCCAATTTTTTTTCTCTCAGGATTTAGAAAGAGTGTGCAATTTTCAACAACTTTCTAATTTTCTTCTATTATCTAATTTGCTTCATTCTCTTGATATTGTTTGCAGAAGAGCATATCTAGATAGGCTCAGTAGCTTCTTATTGGTAGCTGCACATAGATATCTCATGTGATTGGCTCACCCATTTGCATTATTATTTCTTCAACAAAGGATAACTAAACAATGAAGCAAATTAGATAATAGAAGTAAATTGGAATGTTTTCTTTAAAATTGTATTCTCTACCCAAATCATGAAAGAAAAATGTGGGTTTAGTGCCCCTTTAAGGATGGATATATATATATATATATATATATATATATATGTGTGTATATGTATGTATTGATTTGCATTTATTTTTCATTGACACCTCACAGTTATTAAAGTGAATGTAAAGCCAGCTTGCTCTCTAAAGTTCGGCGTAACAGTGAATTATAAATAACATGAGTTTAATTCATGAAATTTTTAAAAACATTGTAATTACAGTGATTTTTATTGATTATAGCCTTGCACCCGTCGTAATCCTCCGCCCGGCATTTTCGCTAACTCAGTGCGATTGTATGCACGATCCTTACAACCAATAACTGGATTAACCACGGGAGGACTAAACCCCTTTCTGTGTCGTCACGCGTCCGTATTGCGCTTGCGTTAGACAGATCTTGCTACATTTTACTCTGAAGCTCATTCACATTTTGCGCATGCGCAATTGGAAAATTCTCGGACTTCATTAATTCATTCAAGAAATCTTATAGCGCTAGGTTAGTTTAATTTTAAAGGGGCTCCGTATTCTACAATCACATATGAATAATGTATATATTTATTGTTATAAAGATTTATTTTATGATTGCAACATTTTTCTAATATATGTATATATATATAAAGTTTATTTTAACCATTGATTACCAAATTTTATTACTATTAATATATTATTAAAAATACAACTTGGGAATATTACGGGGATGAGGATCATATGCTTTGCTTCGCTACCCAACGCTAGTATTCAGTGAATGTATTGATTCACTGAATACTATGTTGATTGACAGCGGAATCGGGGTTTGACGCATGCGCATTGATTAGCAGAGACGGGAGCGCGCATTGCCACTACGTAAACAGCGGGTGGGACCGCTGTATACGTAATATTGCACAGAATAAGGAAGTTGAGAGTGGGAGGAGCAGGTATAGACAAAGACCGATATTTAGAAATGTATATAAAAATTTTATTACACATTTTATGAGAAAATTAAAGTGGCGTTTTTTTTTAATATACTTATTAACTATTTAATTTTACTTTCATAACATACAAAATTTAAATTCACTTTAAGCCAAAACTATAAATAAACTATATGTTTCTACTTGCAAGATGTAAAATTCTGCTCTAGTTTTGTCAGCAAAAGATAAAAATATTTGAAGAAATGTTACCTGATTTTAATGGGCTGTTTTAAATGTAGCATATATACTTTATAAAAGAAAATGATTTTTTAGCAATGTAAAATCATTCATTCTAAAAAAATAAAAAAATAAAAAAAAGCCATACATAGGGCATTTGAAGAATTCTTAGCAGACTTTTGGTTTTGCTGCATATTTTTTTTATTGTCTATTTTCCCAGCTAACTTTTAACACTGAAAGTTAGATATTTAAAATAAAATGTAATAGGGTAAGTGGAGCAGTTATGATGAAGCATTATGTATAAAAATAAAAATCCTACCATTTACATTTTTTTTTAACTAAACAAATTCATATATAATTAAAGGGACATAAGCCCATTTATTTTTCTTTCATGATTCAGAGTGTACAATTTAAAAATAAATGCACACCTAAAGCAATACGTCCAGATAAGATTGAAATTCCTAGTAGTGAAGGGGTTAATATACAGAGAAAACGTTGCCCAGAATACCGGAGATTTTTTAGCATTTTTGCTATTACTCCATTTAAACAGAAATAAGGCTTTTGGTTTTTGTTTTACCTGTCAAAACTATACTTTTTTTTTTAAGTAGACAACCCAAGGTATTGATCTAGGCCCATATTGGTATATTTCATGACACCATTACACCGCCGACTGGGATCATATAGAAAAAATCATTCACTTTTTCACAAACTTTGGTTTTCGCACTGAAATTATTTACATACCGCTTGTGCAATCATGACACAAGTGATTGTAAAAGATTCTCTGGGATCCCCTTTGTTTGGAAATAGCAGATGTACACAGCTTTGCCATTGCTTTTTGCTAATTAGAAGGCTGCTAATTGCAAATGCGCACAACATGTATAAATTCCCGACAGTAAAGTGGTTAATTAGTTAATTAGTTTACTGGTAAGGGTTATAGGGTTTACTGGTAAGGGTTATAGTATTATGTGTTACTGTCCTACCTCCTTGATACCTCCTTGATACCCCCCCCCCCCCCCCCACACACACACACACACACACACAGTTGCACTCTTCCCAACCAAATTATCTACTGGCAGACAGTCTGCAAGTATCCAGTTTAGGCCTTCTTTTTTTTAAAAATATAAGCCTCCAGTGTACTGATCCCACCTCCCTAATCTCTCCCCCAACAGCTCTCTAACCTCCCCCCCCCCCTTGCACTAGTTGCAGCCATCTTTGGCAGGTGTCTGTCAGTACCTTATTTATATGTCATTTTTATTTAAAAAAAATATTATTTTTTTCTGTTGCATAGTTGTCCCCCCACCTCCCGCGATCGTTACCTAGGGCGCTCCCACCCACCCATTTAACTTTTTATCCCTCCCTCTGTCCCTTCAAACTAGCGTACCGTAGCATACAGCCACCCACTCCAGCATGTTGGACGAAGATCTACGATGGGATACATATCGCATGACTTACGGATTTTACAGGATGAATTGCATTATTTTTCTTTTAAAATTAATTGTCCCATTTAAAGGCACAGTCTAGTCAAAATTAAACTTTCATGATTCAGATAGGGCATGCAATTTTAAACAACTTTCCAATATACTTCTATTATCTAATTTGCTCAATTCTTTAGATATCCATTGTTGAAGAAATAGCAATGCAATGTGTGAGCCAATCAGACAAGGCCTCTAGGTGCAGCAACCAATCAGCAGTTACTGAGCATATCTAGATATGCTTTTCAGCAAGTGCTATCAAGAGAATGAAGCAAATTAGATAATAGAAGTAAATTAGAAAGTTGTTTAAAATGACATGCTCTTTCTAAATCACGAAAGAAAAAAAATTGGCTTTCATGTCTTTAACCCCTTAATGACAGAGGACGTACCAGGTACGTCATAGGAAAAACTTCCCTTAATGACAGTTGACGTACCTGGTACGTCCTCTGTTGTCTGAAGTGCTGGAAGTGATCATGATCGCTTCCAGCTGCTTACAAGGGATTGTAGTGATGCCTCAATATTGAGGCATCACTGCAATCCCCCATTTTACATACCGATGCAGAAAGGGCCACTCTGTGGCCCCATCTGCATCGGCTATGGATGTAAACAAAGTCGTTGGTGGGTGGGAGCAGCTTTTGTCACTATGTACCTTAGTTGTGGATTCCCCAATCGGACTATCATTGTCGGCAGTTTGTGCTGGGAAGGCATTTGCGGTGGTGGGTGTGTGAAAAAAAAAAAAGCATCAATGTAGATGCAGGGGATCTCCTTTCTTTAGTAAGGGATCTGGGAGGGGGAGGGATGTATATTATTTAGAGGGGCCAGCTACACTACAGAAAATAAATACTTCATATAAAAAAAGTTAAAAAAAAACTATTTTGGGGGGCAAATTGGGTACTGGCAGACAGCTGCCAGTACCCAAGATGGCGGCAAATAGATAGAGGGGGAGGGTTAGAGAGATGTTTGGGGGGGGGGATCAGGGAGGTTGTGGGGTAAGGCGGGATCCATCACTGCAGACTGTATGAAAAATAAAATAAAAAAATAAAAAATATTTTTATTTCAGTACTGGCAGACTTTCTGCCAGTACTTAATATGGCGGTGACAATTGTGAGTTGGGGGAGGGAAGAGAGCTGTTTGAGGGGGGTCAGGAGGTGGAATGTGTCAGGTGGGAGGCTGATCTCTACACTAAAGCTAAAAATTAACCCTACAAGCTACCTAATTAACCACTTAACTGCTGGGCATATTACACGTGTGGTGCGCAGCAGTATTTAACGGCCTTATTATTAACAAAAAGCAACACCAAAGCCATATATGTCTGCTATTTCTGAACAAAGGGGATCCCAGAGAAGCATTTACAACCATTTGTGCCATAATTGCACAAGCTGTTTGTAAATAATTTCAGTGAGAAACCTAAAATTGTGAAAAATTTTAGTTTTTTTTTTATTTGATCGCATTTGGCGGTGAAATGGTGGCATGAAATATACCAAAATGGGCCTAGATCAATGCTTTGGGATGTCTTCTAAATATAAATATATACATGTCAAGGTATATTTAGGGATTCCTGAAAGATATCAGTGTTCCAATGTAACTAGCGCTAATTTTGAAAAAAAGTGGTTTTGAAATAGCAAAGTGCTACTTATATTTATTGCCCTATAACTTGCAAAGAACATGTAAACATTGGGTATTTCTAAACTCGGGACAAAATTTAGGAACTATTTAGAATGGGTGTATTTTGGTGGTTGTGGATGTGTAACAGATTTTGGGGGTCAAAGTTCGAAAAAGTGTGTTTTTTTTCAATTTTTTCCTCATATTTTATATTTTTCTTTATAGTAAATTATAAGATATGATGAAAATAATGGTATCTTTAGAAAGTCCATTTAAGGGCGAGAAAAACTGTATATAATATGTGTGGGTAAAGTAAACGAGTAAGAGGAAAATTACAGCTAAACACAAACACTGCAGAAATGTAAAAATAGCCATTGTCATTAAGGGTAAGAAAATTGAAAAATGGTCCGGTCATTAAGGGGTTAAGAAGTAATAATGTCTTAAAAGTCAAGCTTTGTAGAAATTCCCTCCGCCTGTGTTGATGAAAAACTTAAAGGGATATGAAACTTTTGGGATTCAGAGCAAACCTTTTAAAAAAAGTTTCCATTTTTCCTCTATTGTCAAATTTGCTTAGTTTATTCTGTTTTGATGAAATATCTAGGTAGGTATCTGGAGCACTGCATGGCAGAAAGTAGTGTTGCCATTTAGTGCTCTTGCAAAAGGATAACAGAAATTGGCAGATTCATAAGCATACGTCCATGCTTTTCAACAAAAGAGAATGAAGAAAAATGGATATTAGAGCATGCAATTTTAAACATATTTTTAATATACTTCTATCTAAATCATGAAATAAAAATGTGGGGTTTTAAATTCCTTTTAAAGGGACATAAAACCCAAATCATTTTTTTTCTTTCTTAATTCAGAGCTTGCAGTCTTTTAAAAAGAATCTTTTATTGTATTTACTTCATTCTCTAGGTATCCTTTGTTTAAAACCAATCCGGTAGGTTCAGGAGCGTGCAAATGTGTGGAGGACTAAATTGCAGCAGTATTGCAAGAATGCTTTTAACAATGTACAAACACTGCTGCTAGGTAAATAGTGCTCAAAAGCATTCTTAAAGGGATAGGAAACCGAATTTTTTCCTTTCATGATTATTTTAAGCAACTTTCTAAATTACTTCTATTATCTATTTTTATTCGTTCTCTTGGTATCTTTATTTGAAAAAGTAGGAATGTAAGCTAAGGAGCCGGGCCATTTTTGGTTCAGCACCTGGGTAGTGCTTGCTGATTGGTGGCACACATTTAGCCACTAATAAGCAAGTGCAACCCAGGTTCTGAACCAAAAATGGGCTGGCTCTTATGCTTACATTCCTGCTTTTCAATTAAAGATACCAAGAGAAGGAAGAAAAATTGATAATATCAGTAAATTAGAAAGTTACTTAAAATTGCATGCTCTATCTGAATCATGAAAGTTTAATTTTGACTTTAGTGTCCTTTTACAGAACTGTTGCCATATAGTTTTTTAGACTTGTGCAAGTTACCTACCTAGGTATTTATTTGAACCTTTTTTTAATTAAATGCTTTATCTGAGCCATTCAATTTTTTTAAAAAATGGCTGATTTCCTGTTGAAACTTCCACCTGCACTAAAATTTGCAATACTTCAGTAATGGCTTAAAAATAGCTTTTTATACGATAGGCATTAGAAGAAATCAAAGTCCCAGTGGGGGTGGGAAATAAAGACCAGCTTTGCCCTTTTTAAAGGGTGTTCATACATCAGCTTTAAATATAATGAACTCTTATCAGCTGTAGTCTGAGTACAGTGTCCCTTTAAGGAATATATTTTCCTTTTATAAGCTATGCTTGTCAGATTACAATAATTTCAAGAGCGCCTTAGCACAATATCTTTTCAGCCTGCAAATTTAGAAAAGGAACAGTGATAAAGAAAATTAAAAACCTCAGGACAAAAAAAATCTTAAGAATACATTTAAAATGTATGTTTAAAGAATTTTACATAACTGTTACTCTAGTAAGTCATTTTTAACTGTCTTAAGAGTGGATATAAGATATCAGGCTTTTTAAGGTAGGAAAACTTATTTGGCAACATAACACTTATTACGTTATGGGTTCTAAAACTTTACACTTCTTTCTTGAAAACTTAAACAAATATAATTGTAATAATACACCTGCATATTATTCTCAGGCCAATACAGTCATCATTACAATGTTATATTTAGCATATATTTAGTATTATCTTGCTTTAAAGGGACAGTCTACACCAGAATTGTATTTGCTTTTTTGGACTTTATGGTTCACCTTATGACAGGGCGTTACGCTGGGTTTTTACGCTTCCGCATTCCTGACCGTGTGGCGACGAAGACTTTCTGCTTCGTTTGGATATGGTCATAGGAGGTGGTGAGTGCCCCAGCCATTGTGGGTGTCAGGTGCAGTTCGTTTTTTTATATTGTCCTAATTTTCTCTTTGGTTTTAACCATGAAGGTTTCTGAAGCTGAGACTGTGTTTTTTTCTGATTCAGATTCTTCCTCTTATGAGGAAGGTCCTTTGGCCCCACGCAAGTTTATCAGTCCTGTCTCTTGTGCCTTCTTAGAGCACCTGGTTCCTCGGGCTCGGGGAACCAGGGTCCTATTGAGCCATCAGCCTCTGGAGGCTCTATCCCTCAAGCAGCGGATTCCCAACAGCACCCTTCCTCTACATTTGCGGTTAACCCTAATGTTAATTCTCCCTCCGCACAGGTTGGTTTGTTTCCCCTGGAGATGGCGATCATTTCCGCTTCAATATATTGATGGCGCTGGTTTGCCTGCAGGAACCGGAGGTTTCTGCGCGGTCGTGTTCTTTCCCGATTATCCCGGGTGTCCAGACTTCGGGGTGGGTCTATTCAGTTCCCTCCGGTGGTGAATATTCCTCCATGTTGCACCTTTCGTTATTGGATTGCATGGCTGCACGTTCTACTCCGTCGTCTTTTCGACTTTTTGGGGGACCTTCTCGTCTATCAGTCGGGGAATGTGTCTTCAAATGGTGCTTTGAGCTAGACTATTAGGGATGTTGATCGCCTCCTGTCGGTCGCTCGTGTCCTTTCTCAGAGTTTTTTTGGCGGATGCCTTCGGGCTTCCTTATTTTCTTTCATCCGGTTAGGATATTTTTTTGATTATTCCTTCAGGAATTACTGGGATGGACTTGCTTTTTATTACTTCCTTGGAAGTTGTATGCGGACTGTTGGGTCCGGAGTTTGTGTGCTCTTTGTTGTGTTGTCAGTGACGTCTGTTGCGCCTAGCGGGTCTGGCAGGACCTTGAGTGTTTTGTTTTATTGTTTTGTTTGTTTTCACAAACTACACTATACATCCACATCCGGACCTTCAGGTCCGCATACCGGGAGAGATTGGGCATGCCACTCTTTTCTCGGGGCTTGGTTGGTGGCTTCCGCTGCGTCGCTTTGGTTCTCCTTTCAGGGAGGCGGGACCTTCTCCGCTAGGGCGGTTTTTGGGCCTTGGTCTTCTTGCTACCCTTTGGGTGGTTTAGACTTCTAGGGTCTCTGGACCTTGTTTCATTCTGCTTTTAATGGATCCTCTTCGTGGATTAGCGGTGGAGCTCTTGATTGGTATGCAAGACATAACGGGATCATGCCTGCATTCTCTGTGATCCGACAGCGGTGCTGTGGGGTGGCTAGCCTGTGACCTGCAACACGGGGGCCTCGTTCGCCTTCTTCACTGCTGGAGGTCTCTTCTAGCTGGAACCCGGTTTTATTGGAGTCGCCTTGTTTTGGTTCTGTTTTTTTCCAGAATTTTATCCACCCTCTTAGGGTTGGGCGCCGACGTGGGACCCTAGTTTCTGAATGTCGCAGAGTTTAACTCTGTGTCGTGGATTCTATCGCCTTGAGATCGGTTCTGCGTTTTTTCGTGGTCCTTTTTTGGGTTCCCTTTTTTTTTTTGGTTCCTTCCTCGGGTGAGGAGTGTCTGACCGGAAATTTTAGTCGGCGTCCTCTTCTTCAGGTCTATTTGTGGATCTGGGATTGAGCTGAGGTTCCGGGTGGTGTTGGTATAGCTCTGTCTATGCCTGTCCCGGTTTTTCCCTCGGGTGTTCAGGTTGCGTCTGGAAGGGGTTCTTCTTATTCTCTCTTTAGAGAGCCTGGTTCCCTTCTTATGGCTGCTTGGGGCCTTTGTTTTCTGTGAGGGAATGTGTTCTGGACTTCCTTTGGTGTCCGTTGTTCTGGTGCTCTGACCTTGCATCAGCATTCCTGTGTAGTGCCTTGGTAAGGGTCACTTTGTCCTCATATCTTCCCCACTGGTATCTGTTGTGGGGCCCCGAGATTGCTACCTCGGGTAGTCTCTGCTCCTTTGGGGTTGGCTCGTTTTGGGTTCGTTTTTACTTCTGTGTTGAGTTTTGTGTCCATGGGGGGCAAGGTTTCCCTTGTCCTCTGTCTTCCCTTGGGAGTGTGTTCCTATTTGTCCCTGGTTCAGGGATGGAGCTGCCCTTAGGAATGGACTTCTGGGTTTGGTGTTAATCTGGTCTTATGGGACTCTGCCCGTGTTTCTGGTCACACTCTTTCAAGGTGGCTGGTGGTGTTCCTCCCTCTCGTTCAAGGGGGGGTGGAACTCTGTCCCTGGACTTTTCACTGTCGTTGACAGTTTGGTCTTTCCGTGTGTGGGCGGTCCTTGTTGCAGCGGTTCTGAGGTAGTTGTAGATGTCCCTGTTTATCTCAGGATCCTAAGCTGTGGTTTTCATGGATACCGGGCTGCAAGGGTTAAACTCCCACCCCCTACAACCTCACTGTCACGGATACTGGGCTGCAGGGGTTGAACTCTTACCCCCCTTTTTTGGTTGGAGTATAAGGTGACAGCCCAATTCAGTATTGCCTGTCCCAACCCCCCCTCTCCAGACTCAGAATGTTCAAGATTATTGCAACCTCCTGCTGTTATGTGTCTGTACATTCAGTCTAGGTGTGAGACACAGAGCAGGAGATTACACACAGCACAGACAATCGAATGCTGAGACCTCCTGCTGTTATGTGCCTTTCTGTTATTGTATGAGTCATCCATTGTCCTTTAGTGATTAGAATCGTGTTTAACTAACCATTGTCTGATGTTTGTCTCCTTGTATAATATTTGTTATAACTACCCCCCTTTTCTGTTGGAAATGTATAAAAGCTGTGTTTTCAGTTCTTACTTCACCTGAATGCTAGTCTGTCTAGTCATTTAGGTGGGCTCCTGCTAGAAAGAGTCCACAGCCCCCCACACGTTTTTTGAGGCATTTTTCGTGTATAGTCTTCTTTCACCTTGATATTTCTTCCACTGATCCTTGTTCCTCAGCAGAATGACTGGGGGATTGAGGAAGTGGTAGGAGTATTTAAGCCTTTGGCTGGTGTGTCTTTGCCTCCTCCTGGTGGCCAGGTTCATATTTCCCATAAGTATTGAATGCGGCTGTGGACTCTTTCCCACGGAAGAAAATGAAATTATCAGGTTAGCATAATTTATGTTTTTTACCTCTGTGATTACCTTGTATCTAAGCCTCTGCAAACTTCCCCCTTATTTTAGTTCTTTTGACAGACATGCATTTTAGCCAATCAGTGCTGACTCCTAGGTAACTCCACGTGTGTGAGCACAATGCTATCTATATGGCACACATTAATGAACACCCTCTAGTGGTGAAAAACTGTCAAAATGCATTCAGATAACAGACGGCATTCAACATCTAGGAAATTAGCATATGAACCTTCTAAGTTTAGCTTTCAACTAAGAATACCAATAGAACAAAGCAAAATTGGTGATAAAAGTAAATTGGAATGTTTAAAATGACATGCCCTATCGGAATCATTAAAGTTTATTTTGGACTAGACTGTGCCTTTAAAGGGACAGTGAAGTCCAAAAAATAATTTCATGATTTAAATAGGGAATGTAATTTTAAATAACTTTCCAATTTACTTTTATCACCAATTTTGCTTTGTTCTCTTGGTATTCTTAGTTGAAATCTAATTCTAGGAGGTTCATATGCTAATTTCTTAGACCTTGAAGACTGCCTCTAATCTGAATGCATTTTGACCACTAGAGGGCATTAGTTCATGTGTTTCATATAGATAACATTGAGCTCATACATGTGAAGTCACCCTGGAGTAAGCACTGATTGGCTAAAAAAAAGCAAGTCTGTCAAAAGAACTGAAATAAGGAGGCAGTTTGCAAAGGCTTAGATACAAGGTAATCACAGTGGTAAAAAGTGTATTTATATAACTGTATTGGTTATGAAAAACTAGGGAATGGGTAATAAAGGGATTATCTTTCTTTTTAAACAACAAAAATTCTGGTGTTGACTGTCCCTTTAATGACACAATCCGTTGCTTTTTCAAAGTATGTTCTATAGTTTGGCTACTTTAAAATAGCAAAGAGGAAGGGAAGGTTAAAATGTATGTGCTTGTGTGCATTTAAATTTTAAATCCGAACATTTTGCAATATACTTCCAATAGCAAAAAATGTTTCTAGTATGCTTTCTCAGAACGTCAGCAGTGGCTTATATGACACCAACATAATAAGCTATACCACCAGCTCTCTGACCAGGAATGCTGTTTGAATTCTCTAGTCACACATAGCATATAACATTTACCAGAAGCATTTTTGCTACTGGAAATATATTGCAAAAAATTAAGTTTTGAGAAATTGGCATTCTAAAAATAAGAGGAAAGTTTAAGATAACAATGAAAGCAACAAGACCTTATTAAAAAAATAAAACACACATGCATGATGGCACAGCTCATCAAGTGATATCCTGGAAGATTTTTTTGTCTAGGATTGTGGTATCTGTCTGCTTTATCTAACTCTCTTAGCTCTGCGGTATAGAAAGATTAGATCTCTGGACTTTCAACACTGGGAAAGAAAGTAAATCTAGCACCAGTAAGTGTTGAAAGTGTAATAGGAACAGAGCATTCAGCATGTAAACTTGTTCCTTTTTAAGCTGCTGATTGGCAACCAATATCATATCACTGAAAGAGCCATACATGTAGCCCCTGATTCCCAGAAAAGCTGTAGTTTTCTTCTAACCCTAAAGTTGAACCCGGAGCATAGTAAATATTTAAATCCACTGTGTATTGGGGAGTGGATGGATTAGGAAGGTGAGGCGATAGGAGAGTGGAGTTACATGGGTTTTGTCGGGTAAAATAAATTTAATGTGTGTCCTAAATGTAAAATGGGATTGTTTGTTCCCATTATTCAGAGGAGATGGAAGTTACAGCAGAAGTCTGTTAGGGCCACCTCCCCCCCCCCCCCCCCCCACACACACTATTTTAAACCATTTATAAGGAGCCTGCTTTGCTCTCTAGCTATTAATTATGCTGTGCGCAAACCATTTGGATGATTTTGTTGAAGATTCCAATAATTAAATATACTGTGCCAGTAGTAATGCCTATTTTAATGCAGGGTTAATTTAAATTAAATCAATTTATATTAGTAGTCCGTAAACTTTAATTTTTAGAATAAGAACTTTTCAGATTATTTTTCCAATATATCAGGCCATTACTGATTTGGTAATATATCATTAGATATGAATAGATAGATTATTGAAATGAATGACTTGTAGGGGAACTATCTTCAGTTTAATAGGTTAATCATTTATATTTGATCAACTTTTCAGCTGTACTTTATTGGAAGGAGGAAAATAACAATTTAAATATTATTTTTTTAACCAAATAATAACAAATATTTAATGCTTGCCACTCCCTCCTCACACGTGGGTCCTTGTGCAAATCTATTCCACTCCAAACAATCTTCTATTCAGTGAGCTTCTTGAAACCTAGTATGGGTTGATTAATTCTGTGCACATAGATTTGCATGGTAGCAAAGACATTAAAGTAACTGTAAAGTCAAAATGAAACCTTCACGATTCAGAAAAAACATGCAATTTTTAACAATTTTTCAATTTAATTCTCTTATCTAATTTGCTTTGTTCCCTTGTTATCTATTGTGGAAAAACATACCTAGGTAGGCTCAGATGCAATGCACTACTGTGAGCTAGCTGCTTGTCACTGTTGCACCAGCATTGCTCTTCAACAAAGAGAGTGAAGCACATTTGATAATAGAGGTAAATCTGAAACTTGTATGCGCTTTCTAAAACCCCAAAGTTTTCTTTCATGATTATGTCCCTTTAAGGTCTATTTCTGAACTCTGTATGTTTATTTTATAATTTGTTTGCTGTGAGGAAGGGTCATTTTATTTCTACAGAGACAAATTCACAGTTTTGAGAACTACAAAACCAATAATATGTGATAATATCTTCTAGATAGATTATTTTTGGCAATTTTTCTGACAAACCTCTGGTAGGGCATGGCATTGTGAATGGATTAATGTAAATAATTTATGAAAAAATTACAGCCGTAAATATACAGCATCTTGCTATATAATTAAAACGAATCTATATTACCTTTATACTATGGGTTTGATTTATCAAAGGCTATCGCCAGCCTTCGAGCCCCTACGACTTCAGGTTCTCACAAGAGCGGAATTCAGCCCGCCAGAGGCAAGTTGTGGCGGACAGGGGTGTGTATGTACGCCCCTGTCTGCCGCAACTTGATAAATCAACCCATTTGTGTCTTAGATAGAAACCATCTTAAGATAGAATTTTTTTTTTCTCAAAAAACCCAAATCTTTTTCTTTCATGATTCAGATAGAGCATGCAATTTTAAAGCAACTTTCTAATTTTCTTCTATTATCAATTTTTCTTCGTTCTCTTGGTATCTTGATTTGAAAAAGCAGGAATGTAATCTTAGGAGCTGGCCCATTTTTGGTCCAGCCACCAAAAATGGGCCGTCTCCTAAGCTTACATTTCTGCTTTTGTACATAATAACATTCCTTATTTGAAATTATCTTATTTCCTTGACTACTGAGCCATTGTAAACCCCTGTGGTAGAGCTCTATTTAGTTGTTTGACACTTTTTTGCATTGACACACGTGTTTTTAACAGTGATCAGCCATCAGGGACTCCTTATTTAAAAGAGGGCACTCTCCATTTCCAAATTGAGGGGTCAATTGTTCCTCTAGAACAAATGAGAAGAGAGAGGGTTCTGTTTGAGACCACTAACCCTCAGGGTAATCTTAAAGGGACATGAAACCCAAAATTTTTCTTTCATGATTCAGATAGAGAATACAATTTCAAACAACTTTCCAATTTACTTCTATTATTTAATTTGCTTCTTTCTTTTGTTATCCTTTGCTGAAATGTTTATCTAGGAAAGTTCATGTGCAGCAGAGAACCTAGGTTCTAGCTGTTGATTAGTGGCTGCATATATAAACTGACTGTCATTGGCTCACCCATGTGTTCAGTTAGAAACCAGTAGTGCACGGCTGCTCCTTCAACAAATTATACCAAGAGAATAAAACAGATTAGATAATAGAAGTAAATTAGAAAGTTGTTTAAAATTGTATTCTCTATCTGAATCATGAAATATTTTTTTGGGGTTTCATGTCCCTTTAAGTGCTGCTGCAGGTTATTGCTGGTTTTATGATGATTGCCTGCATCTCTGATATACATAGCTTGTTTGTTTGTTGGAGGGGGGGGGGGTAGTGAAGTGCTATTGTTTATATGCAGCTCACTTTACATTTTTTGTCAAGATCTTGTGACAGTACAGATCCTCTCTTCTCTAATCAGAGATTGTTTTGGCCTTTTAAAAATAAAGTAAAGATTTTTTGTTTCACATAACCAATACGATTTGCTTTTCATTTTTAATTTCTGCATGTTGACAGGGATTTCTGTTTTCCATTCTTCTGCAGTATGAATCAAATTCAAACAAAGTAATGAAATCAATCAGAATTTTAAACTAGAGGGACATTTTTGATATAGTACAAAATTGAACGCTTTTTATAGTACTGCCGGCCTCTTTTGCTTAGAACATTGTCTCTCTTTTTTTTCTTTTTTTTTTTTGTATTATTGAATGTGAGAAATATGCATGGTACATTTTTTTTTGTGTGTTTTTACTTCTCACAAGATTTTCTTGATCAGCATGCTTAAAGTATTTAACCACTGAGTTCATGTGCTATTGACTTGGCCTGGTTGCCAAAACATATTTAAAACTATAATTAATTTTCAGATGCAGCAAGTTAAATAACTGCTTATGAATGAAAGATTGATAGTATAAAGTGGAGCCAGACATAGTTCAGGGAGTCACTAGGCAAGATCATATAACACAGCAAATGCAAACCATCTCAGCACCCCTGCTATTTTCCATAATGCCTTAAATGTTAATGTCTAATTTCTGAGTAGTTATAAGGGTTTTTGAAAACTGTCTGATTTGTGGTATTTAACAGTATACTTAATGGGCTGTAAAAATTATATACTCCCTACTACATATTATCTATTACCTTGTTCATGGTTTGGCTTTTCATAACTATGACATACTACATTTTAACAAAAAGGATTCCCTTGGGCTTACAAGTTTTAGTCTTGGGCTCCGACAACTTGAAATATGTTATATTAACCTTAAAAGGGAATTATCTTAAACAACCTGGCAAATTAATTGAGAAATTGTGTGTAGTAGTGATATTTAGAACTCTATATGATTTATATGTTCATCATATGTGGAGGATAATTGGAAATATGGGCTGTGCAATGGACACACCAGTTGACGGATGTTCTGTGCTTTTTTTGTTAACGTATTGCAGTTTACATTAATACCGTGACTTATTTTGTTACCTCTTCTTTGTATCATGTCTTGCACATAAACTATTATTAAACTATTATTTAATCATTTCTGCAAATCTGTTTTGTTTTATTTCACACATCCCCCTGGTCTGTTTGCTGGAATGCTGTGTTAGGATCCTCTAAATTGATTCATTTTTACTAATTCAAAAAAAGGTAATTGTTTAGCACAGCACATCTAAACAAATTAGATGATTAGCTACAGGAAATCTTAGCTAACAGTTATTCCACTGGAGCGGGGGATTCAAGGTGAGGATAATACAAGTAAGCTTTACAATGTTTTAAATTAGTGCTAGCCAACTTCAAACCAATAGCCAATAAATGAGAGCCACGGGCCAATATTTTAGTAACCTTGATGGCTGCATATAAATGTATGGCTATTAAACAATATACAGGCACAAATCCGGAATTCCAAAATCCAAACTTATTCTGAAATCTAAACTTCTAAAATGAATATTTAAAAATAAAATTATTACAAATAACATTCTATTTTTATTTAAAACTACAACTATTACCTTTCTGATAACAGTACTGTACTATCTTTTGAGGGTACGAAGTATACAAAAGTATTAACATTGAATTAAATCCACCTTTAGGTTGCATATATAAGCTTGATTATGACATGTAAATATTGCCTAAAGAACATAAGATAATTGCTGTTTACACTTGGTTCCACCCCCCCCCCCCGAACTGTCCTATTTTGCAGTTACAAATATTCCAAAAATCCAAATGATTCCGATATCCAAAGCTTTTCCTGTCCCAAGCAGTTTGGATAAAGGGTTTTCTATCTGTATTTCTTAATCATCAGTGCTAAGGAAGTTTGCTGCACTTTACAAATAAATCATAATCGTATTGTCCAGTGGCATAGTGCCAGATTTATGTAAGGTTGTGGGGTACCCTCTGTCTACTTTTTTGCCCTCCACGGGGCTCTTTTTGAATTTTGGCCTCCTTGTTTACCACCAACCTTAAATCCCCAAAGCACACCTTTCTTTCATAAGATGGTAAGAGTTTACAAAATGATGTGTTGATTACACTCAAGTCCACTAGGAGGAAGCAAAAACGCCCCTACATATAAGATCCTTAATCCCTCCTTCTCCCCCCCCCCCCCAGAATCCATCTGAGTGCCTGTGAAGAACAGAGGGAAGACAGGTGTTTCAGCTAGGCAGTCATAATCTTCTTCTAGTGCAGAGATATCACAGGCCTCCCAAGTACAATGCACATTATCTGCCAATCCCTAAAGTGTGCTGCTCTTTGTGGATAAACACACACTATTCACCTTCTAGAGCAGTTTTGGCACTTTTCAGGCACTTTTAATTTCTCTTCAAAAATGAGGCTCCTCACTTTAAGATTAGCACAACTGGCTTTAGTCTGCAGGTGTTACTGGACACCTTGCCACAGTTCTGTCTCTCTCGCTGAATTTGTAATGTTTGTTACCATAAAATGGTACTTGGTGCTTACGGTATTGCTGGTGCTCTAGGCGTTAACTTTTGGAAGTGGTTTTTAGTGCTCCTTCCTGCTGATTTTTCTTTTTCTTTCTAAGGTTTGTTAGCAATCTTAGACGTAAGCTCTCCAGTGCAGATGGAGGTTGTGATTATTTAACTCTTTATCTGCTGCTGTTAACTTGTGGCTTACCGGTACTGTTAATTACTGGTTTTAAGGGTGCTTTTGCTTTTTTGTACTTCACTGTTTACCCATTAATGGTTGCTCAGTTTTACATTGTGGCTTTTTTTACTTAGTTGTTTTCCCTCGGTGGTTAACATCTATACTGTGTACATTTTACACTGCTTCTGTGCTTTTCTATTGCCTCAAATATAATATCACCTTTATCCTTACTGGTTTTCCCTGTTTCCTTCCACTACTATAACAGCACAAACTGATGCAGTTCCATTCTCTGGGACATCAGCTTACCCTTTGGAGGCAAGATCTGCTGATCATGTAACACCTTCCAACTACTGTTTGCTTTATAAGGCTTTTCTCCAACATTGGTGTGTTCGGTCCACGGCGTCATCCTTACTTGTGGGAATATCTCTTCCCCAACAGGAAATGGCAGAGTCCCAGCAAAGCTGGCCATATAGTCCCTCCTAGGCTCCGCCCACCCCAGTCATTCTCTTTGCCGTTGCACAGGCAACATCTCCACGGAGATGGTTAAGAGTTTTTTGGTGTTTAAATGTAGTTTATTCTTCTATCAAGTGTTTGTTATTTTAAAATAGTGCTGGTATGTACTATTTACTCTGAAACAGAAAAGGATGAAGATTTCTGTTTGTGAGAGGAAGATGATTTTAGCAGACAGTAACTAAAATCGATTGCTGTTTCCACATAGGACTGTTGAGATGAAGTAACTTCAGTTGGGGGAAACAGCAGACTTTTCTGCTTAAGGTATGACTAGCCATATTTCTAACAAGACCATGTAATGCTGGAAGGCTGTCATTTCCCCTCACGGGGACCGGTAAGCCATTTTCTTAGTCAAGCAAACAGAATAAAGGGCTTAATATGGGCTATAAAACTGGTAGACACTTTTATGGGCTAAATTGATTGATTTATTTGGACATTTTATACATGTTTATGCTGATAATTCACATTTATAATCTTGGGGAACGTTTTTTAACGGCAGGCACTATGTTAGACACCTTTTCCAGTCAGGGAGGGCCTTCCCAGTTGTAGGCTGAGCCTCATTTTCGCGCCATTACTGCGCAGTTGTTTTTGAGAGCAAGACATGCAGATGCATGTGTGAGGATCTGAAAGTAGCTGGAAAAGTTTCTAGAAGGCGTCATTTGGTATCGTATTCCCCTCTGGGCTTGGTTAGGTCGCAGCAAAGGCTATAGCTGGGACTGTATAGGGGTTAAATTTGTAAACGGCTCCGGTTCCGTTGTTTTAAGGTTTAAAGCTCTGAAAATTGGTGTGCAATACTCTTAATGCTTTAAGACACTGTGGTGAAATTTTTTTGAACAATTCCTTCATACTTTTTCACATATTCAGTAATAAAGTGTTTCTGTTTAAAATTTAAAGAGACAGTAACGGTTTTGTTTTAAAACGTTTTTTGTGCTTTATTGACAAGTTTAAGCCTGTTTAACATGTCTGTGCCTTCGGATAAGCTATGTTCTATATGTATGAAAGCCAGTGTGTCTCCTCATTTAAATTTGTGTGATAATTGTGCCATAGCGTCCAAACAAAGTAAGGACAGTAATGCCACAGATAATGAAATTGCCCAAGATGATTCCTCAGATGAGGGGAGTAGACATGATACTACATCATCTCCTACTGTGTCTACACCAGTTTTGCCCACGCAGGAGGCCCCTAGTACATCTAGCGCGCCAATGCTTATTACCATGCAACAATTGACGGCTGTAATGGATAACTCCATAGCAAATATTTTATCCAAAATGCCTACATATCAGAGAAAGCGCGATTGCTCTGTTTTAAACACTGAAGAGCAGGAGGGCGCTGATGATAATTGTTCTGTCATACCCTCACACCAATCTGAAGTGGCCATGAGGGAGGTTTTGTCAGATGTGGAAATTTCAGATTCAGGAAAAATTTCTCAACAAGCTGAACCTGATGTTGTGACATTTAAATTTAAATTAGAACATCTCCGCGCACTGCTTAAGGAGGTGTTATCTACTCTGGATGATTGTGACAACTTGGTCATTCCAGAGAAATTATGCAAGATGGACAAGTTCCTAGAGGTTCCGGTGCACCCCGACGCTTTTCCTATACCCAAGCGGGTGGCGGACATAGTGAATAAGGAGTGGGAAAAGCCCGGCATACCTTTTGTCCCCCCCCCCCCCCCCTATATTTAAGAAATTATTTCCTATGGTCGACCCCAGAAAGGACTTATGGCAGACAGTCCCTAAGGTCGAGGGGGCAGTTTCTACTCTAAACAAGCGCACTACTATTCCTATCGAGGATAGTTGTGCTTTCAAAGATCCTATGGATAAAAAATTGGAGGGTTTGCTTAAAAAGATTTTTGTACAGCAAGGTTACCTTCTACAACCCATTTCGTGCATTGTTCCTGTCACTACAGCAGCGTGGTTCTGGTTCGAAGAACTAGAAAAGTCGCTCAGTAGAGAGACTCCATATGAGGAGGTTATGGACAGAGTTCACGCACTTAAGTTGGCTAACTCTTTTATTTTAGATGCCGCTTTGCAATTAGCTAGATTAGCGGCGAAAAATTCAGGGTTTGCAATTGTGGCGCGCAGAGCGCTTTGGCTAAAGTCTTGGTCAGCGGATGTATCATCCAAGACAAAATTGCTTAACATCCCTGTCAAAGGTAAAACTTTATTTGGACCAGAATTGAAAGAGATTATCTCAGACATCACTGGGGGAAAGGGCCACGCCCTTCCACAAGATAGGCCTTTCAAGGCCAAGAATAAGTCTAATTTTCGTTCCTTTCGCAATTTCAGGAACGGACCAGCCTCTAATTCTGCATCCTCTAAGCAAGAGGGTAATGCCTCACAACCCAAACCAGCCTGGAAACCGATGCAAGGCTGGAACAAGGGTAAGCAGGCCAAGAAGCCTGCTGCTGCTAACAAAACAGCATGAAGGAGTAGCCCCCGATCCGGGACCGGATCTAGTAGGGGGCAGACTCTCTCTCTTTGCTCAGGCTTGGGCAAGAGATGTTCAGGATCCCTGGGCACTAGAAATAGTTTCTCAGGGTTATCTTCTGGAATTCAGGGAACTACCCCCAAGGGGGAGGTTCCACATGTCTCACTTATCCTTAAACCAAATAAAGAGACAGGCGTTCTTACATTGTGTAGAAGACCTGTTAAAGATGGGAGTGATACACCCAGTTCCAATAAAGGAACAAGGAATGGGATTTTATTCAAATCTGTTCGTAGTTCCCAAAAAAGAGGGAACCTTCAGACCAATTTTGGATTTGAAGATCCTAAACAAATTTCTCAGGGTACCATCGTTCAAGATGGAAACCATTCGAACGATTCTACCCACTATCCAGGAAGGTCAATTTATGACTACCGTGGATCTAAAGGATGCGTACCTACATATTCCTATCCACAAAGAACATCATCAATTCCTAAGGTTCGCCTTTCTGGACAAACATTACCAGTTTGTGGCCCTTCCATTCGGGTTAGCCACTGCTCCAAGGATTTTCACAAAGGTACTCGGGTCCCTTCTAGCGGTTCTAAGACCGAGGGGCATTGCAGTAGTACCATACTTGGACGACATTCTAATTCAAGCGTCGTCCCTGTCAAAAGCAAAGGCTCATACAGACATCGTTCTAGCCTTTCTCAGATCACACGGATGGAAGGTGAACATAGAAAAAAGTTATCTGTCTCCGTCAACAATAGGTCCCTTCTTGGGAACAATAATAGATTCCTTAGAAATGAGGATTTTTCTGACAGAGGTCAGAAAATCAAAACTTCTAAGCACTTGTCAAGTTCTTCATTCTGTTCCACGTCCTTCCAAAGCGCAGTGCATGGAAGTAGTAGGGTTGATGGTTGCAGCAATGGACATAGTTCCTTTTGCATGAATTCATCTAAGACCATTACAACTGTGCATGCTCAAACAGTGGAATGGGGACTATACAGACTTGTCTCCAGTGATTCAAGTAGATCAGAAGACCAGAGACTCACTCCGTTGGTGGCTAACCCAGGATCACCTGTCCCAGGGAATGAGCTTCCGCAGACCAGAGTGGGTCATCGTCACGACCGACGCCAGTCTAGTGGGCTGGGGCGCGGTCTGGGACTCCCTGAAAGCTCAGGGGCTATGGTCTCTGGAAGAGCCTCTTCTCCCGATAAACATTCTGGAACTGAGAGCGATATTCAATACTCTCAGGGCTTGGCCTCAACTAGCAAAGGCCAGATTCATAAGATTCCAATCAGACAACATGACGACTGTTGCTTACATCAACCATCAAGGAGTTCCCTGGCGATGAGAGAAGTGACCAAAATCATAAAATGGGCGGAGGATCACTCCTGCCACCTATCTGCGATCCACATGCCAGGAGTGGAAAACTGGGAGGCGGATTATCTGAGTCGTCAGACATTCCATCCGGGGGAGTGGGAACTCCACCCGGAGATATTTGCCCAGTTGACTCAATTATGGGGCATTCCAGACATGGATCTGATGGCGTCTCGTCAGAACTTCAAGGTTCCTTGCTACGGGGCCAGATCCAGGGATCCCAAGGCGACTCTAGTAGATGCACTAGTAGCACCTTGGACCTTCAACCTAGCTTATGTATTTCCACCGTTTCCTCTCATTCCCAGGCTGGTAGCCAGGATCAAACAGGAGAGGGCCTCGGTGATCTTGATAGCTCCTGCGTGGCCACGCAGGACTTGGTATGCAGACCTGGTGAATATGTCATCGGTTCCACCATGGAAGCTACCTTTGAGACAGGACCTTCTTGTTCAGGGTCCATTCGAACATCCAAATCTGGTCTCCCTCCAGCTGACGGCTTGGAGATTGAACGCTTGATTCTATCAAAGCGTGGGTTTTCAGATTCTGTGATAGATACTCTGGTTCAGGCCAGAAGACCGGTAACTAGAAAGATTTACCATAAAATATGGAAAAGATATATCTGTTGGTGTGAATCCAAAGGGTTCCCATGGAATAAGATAAAAATTCCTAAGATTCTCTCCTTTCTACAAGAAGGTTTGGAGAAAGGATTATCTGCAAGTTCTCTAAGGGGACAGATCTCTGCTTTATCTGTCTTACTACACAAAAGACTGGCAGCTGTGCCAGATGTTCAAGCATTTGTTCAGGCTCTGGTTAGGATCAAGCCTGTTTACAGACCTTTGACTACTCCCTGGAGTCTAAATCTAGTTCTTTCAGTTCTTCAAGGGGTTCCGTTTGAACCTTTACATTCCATAGATATTAAGTTACTATCTTGGAAAGTTTTGTTTTTGGTTGCTATTTCTTCTGCTAGAAGAGTTTCAGAGTTATCTGCTTTGCAGTGTTCTCCGCCTTATCTGGTGTTCCATGCAGATAAGGTGGTTTTGCGTACTAAGCCTGGTTTTCTTCCAAAGGTTGTTTCTAACAAGAATATTAACCAGGAGATAGTTGTACCTTCTTTATGTCCGAATCCAGTTTCAAAGAAGGAACGTTTGTTACACAATTTGGACGTAGTCCGTGCTCTAAAATTCTATTTAGAGGCTACAAAAGATTTCAGACAAACATCTTCTTTGTTTGTTGTCTATTCTGGTAAACGGAGAGGTCAAAAAGCGACTTCTACCTCTCTTTCCTTTTGGCTTAAAAGCATCATCCGATTGGCTTACGAGACTGCCGGACGGCAGCCTCCTGAAAGAATCACAGCTCACTCCACTAGGGCTGTGGCTTCCACATGGGCCTTCAAGAACGAGGCTTCTGTTGACCAGATATGTAAGGCAGCGACTTGGTCTTCACTGCACACTTTTGCCAAATTTTACAAATTTGATACTTTTGCTTCTTCGGAGGCTATTTTTGGGAGAAAGGTTTTGCAAGCCTTGGTGCCTTCCGTTTAGGTAACCTGATTTGCTCCCTCCCTTCATCCGTGTCCTAAAGCTTTGGTATAGTTTCCCACAAGTAAGGATGACGCCGTGGACCGGACACACCAATGTTGGAGAAAACAGAATTTATGCTTACCTGATAAATTACTTTCTCCAACGGTGTGTCCGGTCCACGGCCCGCCCTGGTTTTTTTAATCAGGTCTGATGAATTATTTTCTCTAACTACAGTCACCACGGTACCATATGGTTTCTCCTATATTTATCCTCCTGTCCGTCGGTCGAATGACTGGGGTGGGCGGAGCCTAGGAGGGACTATATGGCCAGCTTTGCTGGGACTCTTTGCCATTTCCTGTTGGGGAAGAGATATTCCCACAAGTAAGGATGACGCCGTGGACCGGACACACCGTTGGAGAAAGTAATTTATCAGGTAAACATAAATTCTGTTTTCCTGTGTGTCTCCCTGCTCAACTATGTACCTTATGCTGAGTTTGTCTATAATCCTAGACAGGGCTTTGCACTACTGCTCTTCAGAGTGTTGAGGGGTTTGCAATTTACCAATGCCATACCCCAGGAAGTACTACTGAACTGTCTCCTAGATTCAAGCATTTATTGTGCTATTACTGAGTTGATAGCTGTCATGCTTCCAAAAATTAAATGCAGGCGCATGCACATGGCATAAGGAGATCCTTCACAGGCCTATATCACATCAAGGATATTGCTTAGAAGCAACCCTTATAAATGTCCTACAGAGAAATGTGGTGCATATGAATCCAAAGATTACTTTTCAAAGAATAGATTTTCAGAAACTCAGGACCCCTCTCCTGAAGCAGTGGTGGAGGATGTGTCCTTTAATTTCAGACTGTAGCATATTCATACATTATTACAGGAGTGCTTTGGAGTTGGATGATTCTCCAGCTGCTAACCACTTATTAAAAAGATTGATACATTCTTTAACCATATCCAAAACAGTCCTCTACCTATCAGGTAAGAATTAAACAAACCAGGTATTCCATTTGCCAAATTCAAGACCATGGGACATATTTATCAAGCTCCATATGGATCTTGAAGCCCCTTGTTTCTGGCGAGCCTTCAGGCTCCCCAGAAACACAAGTTATGATGCAGCGGTCTACAGACTGCTTCTCCATAACCTGTCTGCCTGCTCTGAGGCGGAGGACAGACATCGGCGGAAATCAACCAGATCTAATACGATCGGGTTGATTGATACCCCCTGCTGGCGGCGATTGGCCGCAAATCTGCAGGGGACGGCATTACACCAGCAGTTCACCAAAGAATGATGGTAGGTACCTTTTCAGCCTATCTTGGATATCAAAAAATTGAATACATTCCTCAAAGTTTCCACAAGAACACAGTACAGAAGCTGTTCTTCCCCTACTTTGCAGTCAAGGAGTTCTTTGGCAACTTGATTTGCCAACCATAACACCTCAGACTTGTGTGTACTTTTTTGTGCAAACATTGACTCGGTTACTATCAGCTTGTTTATATGTTGCCAGTGAAAATACAATAGATATGACTTTGTACTTTTAGTTTTTATTGACTTGTTTACACGTACCGTAGACTTGTACATACTGTAGTTGATCTTCATGTAGATATCTAAAATGTTTGATGCTTAACTGTCTGTACTGCTTGTGATTTAGCGTGAACAAGAAAATGCCATGGCGCGGCTGAGGAAGCAGCAGCAGGAGCTTGAACAAATGCGACTGCGCTATTTGGCAGCCGAAGAAAAAGATGTGGTGAAGACAGAACGCTTGGAACTAGAGGAAATCAGAAATGAACTTAACAAGTAGGTTTACTTTGTTATTAATAATACATGTTGCATTTTGATATTTTATGACTATAGTAAATTATGTGAATTAATAAATTATAAATCTAGCTTATATTATGCCCTATTTGGTATTATGCAAAGTGAGATTAATTTATTTTTATTTTAAACATAATGTTTTCTAAATAAAGTCCTATATTTGATTGTTTTATTTATGAAAAGCTGCCTTCTAATGCTCGTAGGGGCTGCATTTTTGTTTTGTTTGTTTTTTCCATGTATAATCCTATTAAGTATTTTTCTGTTCTTGTAGCAATTAATAGGCATCATTACATGAATTTCTCAGTTACAGTTAATAGGATCTGCACTAGAAAATAGAAATGAATAGATCAGTATTCCGCAAAATAAAAATATATCCATGAAGTAAAACTATAGCATTAAACTTGTGCAGCGCCAAAATAAAATGAAGTTTATCTGAATCTTTTGGAACGAATATTCCGGGACATTTGTGGGGTGATAGTGGCTAAGCCAACTACAGAAGTATGTACATAATAGCACTCATCACCATCATTACCACTGTGAAAATGAGTCAAATTGTTTCTGTTTAAGAAACAAAAACGGTTTCAAATGAGACAAAATTGAACCCTTATGTATGGGAACACATTAAGATAAAATCAAAACTTGATTAGTTACAATTAAGAATTGGGAAAGAACACAAATAAAATCAGTGTGAGAGATAAGATGATTAGCACCTGGGTGTATAGGTACTGTACTGGTATTGGTAGTTAATGGGCAGACACTACATTTAATGGTTAATATGTAACATAGTGTAACCTAACAGTGAGGGTAAGTGTGGGTTAATAGTTAAGGTAATACTGCAAAGATATTTCAAAGGGAAGTTCACTCTTGAAATGTGCACAATCCCATATGGTATTAAAGGGCAAATGTATCTCAACTTCCCAATTATGGGTTATATCAGATCTGGTTGTGTAAGCTTTCACATAAAGTTAGTCACTAAGTCATCATTTACATAGCACTATATTCAATAATCTGATTCCTTCGTAAACGTAGCAATGGAATATTGTGCTACTATTAGATGAGCAGTTTTTAATAACTGTAACAATTGTATCTAATTATTGTACATGTTGAGGAATTGATTAGATCATTATAAGCTATGTATATATACATGTGAAAGCAATGTACATATCGGTTGCATTTATTAAAGAGGAGATTAAAACTCCAATATCTCTGATGACTTGGCAGTATTATAAATAAAGTATAAATTGCTGTGTATCTTTCAGCGGCGTATATAAATATTAAGTCTATAATAGACTGTTTGTATAGATCGCCGGTGGTAACAAACAGCTGTATTTTATAAGTTCAATAAGTTTTGTGTTATTCTGCTGGGCAGCGTATATTCTGAATAGCCAGACTCTAACGCTGATAAGATTATCAGCACACCAATAAAACGGTGAGATTACTTTCAATAGATCTGTTTTCTCCAACATAGGTGTGTCCGGTCCACGGCGTCATCCTTACTTGTGGGATATTCTCTTCCCCAACAGGAAATGGCAAAGAGCCCAGCAAAGCTGGTCACATGATCCCTCCTAGGCTCCGCCTACCCCAGTCATTCTCTTTGCCGTTGTACAGGCAACATCTCCACGGAGATGGCTTAGAGTTTTTTAGTGTTTAACTGTAGTTTTTATTATTCAATCAAGAGTTTGTTATTTTAAAATAGTGCTGGTATGTACTATTTACTCAGAAACAGAAAAGAGATGAAGATTTCTGTTTGTATGAGGAAAATGATTTTAGCAACCGTCACTAAAATCCATGGCTGTTCCACACAGGACTGTTGAGAGCAATTAACTTCAGTTGGGGGAACAGTGAGCAGTCTCTTGCTGCTGGAGGTATGACACATTCTAACAAGACGATGTAATGCTGGAAGCTTTCATTTTCCCTATGGGATCCGGTAAGCCATGTTTATAAAGATCGTAAATAAGGGCTTCACAAGGGCTTATTAAGACTGTAGACTTTTTCTGGGCTAAATCGATTCATTATTAACACATATTTAGCCTTGAGGAATCATTTTATCTGGGTATTTTGATATAATAATATCGGCAGGCACTGTTTTAAACTCCTTATTATTTAGGGGCTTTCCCAAATCATAGGCAGAGCCTCATTTTCGCGCCGGTGTTGCGCACTTGTTTTTGAGAGGCATGACATGCAGTCGCATGTGAGAGGAGCTCTGATACTTAGAAAAGACTTTCTGAAGGCGTCATTTGGTATCGTATTCCCCTTTGGGCTTGGTTGGGTCTCAGCAAAGCAGATACCAGGGACTGTAAAGGGGTTAAAGTTAAAAACGGCTCCGGTTCCGTTATTTTAAGGGTTAAAGCTTCCAAATTTGGTGTGCAATACTTTTAAGGCTTTAAGACACTGTGGTGAAAATTTGGTGAACAATTCCTTCATGTTTTTTCGCAATTGCAGTAATAAAGTGTGTTCAGTTTAAAATTTAAAGTGACAGTAACGGTTTTATTTTAAAACGTTTTTTGTACTTTGTTATCAAGTTTATGCCTGTTTAACATGTCTGAACTACCAGATAGACTGTGTTCTGAATGTGGGGAAGCCAGAATTCCTATTCATTTAAATAAATGTGATTTATGTGACAATGACAATGATGCCCAAGATGATTCCTCAAGTGAGGGGAGTAAGCATGGTACTGCATCATTCCCTCCTTCGTCTACACGAGTCTTGCCCACTCAGGAGGCCCCTAGTACATCTAGCGCGCCAATACTCCTTACTATGCAACAATTAACGGCTGTAATGGATAATTCTGTCAAAAACATTTTAGCCAAAATGAACACTTACCAGCGTAAGCGTGACTGCTCTGTTTTAGATACTGAAGAGCATGACGACGCTGATAATAATGGTTCTGAAGGGCCCCTAACCCAGTCTGATGGGGCCAGGGAGGTTTTGTCTGAGGGAGAAATTACTGATTCAGGGAACATTTCTCAACAAGCTGAACCTGATGTGATTACGTTTAAATTTAAATTGGAACATCTCCGCATTCTGCTCAAGGAGGTATTATCCACTCTGGATGATTGTGACAAGTTGGTCATCCCAGAGAAACTATGTAAAATGGACAAGTTCCTAGAGGTCCCGGGACTCCCAGAAGCTTTTCCTATACCCAAGCGGGTGGCGGACATTGTTAATAAAGAATGGGAAAGGCCCGGTATTCCTTTCGTCCCTCCCCCCATATTTAAAAAATTGTTTCCTATGGTCGACCCCAGAAAGGACTTATGGCAGACAGTCCCCAAGGTCGAGGGAGCGGTTTCCACTTTAAACAAACGCACCACTATACCCATAGAGGATAGTTGTGCTTTTAAAGATCCTATGGATAAAAAATTAGAAGGTTTACTTAAAAAGATGTTTGTTCAGCAGGGTTACCTTCTACAACCTATTTCATGCATTGTCCCTGTAGCTACAGCCGCATGTTTCTGGTTCGATGAGCTGATAAAGGCGGTCGATAGTGATTCTCCTCCTTATGAGGAGATTATGGACAGAATCAATGCTCTCAAATTGGCTAATTCTTTCACCCTAGACGCCACTTTGCAATTGGCTAGGTTAGCGGCTAAGAATTCAGGGTTTGCTATTGTGGCGCGCAGAGCGCTTTGGTTGAAATCTTGGTCAGCTGATGCGTCTTCCAAGAACAAGCTACTTAACATTCCTTTCAAGGGGAAAACGCTGTTTGGCCCTGACTTGAAAGAGATTATCTCTGATATCACTGGGGGTAAGGGCCACGCCCTTCCTCAGGATCGGCTTTTCAAGGCAAAAAATAAACCTAATTTTCGTCCCTTTCGTAGAAACGGACCAGCCCAAAGTGCTACGTCCTCTAAGCAAGAGGGTAATACTTCTCAAGCCAAGCCAGCTTGGAGACCAATGCAAGGCTGGAACAAGGGAAAGCAGGCCAAGAAACCTGCCACTGCTACCAAGACAGCATGAAATGTTGGCCCCCGATCCGGGACCGGATCTGGTGGGGGGCAGACTCTCTCTCTTCGCTCAGGCTTGGGCAAGAGATGTTCTGGATCCTTGGGCGCTAGAAATAGTCTCCCAAGGTTATCTTCTGGAATTCAAGGGGCTTCCCCCAAGGGGGAGGTTCCACAGGTCTCAGTTGTCTTCAGACCACATAAAAAGACAGGCATTCTTACATTGTGTAGAAGACCTGTTAAAAATGGGAGTGATTCATCCTGTTCCATTAAGAGAACAAGGGATGGGGTTCTACTCCAATCTGTTCATAGTTCCCAAAAAAGAGGGAACGTTCAGACCAATCTTAGATCTCAAGATCTTAAACAAGTTTCTCAAGGTTCCATCGTTCAAGATGGAAACCATTCGAACTATTCTTCCTTCCATCCAGGAAGGTCAATTCATGACCACGGTGGATTTAAAGGATGCGTATCTACATATTCCTATCCACAAGGAACATCATCGGTTCCTAAGGTTCGCATTCCTGGACAAGCATTACCAGTTCGTGGCGCTTCCTTTCGGATTAGCCACTGCTCCAAGGATTTTCACAAAGGTACTAGGGTCCCTTCTAGCTGTGCTAAGACCAAGGGGCATTGCTGTAGTACCTTACTTGGACGACATTCTGATTCAAGCGTCGTCCCTTCCTCAAGCAAAGGCTCACACGGACATTGTCCTGGCCTTTCTCAGATCTCACGGATGGAAAGTGAACGTGGAAAAGAGTTCTCTATCTCCGTCAACAAGGGTTCCCTTCTTGGGAACAATAATAGACTCCTTAGAAATGAGGATTTTTCTGACAGAGGCCAGAAAAACAAAACTTCTAGACTCTTGTCGGATACTTCATTCCGTTCCTCTTCCTTCCATAGCGCAGTGCATGGAAGTGATCGGTTTGATGGTAGCGGCAATGGACATAGTTCCTTTTGCGCGCATTCATCTAAGACCATTACAACTGTGCATGCTCAGTCAGTGGAATGGGGACTATACAGACTTGTCTCCGAAGATACAAGTAAATCAGAGGACCAGAGACTCACTCCGTTGGTGGCTGTCCCTGGACAACCTGTCACAAGGGATGACATTCCGCAGACCGGAGTGGGTCATCGTCACGACCGACGCCAGTCTGATGGGCTGGGGCGCGGTCTGGGGATCCCTGAAAGCTCAGGGTCTTTGGTCTCGGGAAGAATCTCTTCTACCGATAAATATTCTGGAACTGAGAGCGATATTCAATGCTCTCAAGGCTTGGCCTCAGCTAGCGAGGGCCAAGTTCATACGGTTTCAATCAGACAACATGACAACTGTTGCGTACATCAACCATCAGGGGGGAACAAGGAGTTCCCTAGCGATGGAAGAAGTGACCAAAATCATTCTATGGGCGGAGTCTCACTCCTGCCACCTGTCTGCTATCCACATCCCAGGAGTGGAAAATTGGGAAGCGGATTTTCTGAGTCGTCAGACATTGCATCCGGGGGAGTGGGAACTCCATCCGGAAATCTTTGCCCAAGTCACTCAGCTGTGGGGCATTCCAGACATGGATCTGATGGCCTCTCGTCAGAACTTCAAAGTTCCTTGCTACGGGTCCAGATCCAGGGATCCCAAGGCGGCTCTAGTGGATGCACTAGTAGCACCTTGGACCTTCAAACTAGCTTATGTGTTCCCGCCGTTTCCTCTCATCCCCAGGCTGGTAGCCAGGATCAATCAGGAGAGGGCGTCGGTGATCTTGATAGCTCCTGCGTGGCCACGCAGGACTTGGTATGCAGATCTGGTGAATATGTCATCGGCTCCACCTTGGAAGCTACCTTTGAGACGAGACCTTCTTGTTCAGGGTCCGTTCGAACATCCGAATCTGGTTTCACTCCAGCTGACTGCTTGGAGATTGAACGCTTGATCTTATCGAAGCGAGGGTTCTCAGATTCTGTTATCGATACTCTTGTTCAGGCCAGAAAGCCTGTAACTAGAAAGATTTACCACAAAATTTGGAAAAAATATATCTGTTGGTGTGAATCTAAAGGATTCCCTTGGGACAAGGTTAAGATTCCTAAGATTCTATCCTTCCTTCAAGAAGGATTGGAAAAAGGATTATCTGCTAGTTCCCTGAAGGGACAGATTTCTGCCTTGTCTGTGTTACTTCACAAAAAGCTGGCAGCTGTGCCAGATGTTCAAGCCTTTGTTCAGGCTCTGGTTAGAATTAAGCCTGTTCACAAACCTTTGACTCCTCCTTGGAGTCTCAACTTAGTTCTTTCAGTTCTTCAGGGGGTTCCGTTTGAACCCCTACATTCCGTTGATATTAAGTTATTATCTTGGAAAGTTTTGTTTTTAGTTGCGATTTCTTCTGCTAGAAGAGTTTCAGAATTATCTGCTCTGCAGTGTTCTCCTCCTTATCTGGTGTTCCATGCAGATAAGGTGGTTTTACGTACTAAACCTGGTTTTCTTCCAAAAGTTGTTTCTAACAAAAACATTAACCAGGAGATTATCGTACCTTCTCTGTGTCCGAAACCAGTGTCAAAGAAGGAACGTTTGTTGCACAATCTGGATGTTGTTCGCGCTCTAAAATTCTATTTAGATGCTACAAAGGATTTTAGACAAACATCTTCCTTGTTTGTTGTTTATTCCGGTAAAAGGAGAGGTCAAAAAGCAACTTCTACCTCTCTCTCTTTTTGGATTAAAAGCATCATCAGATTGGCTTACGAGACTGCCGGACGGCAGCCTCCCGAAAGAATCACGGCTCATTCCACTAGGGCTGTGGCTTCCACATGGGCCTTCAAGAACGAGGCTTCTGTTGATCAGATATGTAGGGCAGCGACTTGGTCTTCACTGCACACTTTTACCAAATTTTACAAGTTTGATACTTTTGCTTCTTCTGAGGCTATTTTTGGGAGAAAGGTTTTGCAAGCCGTGGTGCCTTCCATTTAGGTGACCTGATTTGCTCCCTCCCTTCATCCGTGTCCTAAAGCTTTGGTATTGGTTCCCACAAGTAAGGATGACGCCGTGGACCGGACACACCTATGTTGGAGAAAACAGAATTTATGTTTACCTGATAAATTACTTTCTCCAACGGTGTGTCCGGTCCACGGCCCGCCCTGTTTTTTTTTAATCAGGTCTGATAATTTATTTTCTTTAACTACAGTCACCACGGTACCATATGGTTTCTCCTATGCAAATATTCCTCCTTAACGTCGGTCGAATGACTGGGGTAGGCGGAGCCTAGGAGGGATCATGTGACCAGCTTTGCTGGGCTCTTTGCCATTTCCTGTTGGGGAAGAGAATATCCCACAAGTAAGGATGACGCCGTGGACCGGACACACCGTTGGAGAAAGTAATTTATCAGGTAAACATAAATTCTGTTTTGTATTATACTACTTGCCAGTGTATTTTTTAAGTATGAGTCTAGCGTCGTGAGTATCAACACATCAACAAGAACAGTTAAATTACGTTATTGTAAGTAGAGACAAATCGAAAGCCAATTAATAATTAAAGTGCATATTAGCCCACAACATAGTTCAATACTAGTGCTATCTAATTTATCTACACGTGTTTAAAAACAAGGGTCCCAAACTCCTCTAGCTAACTACCTGACATGTCAGGGAGCTAGCTAGAGGATTATTTTTAATACCCTTATATCTACTACCTTTAGCTTTCTTAGCTTTGTAGCTATTTTTGCACTGCTCCCCATGCACATTTTACTTTTCCGTTTCTAATAAGATTTGGTTGAGAGATCTTGCCCACAGGAGGAGCTTGTGTAGTTTTACTTTGGCGCTGTGGATCCACACTGTTTACGTATTAACCCACACTTACCCTCACTGTTAGGTTACACTATGTTGCATATTAACCATTAATGTAGTGGCCATTATTTATGCACAAGTGTATCACCTATACTCTTCCCATTAACTACCAATACAAGTACAGTACCTATACACCCGGGTGGTAATCATCTTATCTCTCACACTTATTTTATTTGTGTTCTTTCCCAATTTTTAATTTTAACTAATAAAGTTTTGATTTTATCTTATTGTGTTCCCATACATAAGGGTTCAATTTTGCCTCACTTAAAAAAAAAAAAAATAATTGTTTCCAAAACAGAAATAATTTGACTCATTTTCACAGTGGTAATGATGGTGATGAGTGCTGTTATGTACATACTTCTGTAGTTGGCTTAGCCACTATCCTCCCACATATTCACTCTATGTACAGCACCCTACCCTAATCTTACAATATTATAGAATTATATTTGATTTTTAGGGTCACCATTTAGTAGTGCCATTCTCTATCTTCTCTTCTCTCCACATTCAGGGAAATTTGTATTTGTGTCCTCAAATTTTTGTTGGCTGCACTATTAACTATTTGTTTTATTTTAAACTATTTACCTTTAGTGCACTGGAGAGCTGTGCTAACCTGCTCCTCTACCTCACAGAACCCTGGCCGCACTATTAGCAGGCTTAGGGCGGCATTTCACAGGGCCTACACTAAGGGACCTTCTCCTTTAGAACAGGCCCTGGGAGCCGGCCTGCTAAGCCTTCTATTAGCGCTTCCGGGGAAGAAGAGGAGCAGTCTTGCATGGCTCTCCAGCACGCTAGACGTACGTATTTTACTCCATAAAGGTAATATAAAGCAAATAAATTGATGTCTAATTGCATCAGTATTTTTTTCATTTTCTTTAAATTTCATTGGCTTATTCATTCAGACATTCGTTTTGTTTCACCAAAGCAAATGCACATCTCTGTAGCATTATATTAAAGGTCTGATCAGTTTCTTTGTTAACCAGACACTTTAGATGTAAAGTGTTTTTAAATATAGTAATTTTTATCAAAGTAATAGTAGATATCTGTGACAAAAACCGTTTCCATAGTTTAAAAAAAGATAAATTTGCCTTAGCTTTAAAATGTTTAGATACACAATATGTGCAATGTTTGGAGTAATCTCTTACAGTTCAGAAACAGTCCTGTTATACTTAGCCCAACTATGATGTAAGAGATTGTCCAATTAAGTTGACTGATATATACAATTCTAGGGCAGAAAGAGCACCATATACAAACACTGTTTTCTTGCTCCTTAAAAAAATATTGTAACTAGCTTTCTCTATTGCTTGCCCATAAGTTGGAAAAAAATGTATCCACACAGGTTTGTGTTTGCACGTGTACAGAAATATAACATGTGCAGGAGGTGATTCATGGAAATTGGCATTTGGCAAAATTGATTTGATTTCTAGATATGTATGTATGTATTTTATGACATGGCTTGAGAGCTACACCATACAAATGTATTATCTTTTTAGGTTGAAACAACAAGAAGAAAGAAAACCGTTCCCTGACACACATGCTGGTGCTAATGAGAGGAAAGAGAACGCTAAGGCTAGATTACAAGATGACGGTCTGGATGATTATCTGTCTCGTCTGATAGAAGAGAGGGACACACTGTTAAGGACTGGAGTGTATACCCATGACGATCGCATTATAAGCGAACTGGACAGACAAATTAGAGAAGCCATGTCAAAAAGAAGCAGTAGATAATAGGTGTGTTAGTGTCATTCTCTAGTCTTTTGCAGTGCAGCATTAACAATATAGATCAATTTTGTGCCATTTGTTGTTAATTTTATATTTTTCTAAAATGTTATTTTAACTGTCACTTTTTGTATTGTAAATACTGAAAAGTTCTTATCAAATTTATATTCATAACAGATTTTATCTATTTTGCTTGTTTGTTGATCCATTTTTAATATCTTCTTAATGATTTGCATTTTCCCATAGATGCATATTTTCAATAAGCTATAGATGATGTATATAAAACATACTTCAAAACCAACCGAAATCCGCTACCTGTAATGTTTAGAGCTATTTTCTTATTTATTAAGAATTATAAAGTGGCTTCAACATAAACAAACCACACATTTGGAGGTCAAAATTCAACTTAAGTCAGCTACCCCTGGAGTCGGTGCAGGAATCGCTGTATAATTCTTAATAAATGATCAGATCACTCTTGAGTGCCTCATTTTTTTTATGAAGTTTACATTTTGGCTTCCAAAGCCTTGTTTGGAATTGCAGCACCTACTGGAATTTTAAGTCTGTGCTTTAATCTAAACACTGTTGATGTATGTAGCATTGTCATATAAATGTGTATTATAAATATACAATTCTGTATTACTTTGTACAGAGCATTCTATTGTAATTATGTGAATGATGTGAAATTAAATAAATACATTTAAAAAAAAGTTTAGAAATAAGTTTGACTCATTTTAGAGATGGGAGAGAGAAAGTTTCTGCCAACAATGTAACTTTTAATAAGCCTCTATTTTGATATTTTTGCTATTATAAAAATATTGTACATGAAATGAGTGACACTAAAATAAGAATGGTAACATGCTTTCCTTTATTAATGTATTCATTGCACACATTTATTTTGTTTGCCTTTTAATTGAAGCTGTTTAACCCATTATCGACCGACGCATCCTGTATGTCACACGGTCGTTACGGAGTTAAGTAGCGCTGTTTTGCCAACAGCAGCAAAGCTGCGCTAGTACTACATGCCTCACTTCCGCAGGCATGTAGATATAGGGGTGGTCTTGCCAACATCAGCAAGACCTGCACTATAAACAAGGCCAGGTAAGAGGTCATGTGAACCAGTTTTTCTCAACTTCGGTCCTCAAGTACCCCCAACAGGCCAGGATTTCATTATAGTTGAACCAGTGCAAAAGTTAAGTAATCATCTGATCAGTAACTATGGTTACTAAACCTGCTCTCATCCATCAGCTGATTATCTCACCTGTGCACTGGTTCAGCTATAATGAAAACCTGGCCTATTGGGGGTACTTGAAGATCATTAAGAAACCAATGATGTGAACAATGGCGGACATACCCTTTACATCAGCCATTGTTAAGGGGTTCAAAAGCAAAAAGGGACAGTGTATTGTAAAATTGGTTTCCCCTTAATTTGTTTTCAATGACTTATACCAGTTGCAGAATATGAAATGTATGGTGATTTCTCCTTTAGGAGATATACACAAAATATACAAAAGAAGTGAGTACACCGCTGTGCGATATCACTTAGATCTTAAATGATAGTAAGATGCGAATAACTTCAGTACAACGACACAATTGTTTTAGATACTAGAGGACTGAGTTTCTCCTGAAAATGTATAGGTTATTTTTATTTAATGTGTCTGCATTCTGCTCAGACTAATACAGCATCAAATGTGTAGTGTTACTATAAACTCTTAATGAACAGTTTGTTGTACTTTTAAGTTTAATTTTGACTTTACTGTCCCTTTAAATTTGACAGCATATATAGTGTGTTGTTATGTTCTATGGGATAGAAACTTCCTGGTAATCATTTTTATTATTTCATTGACCTCTGAGATCTATCTCCAAAAATGATTTAATAATTGTTTGGATTGTTATGCCGGTTTTTGGGGTGAATTTGATTTACATTGCTATTATTTTACTGATGCAAATTTGTATAAAGTGGAAGCTGAAAGCATTTTCTAGAGAGAAAAAAACAACCCATATCAAAACATTGGGTCTCAATCTTACTTTAGAGGGTAGCAGATTCAGGAGAAATGTGAAGGAGCACTTTTTTTACAGAAAGGGTGGTGGATTCATGGTATAAACTTCCAACAAAGATGGTTAACACAAGGACTGTCAAATAATTAAAAAATCTAAATTCCAAAAGACTCCACAGCACCAAGGATATATTCACAACTTTATTGGAACATATGGGTCAGACAGCTATTATAAGCAACGTTTTGAGATTAACAACCCTTAATCAAATAGCATGATTAAGGGTTGTTAACCCGAAACGTTGCTTATATTATCTGTCTGACCCAAATGTTCCAATAAAGTTGTGAATATATCCTTGGTGCTGTGGAGTCTTTTGGCATTTGGATGATTATCTTTGGTTGTCTGCAGTAACCCTTCCAGCGTGCACTAGGACTAAGGTGTTGAGGTGCTGTCTCTATTGGGATAGCCAATAATTTAAAAAAAAAATGCCTGGGACATGCATTTGGCTATTTAGTTATATGTAGAAATACATATATAATTATGAAATTGTTGGAAGGTGAACATTCTTCAGTTAGTTAATAGGTTAATCATAAATATCTGGTCAATTTTCAGCTGTATTTTATTGTTAGTAGAAAAATAATAATTAAATAATTTTAATAGTTGTATTATTACCTAAAATAATGTGATTATAGGTTTCACTTTCATATTTACTGCTTGCACCTCACACTTAGGTACTTGTGCAGATCTTTTCTTCTATTCATTGAGCTTCTTGAAACTTAAGTTAGAAATTATTTCTGTGTACATAGAATTGCAGGGGAAACAATGGAATTAAAGAGACAGTAAAGTCAAAATTAAACTTTCATTATTCAGATAGAATATCTAATTTTATGCAACTTTTCAATGTACTTCTAAAATCTAATTTGCTATGTCTCTTTGTATCCTTTGTTGAAAAGCATACCTAGATAGACTCAGGAGCAGTCATGCATTACTAGGAGCTACCTCCTACTGATTGGTGGCTGCACATATATGCCTCTTGTCTTTTGTCTCACCCAACGTGTTCTAGCTCCAAGTAGTGCATTACTCCTTCAACTATGGATACCAAGAGAATTAAGCAAATTTGGTAAAAGAAGTAAATTTGAAAGTTGTTTAAAATTGGATGCTCTATCTCATTTATAATGAAAAAGTTGGGTTTTATATCAATTTTGCTGTGACAAAGAGGTATATTATGTCTGCAGACACTAATTCACAGTTTTGACAACTACAAAACCAAGAATATGTGATAATATCTTATAGATAGAAAAAAAAAAATCCAAAATAAAATTACAGAAACATCTGTGAGAACATGACATTGTGAATGAATTAATATAATACATTTACAAAAAACTAATTACAGACTTAAATATACAACCTTATACTACAAAAGTATAAACTAACCCATATTTCAGGATAAATAATCTTTTGATTGTAATGTTTCCTCAAAAAGCATTTTATTTAAAAAAAAAAAAAAAATTCACACACAAAAAAAAATCTAATTTTAAAGGGACAGTAAAGTCATTGTTTTAGATGTTAGGCTCTCTAACTGGAAATGGACATTAGGCAGTGGCCATGCAAATACTTGACAAACAGTGATGCTGTTTTCACATTGAGATTGGTATAGAAGCATGAGAGCCCTTCAATGGGTCTGACCTGATGACCATGGGGAGTGGCTGGCAGATGGGACACAGACTTGGCCCCAAGGCAGAACATTTTGCAATCTGATCGCAGAAAATACACCATGTCTGCAGAAAGAAAAGACAAAATGTTCCTGCACTTTTAATTTCTACCTGTAGGTGTCACTGTTCCGTTCTATCTTAATGTAAATATTTACCACGTTCCTCTCCGATTTCCTACCCCTTCTTGAATCCCAGTGCGGTACAGGGTAACAGCAGATTTCAGAAAAGTTAAGCCAGGGCTTAACATATTTATTCTAAGTCTAGGAGCCAACCAAAATACTTAGCCAGATTTTGTTTTTGTTCTTTAATAAATGTGTGTGTAGAGATCAAAGAGGCTGAAACTTTCTCAAATAAGTTAATTGGATATGCACAGTATTGTGAAAATTGGGTTGTGGACCCTTACCAGGCCATTTTCAGAATACTGTGTATATCTCAATAATTAATTTGGGAAAAGCCTTTGTCATGCAAAACAAAGAAAAAATATTCAAATGGGTGTGTATTATATTATTTGTTCTTGCAGTGTTCTGTTTTGATTTTTTAAGATCTCTTTACTGGAATCAACTCTATGTACTCGGGGGGTGCAAGCCTTGTAGGTTCCGTTTTGTGAATGGCTGTAGCTTAGAGAGCAGTGTTTCTCTTGTAAAGGTGTATCCAGTCCACGGGTTCATCCATTACTTGTGGGATATTCTCCTTCCCAACAGGAAGTTGCAAGAGGACACCCACAGCAGAGTTGATTATATAGCTCCTCCCCTAACTGCCACCCCCAGTCATTCTCTTGCAACTCTCGACAAGAAAGGAATTATCAAGAGTTATGTGGTGACTTAGTTTAGTTTTTACCTTATAGACCAGGTGTACCGTTCTCTCCCCCTCCTGCTTTTAAAAAGATGTTTCCCATAGATGCCGCTACACGGGACTCGTGGCAGACGGTCCCTAAGGTGGAGGGAGCAGTCTCTACCCTAGCTAAGCGTACAACTATCCCCGTCGAGGACAGTTGTGCTTTCCTAGATCCAATGGATAAAAAATTAGAGGGTTTCCTTAAAAAATCTTTATACAACAAGGTTTTACTCTCCAGCCTCTTGCATGCCTTGCCCCAGTCACTGCTGCAGCGGCTTTCTGGTTCGAGCCTCTTGAAGAGGCTCTACAGGTGGAGACCCCGTTGGATGATATCCTAGACAGGCTTAAAGCTCTTAAAGGGACACTCAATCAAAATTAAACTTTCATTATTCAGATAGAGCATGACATTTTAAACAACTTTCCAATTTACTTCCATTAACTTAATGTGCACAGTCTTTATATATTTAAACTTTTTCAGTCACCAGCTCCTACTGAGCATGTGCAAGAATAAGTGTGTATGCATTTGTGAATGGCTGATGGCTGTCACATGGTACGTGTATGCATTTGCGATTGGCTGATGGCTGTCACATGGTACAGGGGGAGTGGAAAAAGACATAACTTTAAAAATTGTCAGAAAAAAAATCTACTACTCATTTGAAGTTCAGACTAAGTGCTATTGCATTGTCTTGTTATCTTGCATTTGTTGATTATGCAAATCTACTGTGTTGACTGGTCCTTTAAGTTAGCCAATTCATTTATTTCTGATGCCGTTTTTCATTTAACAAAGCTAACGGCTAAGAATTCAGGTTTTGCCATTCAGGCGCGTAGGGCACTATGGCTTAAATCCTGGTCAGCTGACGTTACTTCAAAGTCTAAGCTTCTCAACATCCCCTTCAAAGGGCAGACCCTATTCGGGCCTGGACTGAAGGAGATCATTTCTGATATTACTGGAGGAAAAGGCCACGCCCTTCCCCAGGATAGGTCCAACAAATTAAGCACCAAACAGACTAATTTTCGTTCCTTTCGAAACTTCAAGAGTGGCGCAGCTTCAACTTCCTCTACTGCAAAACAAGAAGGAAATGTTGCCCAGTCCAAGCCAGTCTGGAGACCTAACCAGGCTTGGAGCAAGGGAAAGCAGGCCAAAAAACCTGCTGCTGCCTCTAAAACAGCATGAAGGAGTAGCCCCCGATCCAGGACCGGATCTAGTTGGGGGCAGACTTTCTCTCTTCGCCCAGGCTTGGACAAGAGACGTCCAGGATCCCTGGGCTCTGGAGATTGTTTCCCAGGGATATCTTCTGGATTTCAAAGCCTCATCTCCAAAAGGGAGATTTCATCTCTCACAATTATCTGCAAACCAGATAGAGAGAGGCATTCTTACGTTGTGTTCAAGACCTTCTGGTCATGGGAGTGATCCACCCAGTTCCAAGGGAGGAACAGGGGCAAGGATTCTATTCAAATCTGTTTATAGTTCCCAAAAAAGAGGGAACTTTCAGACCAATCTTGGATCTCAAGATCCTAAACAAATTTCTCAGGGTCCCATCCTTCAAGATGGAGACTATTCGAACCATCCTACCTATGATCCAGGAGGGTCAATATACGACTACCGTGGACTTAAAGGAGGCTTATCTCCACATTCCGATACACAGAGATCATCATCGGTTTCTCAGGTTTGCCTTCCTAGACAGGCATTACCAGTTTGTGGCTCCTCCCTTCGGGTTAGCCACGGCACCAAGAATCTTTACGACGGTTCTAGGGTCCCTACTGGCGGTTCTAAGGCCATGAGGCATAGCGGTGGCTCCTTACCTAGATGACATTCTGATTCAGGCGTCGAATTTTCAAATCGCCAAGTCCCATACGGACATTGTTCTGGCATTCCTGAGGTCTCATGGGTGGAAGGTGAACGAAGAAAAGAGTTCTCTCTCCCCTCTCACAAGAGTTTCCTTCCTAGGAACTCTGATAGATTCAGTAGAAATGAAGATTTTTCTGACAGAGGTCAGGTTGTCAAAGCTTCTAACTTCCTGCCATGCTCTTTATTCCACGTCTCAGCCATCAGTGGCTCAGTGTATGGAAGTAATCGGCTTAATGGTAGCGGCAATGGACATAGTTCCTTTTGCCCGCCTACATCTCAGACCACTGCAACTTTGCATGCTCAATCAGTGGAATGGGGATTACACAGATTTGTCCCCTCTGCTAAATCTGGATCAAGTGACCAGAGATTCTCTTCTCTGGTGGCTATATCGGGTCCATCTGTCCAGGGGAATGAGCTTCCGCAGGCCAGAATGGACTATAGTGATGACAGATGCCAGCCTTCTGGGCTGGGGCGTAGTCTGGAACTCCCTGAAGGCTCAGGGTTCGTAGACTCAGGAGGAAGCCCTCGTTTCCAATAAACATTCTGGAACTAAGAGCGATATTCAATGCTCTTCAGGCTTGGCCTCAGCTAGCTGTGGTCAGGGTCATCAGATTTCAGTCAGACAATATCACAACTGTAGCCTATATCAACCATCAGGGGGGTACAAAGAGCCCCCTGGCGATGTTGGAGGTTTCAAAGATAATTCTATGGGCAGAGGTTCACTCTTGCCATCTCTCAGCTATCCATATCCCAGGAGTAGAGAACTGGGAGGCGGATTTCTTAAGTCTGCAGACTTTTCATCAGGGGGAGTGGGAGCTCCATCCGGAGGTATTTGCCCAGTTGATTCAACTATGGGGCAAACCAGAACTGGATCTCATGGCGTCTCATCAGAACGCCAAGCTTCCTTGTTACGGGTCCAGGTCCAGGGATCCCAAGGCAGCGCTGATAGATGCTCTAGCAGCGTTCTGTCCCTTCACCCTGGCTTATGTGTTTCCGCCGTTTCCTCTGCTCCCTTGTCTGATTGCCAAGATCAAGCAGGAGAGAGCTTCGGTGATTTTGATAGCTCCTGCATGGCCACGCAGGACTTGGTATGCAGATCTGGTGGATATGTCATCCTTTCCACCATGGACTCTGCCGCTGAGGCAGGACCTTCTACTTCAAGGTCCTTACAAACATCCAAATCTAATTTCTCTGCGTCTGACTGCTTGAACGCTTGATTCTATCAAAGCGTGGTTTTTCCGAATCGGTCATTGATACCTTAATTCAGGCTCCAAAGCCTGTCACCAGGAAAATCTATCATAAGATATGGTGTAAATATCTTCATTGGTGTGAATCCAAGGGTTACTCATGGAGTAAAGTCAGGATTCCTAGAATCTTATCATTTCTCCAAGAGGGATTGGAGAAAGGATTGTCTGCTAGTTCCTTAAAGGGACAGATTTCTGCTCTGTCTATTCTTTTGCACAAACGTCTGGCTGAGGTTTCAGACGTACAGACGTTTTGTCAGGCTTTAGTTAGAATTAAGCCTGTGTTTAAACCTGTTGCTCTGCCATGGAGTTTAAATTTAGTTCTTACTGTTCTTCAAGGGGTTCCATTTGAACCTTTGCATTCCATAGATATTAAACTTTTATCTTGGAAAGTTCTGTTTCTAGTAGCTATCTCCTCGGCTCGAAGAGTTTCAGAGTTATCTGCTTTACAGTGTGATTCCCCTTATCTGATTTTTCATGCAGATAAGGTAGTTTTGTGTACCAAACCTGGGTTTCTTCCTAAGGTAGTATCTAATAAGAACATCAATCAAGAGATTGTTGTTCCTTCATTATCTCCTAATCCTTCCTCAAAGAAGGAACGTCTTTTACACAATCTTGATGTGGTTCGTGCTTTAAAGTTTTATTTACAAGCTACGAAGGATTTTCGTCAAACATCTGCTTTGTTTGTTGTCTACTCTGGACAGAGGAGAGGCCAAAAGGCTTCGGCAACTTCTCTTTCTTTTTGGCTGAGAAGCTTAATCCGCTTAGCTTATGAGACTGCTGGCCAGCAGCCTCCTGAAAGAATTACAGCTCATTCCACTAGAGCGGTGGCTTCCACATGGGCTTTTAAAAATGAGGCCTCTGTTGAACAGATTTGTAAGGCAGCGACTTGGTCTTCTCTTCACACTTTTTCTAAATTCTACAAATTCGATACTTTTGCTTCTTCGGAGGCTATTTTTGGGAGAAAGGTCTTACAGGCAGTGGTGCCTTCCGTTTAAGTTCCTGCCTTGTCCCTCCCTTCATCCGTGTCCTAAAGCCTTGGTATTGGTATCCCACAAGTAATGGATGAACCCGTGGACTGGATACACCTTTACAAGAGAAAACAAAATTTATGCTTACCTGATAAATTTATTTCTCTTGTGGTGTATCCAGTCCACTGCCTGCCCTGTCATTTTAAGGCAGGTGTTTTTTATTTTTAAACTACAGTCACCACTGCACCCTATAGTTTCTCCTTTTTTCTTGCTTGTCTTTGGTCGAATGACTGGGGGTGGCAGTTAGGGGAGGAGCTATATAGACAGCTCTGCTCTGGGTGTCCTCTTGCAACTTCCTGTTGGGAAGGAGAATATCCCACAAGTAATGGATGAACCCGTGGACTGGATACACCACAAGAGAAGTAAATTTATCAGGTAAGCATAAATTTTGTTTTATTATACCTGGTGTGCCTCAGCACTTTGTGCAACTGTAACCCAGTCACCTAAGATGAGATGAAGAATATACACTGTGGGCACAATTATTAAGCAAGTAGGTATTTTGACCAAATCATCATTTTTATGCATATTGTTTAATTCCAAGCTGTATAAACTTGAATGCTTATTGGATTTAAGCATATCAGGTGATGTGTATTTGTGTAATGAGGCAGGGTGTGGCCTTAGAAGATCAACACCCTATATCAAGGTGTGCATAATTATTAGGCTGCTTTTTTTTCTGTGGCAAAATGGGCCAAAAAACATAATTTATTTAAGAACTTACGTGATAAATTCATTTCTTTCATATTGGCAAGAGTCCATGAGCTAGTGACGTATGGGATATACAATCCTACCAGGAGGACAAAGGTTCCCAAACCTCAAAATGCCTATAAATACACCCCTCACCACACCCACAATTCAGTTTAACGAATAGCCAAGAAGTGGGGTGATAAAGAAAGGAGTAAAAAGCATCAACAAAGGAATTTGGAAATAATTGTGCTTTATACAAAAAAAAATCATAACCACCATAAAAAGGGTGGGCCTCATGGACTCTTGCCAATATGAAAGAAATTAATTTATCAGGTAAGTTCTTACATAAATTATTTTTTCTTTCATGTAATTGGCAAGAGTCCATGAGCTAGTTACGTATGGGATAACAATACCCAAGATGTGGAACTCCACGCAAGAGTCACTAGAGAGGGAGGGATAAAATAAAAACAGCCATTTTTCGCTGAAAAAAATTAATCCTCAACCCAAAATATAAGTTTATTCTCATAAATGAAAAGAAAAACTTAAAACATCAGCAGAAGAATCAAACTGAAACAGCTGCCTGAAGAACTTTTCTACCAAAAACTGCTTCCGAAGAACAAATACATCAAAACGGTAGAATTTAGTAAATGTATGCAAAGACCACCAAGTTGCTGCTTTGCAAATCTGATCAACTGAATCTTCATTCTTAAAAGCCCACGAAGTGGAGACTGATCTAGTAGAATGAACTGTAATTTTCTGAGGTGGGGCTTGACCCGACTCCAAATAAGCTTGATGAGTCAAAAGCTTTAACCACGAAGCCAAGGAAACGGTAGAAGCCTTCTGACCTTTGCTAGAACCAGAAAAGATAACCAATAGACTAGAAGTCTTCCTGAAAACTTTAGTAGCTTCAACTTAATATTTCAAAGCTATTACCACATCTAAAGAATGTCAGGGATCTCTCCAAAGAATTCTTTGGATTAGGACACAAGGAAGGGACAACAATTTCTCTATTAATGTTGTTAGAATTCACAGCCTTAGGTAATAATTTAAATGAAGTCCGCAAAACCTCCTTATCCTGATGAAAAACCAGAAAAGGAGATTCACACGAGCAGATAATTCAGAAACTCTTCTTGCAGAAGAGATGGCCAAAAGGAACAACACTTTCCAAGAAAGTAATTTAATGTCCAAAGAATGCAAAGGGTCAAAAGGAGGAGCCTGTAAAGCCTTCAAAACCAAATTAAGACTCCAAGGAGGAGAGATTGATTTAATGACAGGCTTGATACGAACCAAAGCCTGTACAAAACAGTGAATATCAGGAAGCTTAGCAATCTTTCTGTGAAATAAAACAGAGTAGAGATTTGTCCCTTCAAGGAACTTACAGACAACACCTTTATCCAAACCATCCTGAAGAAACTGTAAAATTCTAGGAATTCTGAAAGAATGCCAAGAGAATTTATGAGAAGAACACCATGAAATATAAGTCTTCCAAACTCGATAATAAATCTTTCTAGAAACAGATTTACGAGCCTGTAACATAGTATTAATCACTGAGTCATAGAAACCTCTATGACTAGGCGTTCAATTTCCATACCTTCAAATTTAATGATTTGAGATCCTGATGGAAAAACGGACCTTGAGACAGAAGGTCCGGCCTTAATTGAAGTGGCCAAGGTTGGCAACTGGACATCCGAACAAGATCCGCATACTAAAACCTGTGAGGCCATGCTGGAGTCACCAGCAACACAAACGATTGCTCCATGATGGTTTTGGAGATCACTCTTGGAAGAAGAACTAGAGGCAGGAAAATATAAGCAGGTTGATAACACAAAGGAAGTGTCAACGCTGTGATAATCCGCCTCCCAATTGTCTATACCTGGGATATGAACCGCAAAAATTAGACAGGAGCTGGATTCCGCCCAAGCAAGTATCCAAGATAGCTTGGGGACTGTGAGTCCCACCCTGATGATTGACATATGCCACAGTTGTGATATTGTCTGTCTGAAAACAAATGAATGGTTCCCTCTTCAACAGATACCAAATCTGAAGAGCCCTGAAAATCGCATGGAGTTCCAAAATATTGATTGGTAATCTCGCCTCTTGAGATTTCCAAACCCCTTGTGCTGTCAGAGATCCCCAAACAGCTCCCCAACCTGTAAGACTTGCATCTGTTGTGATCACAGTCCGGGTTGGACGAACAAAAAAGGCCCCTTGAACTATACAATGGTGATCTAACCATCAAGTCAGAGATAGTCAAACATTGGGATTTAAGTATATTAATTGTGATATCCTTGTATAATCCCTGCACCATTGGTTCAGCATACAAAAATGAAGAGATCTCAGGTGAAAACGAGCAAAGGGGATTGCGTCTGATGCTGCAGTCATGAGACCTAAAACTTCCATGCACATAGCTACTGAAGGGAATGACTGAGACTGAAGGTTCCGACAGGCTGAAACCAATTTTAAACTGAATCTATCTGGAAACCTAAAAAGGTGACCCTTGTCTGAGGAATTAAATAACTTTTTGGTAAATTAATCCTTCAACCATGTTTTCGAAGAAACACTAGTTGATTTATGTGAGATTCTGCAGAATGTAAAGACTGAGCTAGTACCAAGATATCGTCCAAATAAGGAAACACCGCAATAACACGCTCTCTGATTACAGAGAGTAGGGCACCGAGAACCTTTGAAAAGATTCTTGGAGCTTTCGCTAGGCCAAAAGGAAGAGCGACAAATTGGTAATACTTGTCTAGAAAAGAGAATCTCAGAAACTGATAATGATCTGGATGAATCGGAATATGAAGATATGCATCCTGTAAGTCTATTGTGGACATATAATGCCCTTGCTGAACAAAAGGCAGAATAGTCCGTATAGTCACCATCTTGAAAGTTGGTACTTTTACATAACGATTCAAAATTTTTAGATCCAGAACTGGTCTGAATGAATTTTCTTTCTTTGGGACAATTAATAGATTTGAATAAAACCCCAGACCATGTTCCTGAAATGGAATTGGCATAATTACCCCTGAAAGCTTCAGGTCTGAAACACACTTCAGGAAAGCCTGAGCCTTTACCGTATTTGCTGGTATCCGTGAGAGAAAAAATCTTCTCACAGGAGGTCTTACTCTGAATCCTATTCGATACCCCTGAGAGACAATACTCAGAATCCATTGATTTTGGACAGAATTTGTCCAAACATCCTTGAAAAACCTTAATCTGCCCCCTACCAGCTGAGCTGGAATGAGGGCCACACCTTCATGGGGACTTGGGGGCTGGCTTTGGTTTCTTAAATGGCTTGGTTTTATTCCAATTTTAAGAAGGTTTCCAATTGGAGACAGATTCCTTGGGGGAAGGATTAGGTTTCTGTTCCTTAATTTGTCGAAAGGTACGAAAACGGTTAGAAGCTTTAGATTTACCCTTAGGTCTTTTATCCTGAGGCAAAAAAACTCCCTTCCCCCAGTGACAGTTGAAATAATCTAATCTAACTGTGAACCAAATAACTTATTACCTTGGAAAGAAAGATATAGCAATCTGGACTTAAAAGTCATGTCAGCATTCCAAGATTTAAGCCACAAAGCTCTTCTAGCTAAAATAGCTAAAGCCAAAGATTTTACATCAATTTTGATGATATCAAAAATAGCATCACAAATAAAATGATTAGAATGTTGAAGCAAGCGAACAATGCTAGATAAACCAGAATCCAATTTTTGTTGCGCTAAATGTTCCAACCAAAAAGTTGATGCAGCTGCAACATCAGCCAAATAAATTGCAGGCCTGAGAAGATGAATAGAATATAAATAGGCTTTTCTCAGATAAGATTCAAGTTTCCTATCTAAAGGATCTTTAAAAGAAGTACTATCTTCCATAGGAATAGTAGTACGTTTAGCAAGAGTAGAGAGAGTCCCATCAACTTTGGGGATCTTTTCCCAAAACTCCAATCTAACTGCTGGCAAAGGATACAATTTTTTAAACCTTGAAGAGGGAATAAAAGATGTACCAGGCCTAGTCCATTCCTTAGAAATCATATAAGAAATAGCATCAGGAACTGGAAAAACTTCTGAAGTAACCACAGGAGGTTTATAAACAGAATTTAAACGTTTACTAGTTTTAATATCAAGAGGACTAGTTTCCTTAATATCCAATGTAATTAACACTTCTTTTAACAAAGAACGAATGTACTCCATTTAAATAAATAAGTAGATTTGTCAGTGTCAATATCTGAGTAAGGATCTTCTGAATCAGATAGATCCCTATCAGAGGAGGATAATTCAGTATGTTGTCGGTCATTTGAAATTTCATCAACTTTATGAGAAGTTTTAAAAGACCTTTTACGTTTATTAGAAGGCGGGATGGCAGACAGAGCCTTCTGAATAGAATCAGCAATATAATCTTTTAAATTCACAAGTATATATTGTGCATTAGATGTTGAAGGAACAACAACAGGCAAAGCACTATTACTGATAGATACATTTTCTGCATGTAAAAGTTTATCATGACAACTATTAAAAACCGCAGCTGGAGAAAAAATCTCCACAAGTTTACAACAAATGCACTTAGCTTTGGTAGAACTGTTATCATGCAACCCTTTGGTAGAACTGTTATCATGCAGCAGGGTTCCATCAGTGATTTCTGAGACAGGATCAGATTGAGACATCTTGCAAATGTAAGAGAAAAAAAACAACATATAAAGCAAAATTATCAATTTCCTTATATGACAGTTTCAGGAATGGGAAAAAAAATGCAAACAGCATAGCCCTCTGATAGAGAAAAAAGGCAAGAGGCATATAGGAATGGGGTTTTAAATAATGAAATATTTGGCACCAAGTATGACGCACAACACAAACAGAATTTTTTTTTTGGAGCTAACAACATCCGGAAATGTTGTGAAAGAACTCGGCGTCGACTAAGACGCCGGAAATGACGAATTTGCGTCATCGAACATAACTTTGCACCAAAAAATCTCGCGCCAAAAATGACGCAATATACTTTAGCATTTTGTGCCCCAGCGAGCCTAATTCTGCCTGAGAATTTAAAATGACAGTCAATTGAAAAAAGACTATACCCCAGGTAAGAAATAAATTTTATCCTAAAAAATGCTTTTCCCAGATATGAAACTGACAGTCTGCAAAAGGAAAAAAACTGAAACCTGAATCATGGCAAATATAAGTACAATACATATATTTAGAACATTATAAAAATACATAAAGTGCCAAATCATAGCTGAGAGTGTCTTAAGTAATGAAAACATACTAACCAAAAGACACCCATCCACATATAGCAGATAGCCAAACCAGTACTGAAATGGTTATCAGTAGAGGTAATGGAATATGAGAGTATATTGTCGATCTGAAAAGGGAGGAAGGAGATGAATCTCTACAACCGATAACAGAGAACCTATGAAATAGATCTCCCGTGAGGGAAACCATTGCATTCAAAAGGTGATATTCCCTTCACATCCCAATGACATTCACTGTACTCTGAGAGGAATCGGGCTTCAAAATGCTGAGAAGCGCATATCAACGTAGAAATCTTAGCACAAACTTACTTCACCACCTCCATAGGAAGCAAATGTAAAAACTGAATTGTGGGTGTGGTGAGGGGTGTATTTATAGGCATTTTTAGGTTTGGGAAACTTTGCCCCTCCTGGTAGGATTGTATATCCCATATGTCATAGCTCATGGACTCTTGCCAATTACATGAAAGAAAAGGGATTAACTGAAAGACTTTTTACAGTTTTTGACTTTTCGGAGTCTGAGGGATGCTGCACTCTTGCTAAGATATTGGCGCGTGATCACAGAACCATCAAAGGTTTTGTTGCAAATACTCAACAGGGTCACAAGAAACCTGTTGAGAAAAAAAGACCCAAATTAACTGCCAAGGATTTGAGAAGAATCAAACGTGAAGCTACCAGGAACCCATTATCCTCCAGTGCTGTCATATTCCAGAACTGCAACCTACCTGGAGTGCCCAGAAGTACAAGGTGTTCAGTGCTCAGAGACATGGCCAAGGTAAGGAAGGTTGAAACCTGACCACCACTGAACACATAAGTTGAAACGTCAAGACTGTTCTAAGAAATATCTGAAGACAGATTTTTCAAAGGTTTTATGGACTGATGAATTAAGTGACTCTTGACGGACCAGATGGATGGGCCCGTGGCTGAATCAGTACCGGGCACAGAGATCCAATTTGACTCAGATACCAGCAAGGTGGAGATGGGGTACTGGTATGGGCTGATATTATTAAATATGATCTAGTTGGACCTTTTCAGTTTGAAGATGGACTCAAAATCAACTCCCAAACCTACTGCCAGTTTTTAGAAGACACTTTCTTCAAGCAGTGGTACTGGAAAAGGTCTGCATCTTTCAAGAAGACCATGAAATTTATGCAGGACAATGCTCCATCGCATGCATCTAAGTACTACATTGCGTGGCTAGCCAGTAAGGGCCTGAAAGATGAAAGAATAATGACATGGCCCCCTTCCTCACATAACCTAAACCCTATTGAGAACTTGTGGGCCATTCTTAAACTGGAGATTTACAGTGAAGGAAAACAGTACACCTCTCTGAACAGTGTCTGGGAGGCTATGGTTGCTGCTGTGCAAAAAGTTGATCGTCAACAGTTCAAGAAACTGACAGACTCCTTGGATGGAAGGCTTATAACTGTTATTGAAAAGAAGGGTGGCTATATTCATCACTGATTTTTTTGGGGGGGGAAATGTCAGAAATGTAAATTTTGAGTTGTTTATTATTCTCATTTTAACAGATGAAAATAATCAAGTGAGATGGGAAAATTTTCGTTTCTTTCCTAAGATATGGTGAGTCCACGACGTCATCAATTACTAGTGGGAATATCACTCTTGGTCAGCAGGTGGAGGCAAAGAGCACCACAGCAAAGCTGTTGAGTATCACTCCCCTTCCCACAATCCCCAGTCATTCTCTTTGCCTCTGTCTATGGAGGAGATGAAGTTTTTTGGTGTCTGAAGAAAATTGATTTTTTTTCATGTAATTGGCAAGAGTCCATGAGACTGCTTGGAGATTGAAAGCTTGATATCTAAGCGGGGGTTTTCTGAGTCGGTAATTGAGACTTTTTGATTCAGGCTCGTAAGCCTGTAACTCGAAATATTTACTATAAAATATGACGTAAATATCTGTATTGGTGTGAAGCCAGAGGGTTCTCTTGGAGTAGAGTTAGGATTCCTAGGATTTTGTCTTTTCTCCAGGAGTGTCTGGAGAAGGGTTTATCTGCAAGTACCTTGAAGGGTCAAATTTCTGCTTTATCTATTTTGTTAAACAAGCGTCTGGCGGATGTGCCGGATGTTCAATCTTTTCATCAGGCCCTGGTTAGAATCCGGCCTATGTTTAAGTTTGTTACTCCTCCTTCAAGTCTAAATTTGGTTCTTAGAGTTCTTCAACAGGCTCCGTTTGAGCCTACGCATTCTTTGGATATTAAGATGTTATCCTGGAAGGTTTTGTTTTTGGTTGCTATTTCTTCGGCTCAAAGAGTTTTGGAGCTTTCAGCGTTGCAGTGTGAATCTTCTTACCTTATTTTTCATTCTGATAAGGTAGTCCTGCGTACTGCCTTATTTTTCCCAAAGTGGTTTCGGTTAGGAATATTAATCAAGAAATTGTTGTTCCTTCTTAAGCTACGGATACTTCTCTTTCCTTTTGCCTGAGGAGTGTTATTCGTTGCTGGACAGCGGCCTCCTGAGAAAATCACGGCTCATTCCACAAGGGCTGTTTTTTACTTCTTGGTCCTTCAAAAATGAAGCTTCTGTGGAACAGATTTGCAAAGCTGCCACTTGGTCATCTTTACATACTTTTTTCTACATTTTACAAGTTTGATACTTTTGCTTCGGCTGAGGCTTCTTTTGGGAGAAAGGTTCTTCAAGCAGTGGTGCCTTCTGTTTAGGCTAACTATCTTGTCCCTGCCTTATCATCTGTGTCCTCTGGCTTGGGTATTGGTTCCCAACAGTAATTATGATGATCCGTGGACTCACCGTGTCATTAAAAAGAAAATTTATGCTTGCCTGATAAATTTCTTTCTTTTTTGACACAAGTCCATGGCCCGCCCTGTATTTTTCAGACACTTTATTTTTCTATAAACCACAGGCACCTCTGTACTTTTATGTTTCTTCCTTTCACTATGGTCGAATGACTGGGGTTTGTAGGTAGGGAAGTGATATTTAACAGCTTTGTTGTGGTGCTCTTTGCCTCCTCCTGCTGACCAGGAGTGATATTCCCAACAGTAATTATGATGATTCGTGGGCTCACCGTGTCAAGAAAGAAATTTATTAGGTAAGCATAAATCTTCTTTTCGTAATTTAGGCTTTGTTATTTTTTGTAATTTAGTATTTTTTTTTTTTGTAATTAGATACTTTGTAATTTTTATAGTAGTGTTAATGTGAATTTTAGTTTTCTTTAATTAGTAGTTAGTTTATTTTTAGTTTAATAGTTATATTTGTTTGTTAGTTTAAACTTAGTTTCTCTTGTAAGATGTATCGAGTCCACAGATTCATCCTTTACTTGTGGGATATTCTTCCCAACAGGAAGTGGCAAAGAGAGCACACAGCAGAGCTGTCCATATAGCTCCCCCTCCAGCTCCACCCCCCAGTCATTCTTTGCCGGCTCTAAGCAATCGGAAGGGTAAAGTGAATGTGGTAAAAAAAGTGTAGTTTTTATTTTCTACAAGCAAGATTTTGTTATTTTAAATGGTACCGGTGTGTACTATTTACTCTCTAGCAGAAAGGAGACGAAGATTTCTGCAGGGAGGAAGATGATTTTAGCATGTTGTAACTAAAATCCACTGCTGTTCCCACAAAGGACTGAGGAGTGCAAGAAAACTTCAGTTGGGGGGAACGGTTTGCAGGTTAGGCTGCAATAAGGTATGTTCAGTCTTTTTTTTTTTCTAGACAAGACTGTGATAATGCTAGAGAAGACTGATAATATCCGCATGAGGGAAGGGTAAGCTGTATTCAGAGACTAAGTATGGAATTTCAAGCTTTACATAACAGGGCTAGTTTATGCTGGTTGACACTACTTTCAAGGCAAACGGTTTTTATTGAAAATATCGTTTTTTTGAGACACTGTGAAGGTTTCTTTGGGTTTCTTTCAGGTGTTGTTACCCACATGGCTAATATTAAAACACTCTGGAGTGTTTCTTTAGGCCTCACAAGCACCGTAGTGAGGTGGGAGAGGCCTAATTTCGCGCCTCAGATGCGCAGTTATATTTGACTAGAAGTTCAGGCTGTTTCACATGGAGGGTCCTGCTGCAGTTTGAGGGCCTATAAGAAGCTTTTCCCCACAAATCTGGTTCCTAAGAGCAGGTAGGGCCACAGCAGAGCTGTGGCAAGGTGCTGAACGTTTTTTAACCGTTTTTTTTGGCTTACTGTCGATCCGGTTTGGGCATTAAGGGGTTAATCGTTTTTATTGCTAGCGGTGCAATCTTACTAATGCTTTAGGTACATACTGAAAAATTTCGAACCGTTTGCTGTATTTTTTCACTGTTTTGCAAAATTGTGTGCCTTTTTTTTATCTCTTAAAGGCACAGTAACATTTTTTTCAAAGTGTGTTTTTACTTGATTAAAGTGATTTCCAAGCCTGCTTGTTTGACTACTAGTCTGTTTAACATGTCTGACACCAAGGAAAATCCTTGTTTCAATGTGTTTAGAAGCTATGTGTCCCACTTGTACTGATATGTTTATGCACTTTAAAGAACATATTGTTACACTTAAAAATGTGGCCCAAGATGATTCTCAGACAGAAGGTAACGAGGTTAGCCCGTCAACCTCTCCCCAAGTGTCACAACCAGTTACGCCCGCTCAAACGACGCCTAGCACCTCTAGTGCGTCTAACTCTTTTACCTTACAAGACTTGGCGGTAGTTATGCATAATACCCTCTCAGAGTTCATATCTAAACTGCCCGTGTTACCTGCAAAGCGTGATAGCTCTGTTTTAAGAACAGATAATGAGCATTCTGACGCTTTAGTAGCCGTATCCGATATACCCTCACAATGCTCTGAAGTTGGGGTGAGGGATGTGCTGTCTGAGGAAGAAATTTCCGATTCAGGAAAGGTTTCTCCTCAGACAGATTCAGATATATTGGCTTTTAAATTTAAACTAGAACACCTCCGCTGTTTGCTCAGGGAGGTATTAGTTACTCTGGATGACTGCGACCCTATGGTGGTTTCAGAGAAATTGTGTAAAATGGACAAGTACCTGGAAGTTCCTGTTTACACTGATGTGTTCCCGGTCCCTAAGAGGATTGCGGATATCACACTAGGGAGTTGGATAGACCAGGTATTCCCTTCGTTCCCCTTCCTGTTTTTAAGAAAATGTTCCCCATATCTGACCCATGCAGGACTCGTGGCAGACGGTCCCTAAGGTGGAGGGGGCTATTTCTTCACTTGCTAAACGCACAACCATACCAATTGAAGACAGTTGTGCTTTCAAAGACCCTATGGATAAAAAAATTAGAGGGTTTACTTAAGAAAATTTTTGTTCAACAAGGTTTTCTTCTCCAACCTATTGCGTGCATTGTTCCTGTAATCACTGCAGCTGCTTTCTGGTTCGAGGTGCTGGAAGATGCGCTCCAGATGGAGACCTCATATGAGGACATTATGGACAGAATTAAGGCTCTTAAGCTGGCTAATTCTTTTATCACAGATGCCACTTTCCAACTAGCTAAGTTAGCGGCAAAGAATTCAGGTTTCGCCATTTTAGCGCGCAGGGCGCTATGGCTAAAGTCCTGGTCGGCCGATGTGTCGTCAAAATCCAAACTCTTGAACATCCCTTTCAAAGGAAAGACCCTCTTCGGGCCTGAATTGAAAGAGATTATTTCAGAAATCACTGGGGGAAAAGGGCCATGCTCTCCCTTAGGAAAAGTCTTTCAAAATAAAGAACAAACAAAATAATTTTCGTTCCTTTCGGAATTTCAGGAGCGGTCTCGCTTCATCCTCCCCTGCTGCAAAGCAAGAGGGTAACGCTTCCCAACCCAGGTCAGCCTGGAAACCTTACCAGGGCTGAAACAAGGGTAAACAGGCCAAGAAACCTGCAGCTGCCTCCAAGACAGCATGAAGGGGTAGCCCCCCGATCCGGGACCGGATCTAGTAGGGGGCAGACTCTCTCTCTTTGCTCAGGCCTGGGCAAGAGATGTACTCGATCCCTGGGCCTTAGAGATTGTATCCCAGGGATATCTTCTAGAATTCAAGGACTCCCTTCCAAGGGCAAGGTTCCACATTTCTCGTCTGTCTACAGACCAGACAAAGAAAGAGGCGTTCTTATGCTGTGTAGAAGACCTACATACAATGGGAGTGATCCACCCAGTTCCAATTGCGGAACAAGGGCTGGGTTTTTACTCAAACCTGTTTGTGGTTCCCAAGAAAGAAGGAACTTTCAGACCAATCCTGGATCTCAAAATTCTAAACAAATTCCTCAGAGTCCCATCATTCAAGATGGAGACCATTCGGACAATCTTACCAATGATCCAGGAGGGTCAATATATGACCACCGCAGATTTAAAGGATGCGTATCTGCACATTCCTATCCACAAAGATCATCACTAGTTTCTCATGTTCGCCTTTCTGGACAAGCATTACCAGTTTGTGGCTCTTCCTTTCGGGTTGGCCACTGCTCCCAGAATTTTCACAAAGGTGCTAGGGTCCCTCCTGGCGGTCTAAGACCGTGGGGCATAGCAGTGGCGCCTTATCTAGACGACATCTTAATTCAGGCGTCGACTTTCCAAAGAGCCAAGTCTCACACGGAAATTGTATTGGCCTTTCTGAGGTCTCACGGGTGGAAGGTGAACATCAAAAAAGAGTTCTCTCTCCCCCCTCACAAGAGTTTCCTTCCTAGGAACTCTGATAGACTCGGTAGAAATGAAAATATTTCTGACGGATGTCAGAAAGTTAAAACTCTTAACCTCTTGCCGAGCCCTTCATTCCATTCCTCGGCCATCTGTAGCTCAGTGCATGGAGACAATCGGATTAATGGTAGCGGCAATGGACATAGTCCCTTTTGCACGGATACACCTCAGACCACTTCAACTATGCATGCTCAAACAGTGGAATGGGGATTATGCAGATTTGTCTCCTCAATTACAGCTGGACCAGGGGACCAGAGATTCCCTTCTCTGGTGGTTGTCTCAGGATCACCTGTCTCAGGGAATGTGTTTCCGCAGACCAGAGTGGATCATCGTAATGACCGACGCCAGTATGTTGGGCTGGGGTGCAGTCTGGGACTCCCTGAAAGCTCAGGGCTTATGGTCTCGGGAAGAAGCTCTTCTCCCGATAAACATTCTGGAACTGAGGGCGATATTCAACGCGCTTCAGGCATGGCCTCAGCTAGCCGCTGCCAAATTCATCAGATTTCAGTCGGACAACATCACGACTGTAGCTTACGTCAATCATCAAGGGGGAACAAGGAGTTCCCTAGCAATGACGGAAGTAACCAAAATAATCAGGTGGGCGGAGGATCACTCCTGCCATCTCTCAGCAATTCACATCCCAGGAGTAGACAACTGGGAGGCGGATTTTCTAAGTCGTCAGACTTTTCACCCGGGGGAGTGGGAACTCCACTCGGAGGTATTTGCCCAGCTGACTCAGCTATGGGGCACTCCAGAATTGGATCTGATGGCGTCCCGTCAGAACACCAAACTTCCTCTTTACGGGTCCAGGTCCCGGGATCCCCAGGCAGTGCTGATAGATGCTCTAGCAGCGCCTTGGTCCTTCAATCTGGCCTATGTTTTTCCACTGTTTCCTCTCCTCCCTCGTCTGGTTGCCAGAATCAAGCAGTAGAGGGCTTCAGTGATTCTGATAGCGCCTGCGTGGCCACGCAGGACCTGGTATGCAGACCTAGTGGACATGTCATCTGTCCCACCATGGACGCTACCAATGAGGCAGGACCTTCTAATACAAGGTCCTTTCAAGCATCCAAATCTAATTTCTCTGCGTCTGACTGCTGGGAGATTGAATGCCTAATTCTATCAAAGCGTGGTTTCTCTGAGTCGGTTATTGATACCCTGATTCAGGCTAGAAAGCCTGTCACCAGGAAAATCTACCATAAGATTTGGCGAAAATATCTTTTTTGGTGTGAATCCAAGGGTTGCTCATGGAGTAAGATTAGGATTCCCAGGATATTGTCCTTTCTCCAAGAAGGATTGGAGAAAGGATTATCAGCTAGTTCCTTAAAAGGACAGATATCTGCTTTGTCTATTCTTTTACACAAACGTCTGGCAGAGGTACCAGACGTTCAAGCGTTTAGTCAGGCTTTAGTCAGAATCAGGCCTGTTTATAGACCTGTGGCTCCGCCATGGAGTCTGAATTTAGTTCTTTCAGTTCTTCAAGGGGTTCCGTTTGAACCTTTACATTCCATAGATATTAAGCTTTTATCTTGGAAAGTTTTGTTTTTGGTAGCTATCTCTTATGCTTGAAGAGTTTCAGAGTTATCTGCTTAACAGTGTGATTCACCTTACATGGTTTTCCATGCAGATAAGGTACTTTTGCATACCAAACCCGGTTTTCTTCCTAAGGTTGTGTCTAATAAGAATATTAACCAGGAAATTGTTGTTCCTTCTCTGTGTCCTAATCCTTCTTCGAAGAAGGAATGTCTGTTACACAATATTGATGTGGTTCGTGCTTTAAAGTTCTATTTACAAGCAACTAAGGATTTCAGACAAACACCTTCATTGTTTGTTATCTATTCTGGTAAGAGGAGAGGTCAGAAGGCGACTGCTACCTCTCTTTCCTTTTGGATGAAAAGCATCATCCGTTTGGCCTATGAGACTGCTGGCCAGCAGCCTCCCGGAACAATTACTGCTCATTCTACCAGAGCTGTGGCTTCCACATGGGCTTTTAAAAATGAGGCTTCTGTTGAACAGATTTGTTAGGCAGCGACTTGGTGTTCGCTGCATACTTTTTCCAAATTTTACAAATTTGATACTTTTGCTTCTTCGGAGGCTATTTTTGGGAGAAAGGTTTTACATGCAGTGGTGCCTTCCGTTTAAGGTACCTGTCTTGTTCCCTCCCTTCATCCGTGTCCTAAAGCTTTGGTATTGGTATCCCACAAGTAAAGGATGAATCCGTGGACTCGATACATCTTACAAGAGAAAACAGAATTTATGCTTACCTGATAAATTACTTTCTCTTGTGATGTATCGAGTCCACGGCCCGCCCTGGCTATTAAGCCAGGTAGCTTTTTTGTTTAAACTACAGTTACCACTGCACCCTATGGTTTCTCCTTTTCTTCCTAACCTTCGGCCGAATGACTGGGGGGGTGGAGCTGGAGGGGGAGCTATATGGACAGCTCTGCTGTGTGTTCTCTTTGCCACTTCCTGTTGGGAAGGAGAATATCCCACAAGTAAAGGATGAATCAGTGGACTCGATACATCACAAGAGAAAGTAATTTATCAGGTAAGCATAAATTCTGTTTTTTTAATTTGAGAGGTAAGGTTTAATTTAAGATAGGAAAATTGTAATTTTAATATAAAGTTAGGGGGGCATTAGGTTTAGGGATTACTAGTTTAAATTAGTTTATTGCTATGTGGGGGGCTTTCGGTTTGGGGTTAATAGTTTCATTAAGTATATTTCGTTGTGGGGGGCTTGCGGTTTAGGAGTTAATAGTTTTTTATAGTGGCGGCGGAATAGGGGTTAATAACTTTAGTATAGTGGGGGCGAACGGCAGATTAGGGGTTAATAATATTGAAATAGTGTTTGCGATGCGGGAGGGCGGCGGTTTAGGGGTTGATAACTTTATTTTAGTGGTGACGATGTCGGGGAATAGGGGTTAATACATTTTATTAGTGGTGGTGATGTCGGTTGCGGCAGATTAGGGGTTAATAACTTTAACATAGTATTTCCAATGCGGAAGTGCCTCGGTTTAGGGGTTAATAGGTAGTTTATGGGTGTTTAGTGTACTTTGTAACAGTTTAGTTATAAGTTTTATGTAACAGTTTTGTTGCGTAAAACTCATAACTACTGCTCTGAGATGGCGGTACGGATCTTGTTGTTATAGGGTGTAACGCAAGCTTTTAGCCTCACCGCAAAACTTGTAATGGCAGAGCTATGGGAATCCCATGAAATAACTTCATTTTTACGAGTGCGGGACTGACGTTGCGTTACAGGCTAAAAGGCTTGCGGTACAGCTATACCGACAAGACTTGTAATGGCTGCGTTGCTGTTTTAACTCTGAAATGGCCATGTTTTCAGCGTTAAAAGACGAACGCACAACTCGTAATCTACCTGTATGTTGTTATGAAGCTCACTTTTCCTTAAAGTGTGCAGCTTCTATTGTTCCGGTCATGTGACCTCCCGACTCTGTCTTCAGTGTTCTCTAATCGGTTGCGGCTGCCTGATGCAAGGACAAGACTGGCTAGAGATATAGTTTTTTCTCGTTGCTGCTGAGATATCGTAATCCTCGGAGGGGGCAGGTAGGCACCTCAGTGTGTAGCTGAGGTGTAGAGGCTGTACTTAGGTGTCAGTTAAATTTAAGCAGTTTGTTTTTTACTTCAAATACTCTTATCCTTGGCAGGTTATTTGTATAAGTGTGGGGGGTCATATTCCTTCAAGCAGTGAGGGTGCAGGTTGTCTAGTCAATCTAGGACTATACCGCTCTACTGTTTCTTAAAGGAACAGTACATTAAATAAAGTGATAATTTTTTTTTTTTTCCCCATTATCTGTTCCCTAGTTATGGAAGAGCAATCTGTTCCTTTGAACATGTGTCTTCTATGTTTAGAGAACCAAATTATGTTACCCATGCAATTTTGCTCCTCTTGTCTAGATAGGACTTTAAAACATAAAGTTAAACTTTTTGTTTCTGAGCCAAATGTCTCTTAGGATGATGCTGTTCAGGCATTGCCACAGCTTTCTCCTCAAACATCCCAAGCCTCTATGGCGTCATATGCAGTGCCCTGCGGTTCCTCTCAATCTCCTGGAGGAGTTTATTCCCTGCAGATTTTGCAGCTCATGTATCCTCTGCGGTATCTGCAGCTTTATCTGCTTTTCCTATCCTACAGGGAAAATAAGAGGATATTTAAAGATTCAGATTAAAGTAAGGTTTCTGTACCGCCTTTTGCTACTCAGGGGGAGGATTCCCCGGTAGCTTCTGAGGGTGAAATCTCAGATTCGGACAGTCTAATTCCTTCTTATGACACTGAAGTAGTATCCTTCAGATTTAAGCTTGAACACCTTTGTGTATTGTTAAAGGAGGTTTTGGCTATTTTTGACGAATCCGACCCGCCTGTCGCTGTCAACCCTAAAAAAATCAAGTAATCTGAATAAATACTTTGATGTTCCTTCCTCTTTGGAAGTATTCCCTGTTCCAGATCGTGCAACAGAGATTATTGCACAGGTATGGGAGAAGCCAGGGATACCCTTTTCACCATCTTTAAAAAGATGTTTCCTGTTTCCGACTACTTTAAAGAGTCATGGCACACAGTGCCTAAAGTAGAAGAGGCAATTTCTACTCTGGCTAAGAAAACTACTATTCCTATTGAGGATAACTGCTCTTTTAAGGATCCAATGGATAAAAAGCTGCAGGCTTATTTGAAGAAAATATATGTTCATCAAGGTCTCCAATGGCAACCTGCAGTGGGTATTGCTATTGTGTCCAATGCGGCATCCTATTGGTACGACACCTTGTCTGATTCTCTTCAAGTAGAGACTCTTTTGGAGGAGATCCAAGATAGGATTAAGGTGCTTAAGCTAGCCAATTCCTTTATTTCTAATGCTACCATGCAGGTTATTAAACTGGTAACTAAGATATCTGGTTTCGCTGTGCTAGCTCGCAGAGCTTTGTGGCTGAAGTCTTGGTCAGCTGATGTTTCCTCTAAATCAAAGCTTCTGTCGATTCCTTACAAGGGTAAGACATTGTTTGGACCTGGTCTAGCAGAAATAATTTCTGATATCACTGGTGGAAAAGGGTCTTTTCTACCACAGGACATAAAGAATAGACCTAAAGGACATCAGAGTAATTTTCGTTCCTTTTGTAACCTTAAAGGAAAGTCTTCTTCCAAGCAGGAACAGTCCAAGTCTTCTTGGAAACCCAATCAGTCTTGGCCAATGTTCCCTATATTTTTTTAGAGCAGTGGGCGGAAATAAATTCACCTGTGCAAATTTTGGGCAAGTGACCAAAATGTGTGTGCACTTGAAAACATAACACACATACACCCTCTCCCTCACATTCTCAAGCACACTCACACCCTCACATTCTCAAGCACACACACACACACACACACACATATATATATATATATATATATATATATATATATATATATATATATATATATATATATATATACAATATTGCTTTTTGGGAAGAGACCTATAATCTTTCTATATCATATTGAAAAAGCCCCTAAAGTAAATTCCCATTGAAGGAAAATACTGGTGCAGACCCTTAGAATAATTATGAATATGACCTTGAAAGAAAGATATGGATAAAACTGATAATCTTCTTTATATCCAAAAGTAAAGGAATTCAGTACTCTTCTTATTTGGAAAAAATGGGGCTTTTTATTTTGTGATTTAAATTTCAAACATCCACCTGTTTGCAAGATATCCTCCTAACAGAGGTTGCTACAAACCCATCACAACATAGAAGTCAGAATATTCAACATTTGATACATAATCATCATACCATAACATCCTAAAATAATCTAAACTACTAACAAGACTAATGCCCTTAAAAAGTGTATGCCTACTGATACTAAACAATCTTACGGCTAGATTACGAGTCTTGCGTTAGTCTTAAAAAGCAGCGTTGGCCGATCCCAACGCTGCTTTTTAACGCCCGCTGGTAATACGAGTCTTGAAGGTACAGGTGTACCGCTCACTTTTTTGGCCAGACTCGGAAATACCGCAAATCCACTTACGTCAGTTGCATATCCTATATTTTCAATGGGACTTGCATAGCGCCAGTATTACGAGTCTGACCAAAAGTCATTTAAAAGTCAGTAGTTAAGAGTTTTACACTACAACGCCGTAGCATAAAACTCTTAACTAAAGTGCTAAAAAGTACACTATCACCCATAAACTACCTATTAACCCCTAAACCGAGGCCCCCCCCACATCGTAAACACTAAAATAAAATGATTAACCCCTAATCTGCCGAACCATACATCGCCGGCACTGTAATAAACATATTAACCCCTAAACCGCCGCACTCCCGCATTGCAAACACTAGTTAAATATTATTAACCCCTAATCTGCCGGCCCTAACATCTCCGCCACCTACCTACATTTATTAACCCCTAATCTGCCGCCCCCAACGTTGCCGCCACTATATTAAATGTATTAACCCCTAACCCCCCCAACTTAAATATAATAAATCTAAATAAAAATGAAATACAATAAATCTATCTAAATAAAATTACTATCATTAACTAAATAATTCCTTTTTAAAACTAAATACCTATAAAATAAAAACTAAGCTAGCTACAATATAACTAATAGTTACATTGTATCTAGTTTAGGGTTTATTTTTATTTTACAGGCAACTTTGTATTTATTTTAGGTTTAGGGGTTAATAACTTTATTATAGTGGTGGCGACGTTGTGGGCGGCAGATTAGGGGTTAATAAATATAATGTTGGGGGCGGCAGATTAGTGGTTCATAAGTATAATGTAGGTTGCGGCGGTGTCCGGAGCGGCAGATTAGGGGTTAATAATATAATGCAGGTGGCGGCGATGTGGCTGCGTTAGGAGCTAAACGCTGCTTTTTTGCAGGTGTTAGGCTTTTTTCCAGCCGGCTCTCCCCCATTGATTCCGATGGGGAAATCGTGCATGAGCACGTTCAGCCAGCTCACCGCTAACGTAAGCAGCGCTGGTATTGAGGTGAGATGTGGAGCTAAATTTTGCTCTACGCTCACTTTTTTGCGGCTAACGCCGGGTTTGTAAAAACCCGTAATACCAGCGCTGTCTGTAAGTGAGCGGTGAGCATAAACTGCTCGTTAGCACTGCACCCCTGTTAACGCAAAACTTGTAATCTAGGCGTTACTTTGTTGCAAGCAATATAAGCATACTGTCACTTTAAGTAAAGCAAAAAACTTTGATGCACATTATAATGGAAATTTTCCCTTTTCATCAAAGGCAGTCCCATGAAAATAAAGAGGTGCACCTCATTTTTATATATGAAACGCTCATAAGGAATTTAAAGCTGGGGTACGTTTAGAGAAATTAAGTCTGCTGACGGCGGTTTCCACCGCATTTAAGGTCTATAGGCTTTTTTCTTTTTGGAAGTGTCACTTTTTATTAAAGCAGTTAGTTTCCCAGCAAATTTTTCACATATTATCTTACTTATGGGGCTAGTCACTGTGAGTATTCATATTACCTCCTCCAGAGCTGCTTGAAAAGTTCACTGTTCTCCACCTGCTCATCCATTATGCTTCTAACAGCTGAATCCACGCTGTTTGAACCAAATGTTCTGCAACATATGCTCTCCTGAGCCAATTACTGGTTGTTTAGAACGTGATCATCTGGGTCAGGTAACTGGTTTGTGATGTCATCTTTTTCACTTAAATGTGAGAACCCCAAAGTAATTTATGAACAAACAAACTTGAATAAAAGGTTTTTCCTTTCCTCTTACTTGATGCTCATTCCTTTACTCCTTAGAGAGATTAGCTTGCTCCTTAGCTTTGCATGTTAGTATCCATTCAAAAGAAAACTGTCCTCTCATGAAGGCCAACAACATGTTTGTTTCACCCCTGCTTACAGTCTGAACTGGGGCTTCGTCAGGGCTTACTTTCTCATCACCTGTGCTTGATTATTTAAGCCTTTAAGCCCAACCTAATTTTGTTTGTCACAACACCTTTGTTATTAAAGGGACATTACTTAACTCCTTAAGTTTCATCCTAACGTGTTTAATGAGCTGCATTTTTTCTCAAGAGGGCATACGAATTTAGTTACTTCACACCATGATGTGTTTTAACACATATCTATTTCAGCTATGTTAAAGTGACACTGAACCCAAAATTTTTCTTTCTGGATTCAGATAGAGCATACAATTTTAAGCAGCTTTCTAATTTACTCCTATTATCAATTTTTCTTCGTTCTCTTGCTATCTTTATTTGAAAAAGAAGGCATCTAAGCTTTTTTTTTTTATTCAGAACTCTGGACAGAACTTTTTTATTGGTGGATTAATTTATCCACCAATCAGCAAGGACAACCCAGGTTGTTCACCAAAAATGGGCCGGCATCTAAACTTACATTCTTGCATTTCAAATAAAGATACAAAGAGAACAAAGAAATTTTGATAATAGGAGTAAATTAGAAAGTTGCTTAAAATTTCATGCTCTATCTGAATGGCGAACGAAATAATTTGGGTTCAGTGTCCCTTTAAACTATATTTATCTTTATATATGTGCTGCTATTTTTATTAACTGCAGCTTCCCAAGTTATTTCATGTCTTTGAAATACAGTAAAAGCTGGATATGCGTTAGTGAAGGGAACAAACTGTTTAACTTATGTGTGCAATTTAATATAGCTCATATATTTTTACCATGTATAAATCAATTAAAGGGACATACCCATTTAAACTTTTGTTTGCCATTCTGATAATTTCCACAAGACTTTGTTTAGGGCTTCAACTCTTTTCACTATGATGCTTCTCTATTAGAGGACTTATTGCAAAGCCATATTCTTTTTGATTTGAAGCAAGCTAAATAATGTGCTGGTACTGGATCGGAGGTTATAGGAGGTGGGAATAGCCGGGGAGAGCATTCTGCTCAGGTAGGGTGGGAGCTTCCCAGAAAGGCTCTTAAACACAAGGCAGGAAAGATGGAGGGTGCGTCTGGATTCCAGCGTCAGCCAGTTTAGTTCTTTTAGCATGTCACAATGGTGGGTCCTGTAGTTACATTGTAGCACAAAGCGGCAGAACGAGTTATACAATGTATTAAGTTTATTAAGGTGAGTTTGTGGTGCAGGTGCATATACTACGTCCCCATAATCCATGATAGGCATCAGCATTTGCTGTACAATCTTTTCCTTTACTGTAGGGCTGAGGCAAGATTTGTTTCTGTACAGGGCACCTAATTTTGGATAAAGTTTAGATGCAAGTTTTTCTATGTGGAGGCCAAAAGATAGATTAGGGTCTAAGAACATACCCAAGTATTTGAAAGAGTGGACTACGGTAAGCGTGCAATTGGATTTTGTTTTGATGCGTAGATGGGAATTTTGTAATTTGTGTAATTTAGACCCAGTTCCAAAGATCATTGTGACAGTTTTGTCAGTGTTTAGGAAGAGTTTGTTTTTTGAGATCCACTTTTCTACCTCTGTGAACTGGTCTTGGAGCACTGCTTCAAGCTGCGGCAGATCAGATTTGTTTGCATAGATTACCGTGTCGTCTGTGTACATGTGCACAGTTGAGGATTTGCAGACATAAGGCAAATCATTTATAAATAATGTGAATAGTAGGGGGCCGAGAATGGAACCTTGGGGAACACCACACGTGACTGGGAGAGGGAGGGAGTCACTGTTAGAAACAGAGACATATTGTGATCGATCCGATACATATGATATAAACCAGGTTAACGGACGATCAGCAATACCAGAGTTTTTTAATTTGAACAGTAGTATGTCGTGGTCCACTGTGTCAAAAGCCTTAGCAAAATCAAGGAAAATAGCTCCAGTTAGGTCTCCTTGTTCAATGCCAGTTTGGATGTCGTTGCAAACTTTTAGGAGGGCAG